>NC_061508.1:262517618-262543405 GCF_022539505.1 Lolium rigidum
TAGAATTTGATGGTCTTGTCCTGCAAGAAATCCTTCAGAAGTTGTGGCACTTGATCAACACTGGAAATTTGGAAGACCAAATTCTCGGTCGGCGCCGAGAGTTGAAGTACGGCGGCGCGCTGATTATCTCTACCCTCGCGAGGGTAGGTGAAATCGCAGTCCAAGCCCACACACTTGATTGGTGCGGCGTCGAAGAAATCCCTCTTGACAGCGTGGATCCACCTCTCCACCCTTGATGCAACTTCCGATCAATCGACGATCAATTTCTGTGTGCCGATGCAACTTCCGACGATGATCAGTGGCGACAACGATCGATTTCCGCGCAAGAACCGAACGGTTTGCCTTTAGTCCCGGATCGTGTCACCAACCGGGACTAAAGAGGGTGCCAGCAAGCGCAGGGGCTTTAGTCCCGGCTTGTAGTGTAATACCATTGAGAAGAGGAAGGGTGGATAACCTTTGGGCAGTGGCCATCAACTACTATGCTATATTTTAGGGTTTCTTACATACCAGCCTCAGCTTATATACCATCCCAGGTCACTTGGGCTAATGAGTCACATGGGCCAGAACAGGTAGACAAACTGCTAGATAGGATCCAATCCATATACTATCAAACATTGTTTCTACTGAGAGTGGGCTTATAATGTTTGTTATCTTTACTATTAAGGGGAGAATGTTGGAATTGGTCTTGGCTAAAAACTAAGATAGATAAAAGTGGACTTGGTCATCCATGTCTAAAGGAGACTTAGTCCACCACGTGCCACTTGAGAATGGAGCTTTGATCGATGCCTCCTAAAAAGCCAACTTTTGGTCCTGCTTCCCAGCCCCCGACACTTCATAAAAAAGAGAAAATAGCCCATTCGTGGGTTTTTTTGACCGACACGGCGATTGACATAGGTATGCCGAATAGGCATGCCGAATAAAGCATCCGGGTTATCTGGAGAAGATGTGAGGCCCACGACCCAAAGCTTTGGAGGCCCACAAGCCTAGAGAACTTCAGATAAGGAAGATAGAGTTGTATTAGGAATGATGTAGCAATATAGGAAAGGCCCGATACGCCTCTCGTAGTTTGTAACTTATACGACACGAAAAATCTCGGCATCACCTCCTATATAAAGGGGAGCCGAGGGAAAAGCAAAGAATCGAATCTATTGTCAACAAAACCACCATAACTTTAGTCGAGCACCTTTGTCGGCTGAAACCTTTGAGATCTACTTGCCCTCTACTTCTTACGAAACCCTAAGTCTGCAATATGTAGGCATTGACAAGTTAATCCCTTATCAATTGGCGCCGTCTGTGGGAATTGGAGGTCGCAAGGTCCTGATCTCGATGGCAGTGTCAACAACATCGTCAACAACAAGCAACGCGATGGACAGAGGTAAACGAGTCCAACCTGACCTCGCTGATTTTGTTCCTCACCCTCCCGCCCGTTTGCATGCATATGCCGGTTTGGAGGAGTCGACGGAGATGACGTTCGGGAGCTTCCGCTTCCTCGTCGGGAAAGAAGGATCGCATCGTCTCGCGGTGCCGATTTTTCGGGACCGTTAGCGGTCGATTCCAATTTCTCTGGATCATCAGCATCATCTATCGAGTCAGGCAACGAGGAATTTTTTCCGCCACGCTTCACCAAGCCCCCCGTCGGCGGGGTACTCGCCGATCTGTTCAGCGACATGACTTTTGGGTCGTTCACAGATTCCGATCTGGACAACGACTTGGAAAGCTTCGACAACGTCGGCTTCACCAACTTCGACTTCATCAACAACTCTATTGTTAGTAGGGAGGTCTTCGCCGATCTATACGATGGTGTCACCTACCCTGAAGCTGCGGAGAACACAACTGCAATATATCACCAAATCTGCGCAATCGGGGGAACAAGCCGTCAAGAGGACGAAGCATCTGAGGCTTTCGATGATTTGGGCAATCCTTACATTGATCTCGTAGATCTCACGCGTGGAACAGGAAATAAATATATCGGATCCACGCCGCGGGAAAAAGTACAGCTACCGCAGGAAGCGTGGGATAGAGCTCAAAGAGCCATGGATAGCACAGAGCCGATGACCACTACAGCTACGCCGCAGGCATTGCCAGCTTATCAATATAAAATCGCTCGTTCTAAACGAGAGCTAGATACTTGATGAAAGAAGAGCTGCAGCTGCTGCGTCAAGTGAGCGCAGGGCCAACCTGAGTCTACACTCGAGGACTTCGGGAGATAGGTACAGGAACACCCGCTCAAGAGGAAGATCTCGACTGGAAGACGTGCCCGAGCAAGATCAGGAGAACTTGATAAAAAATCTGGACACATCCTTTATGTCAATAGACACGAGAGGGCATATCATCCCGAAAACTCTGGAGGCGGGGTATATGGCGACACATGCTTACCTAATGGTATCCAAACCACCTCAAGGAGATCCTAGGGCATCACTATACCAGATGGCCATGCCAGGAGTCGGTGTTATGGGGGCGGCGATAGCAGGAAGAGAAGTTGCGCCACAACCTGAAAGTGCTCCACGCAGAAACAGTCCAAGACAAAATAGTCCCCGACCCACTACGGTGGCTGCGCGAGACGCTCCGAGAGATGGTGACGCGAGGAACACGGTGACCCAAGCTCGAGTCGACAGAGCACGAGAGGAGAGGAGTCGCGTAAATAGAACACGAGAAAGTTGACATTCACCGGAAGTTAATGATGAGGACTTGTGTGGACTCCCTTGCTTTACCTGACGGGTTCGCAAAACTCGAGTGCCAACTGGCTTCAAGTTACCTGAAAACTATAAAAAGTTTGATGGATTGCAAGATCCAGAGGATTGGCTAGTTGATTATCTAGAGACAGTGAAGCTGATGGGCGGAACCAGGGCAACGGCCATGCAGAGCATTCAGGTCCATCTCAGAGGAGCCGCAAGATCCTGGATGAAGAAGCTACCGGAAGGATCCATTGATAGCTGGGAAACTTTCGAGGACCTGTTTGTGAGGAATTTCCGTTCCACGTGCAAGAAACCTGCATCAATAGAGCAGTTAAGGACTTGCAAGCAAAAGTCGGATCAATCGAAGATGATGTTTATTCAGTGGTGGAGCATCATAAAAAACTCGGCTGAGAACGTGTCCGATGAAAGAGCAATCGACGCGTTTGTTGCGGGAATCCGAAGAAGAGATCTAATCGAAGAATTGGGTAGGTCCAACCCAAGAAAAATAACAGACCTCATGGAAATAGCGAATCGCTAGGCTGATGGGGAAGATGATGTTCATAACAAACGGTAGAGGTCAACCGAGGAGGATCGCAACAGAAATAACAATCAAAATAGGCGACGTTTTCGCCACTTCACAGATTGCGATGGTCCCATCCAAGTAGTGTCTGGCTTCCGAGGAAACAGTGGAGGAAACCATCGGGATGATTACCAAAAGAACAACGATTAGCGCAATGATCACAGAGATGCACCGAGTTCTAGCAGACAAAATAATCGACCAAGGTTCCCAAGGCCGTACAACATGTCACCCGAAGATCTGCTGAATGGGCCGTGTGAGATGCACTTCTACCTCCACATTGATGGAAAGAGAAAGTCGGGCCATCTTCAGAAAGACTGTCGAACTTTCCAAGCTCTGCAGAGATATACGGAGAACACAAACACGCAAGCAGCTAGCAAGGGATATGTGCAGGGGCCAAGGAGTGAATTTCACTTGCCACCACCACCCACAATTACCAGTGCGAATCAACATCAATTGCAACTTGCGGCACCTCCAGGCAACAACGGTGACTTCATAGACACAACGGGAGTGGTGTCGATGATACAGAAGGGCAGACTTTCGAATAGAGCGCATAAGTTAATTTCACGACATGTGTACATGGCAGAAAAGTCGCCTCCACCAACCGTTGAGTACCTCAATTGGTCGGGACAGCCAATAGGATTCACTCAAGAGGATCAACCACCTCAAGTTCACGACCAGGGCAATCAGCTATGATCTTACCGACGGTGTTCGCGGGATTTGAGGTCTCACGCATATTCATAGATGGAGGAAGGAGTCTAAACCTTATATACACAGATATGCTGTGGAAGATGAATATTTCTCTAGCAAACTTGACACCAACGGACACGCGTTTTCACGGCATTGCACCTGAGAAACCAAACTATCCTTTGGGTAAGATTGCATTGGACGTACAGTTTGGAACACGAGAAAACTTCAGGAAGGAGAAGATGGAGTTCGAGGTTATCGATTGGCCATCGCAATATCATGCCCTCTTGGGACGACCCGCATATGCCAGATTTATGGTTGTGCCGCATTATACATACCTGCTGTGGAGAATCCCTGGACCCAAGGGCCCAATAACATTCAAAGGAAGTTTTGCTTTAGCGGATAAATGCGACAAGGATTTCCATAAGCTTTCTGGTTACAATCAGATCCGCTTGAAAGAAGAAGATGAAGTCAAAACAACTTTCATAACTTCTTATGACGTATTCTGCTACAGAACAATGCTCTTCGGGTTGAAAAACACGAGAGCCACATATCAAAGGATGATGCAGAAGTGCCTCGCCACACAGATTGGAAAAAACGTCCAAGTATATATCGACGATGTAGTCATAGCAAGGGTCATCCCTCATCGAGGACCGCAAAGAAACCTTCGATAACCTCGACAAATTTCGTCTCAAGTTGAACCCGACAAATTGTTCTTTTGGTGTTCCTGCGGGAGAACTCCTCGGATACTTATTATCAGCTAGGGGAATCGAGGCCAATCCAGAGAAAATACAGGCTATCTTGACGATGAGAAAACCAATCGAGCTCAAAGAGATACAACAGCTGACTGGGCGAGTCACATCGTTGAGTAGATTTGTCGCAAGATTGGGAGAAAAAGTGCTGCCCTTTTACGCGCTCATCAAGCAAGGAGAAAAGTTCGAGTGGAACGAGGAGTCAGACAAAGATTTTGAGCATCTGAAGCGGACTATTTCGACACCACCAGTACTGGTGGCACCCCGAGAAAAAGAACCTCTACTATTATACATTGCAGCCACACCTCAGGTGGTTAGCACAGTCCTCGTAGTAGAACGAGAGGAAGAAGGGTAAATTCACGGGGTTCAGCGGCCAATATATTTCCTAAGTGAAGTCTTGTCACCATCCAAGCAGCGTTACCCGCACCATCAGAAGTTGGCATGCAGAGTCTTCATGTCAGCACGGAAACTAAGACACTATTTTTTGGCACACCCGATAATAGTAGTCAACGAGGCGCCTCTCTCGAACATCTTAAACAATCCAGAAGCCACCAGACGTGTCTCCCTTTGGGGAATTAAGCTTTCCCCTCGGAACATCACATATGAAAAAAGAAAGGCAATCAAGTCGCAAATTTTGCCGGACTTTGTTACAGAGTGGATGGAACTCCAAAACACGGGACCCCCAGATTTGTCGAGTACCTGGCATATGAACTTCGACGGGTCCAAGAGACTAGAAGGAGCTGGAGCAGGCATGGTACTTGTTTCACCACAGGGCGACAAGATGAAATATATACTGCGGATGACCTCCCCCAATGCATCAAACAGTGAAGCAGAATATGAAGCACTTATTCCCGGGATGAAGATGGCAAAAGCGTGCGGCGCTACTCGCCTAAAAATCTTCGGCGACTCTCAGCTGGTCGGCCAACAGGTGATGAACAAGTGTGATGCAGTCCATGACAGTATGATAGCATACAAGGAGGTGTACAATGAGCTCGAGATATCCTTTGATGGTTGTGAAGTCAATCACGTGAGCAGGCTCAACAACGACAAAGCCGATGTTTCGGCAAATATCGGCTCGCAATGTTTTCCCATACCACCCGGAGTTTTTTGGGAGGAAATTAGCGAGAGATCAACCAAGGCAAAGAAGGCACCGAAACAGCCAAAGAAAAAGGAGAAACCCAAGAAAGACTCGGGGGCTCCAGTAGCTCCAGAAACACATACATCGGATGATGAGGAAGAACCAGAAGAGGTCATGATGATTCAAGTTCCCTAGATGCAGGTATACTTGACATATATCACGAAGAAAGAAATACCCGAAGATCCGGTTGAAGCAAGGCGAGTTATTCGACGATCTAAGGCGTTTACCGTGGTCAAGGGAGAATTATACAAGCAAAGCATATCGGGTGTGCTTGAGAGGTGTGTTACACCCGAAGAAGGGCAAGTTATACTAAAGGACATACACGAAGGAATATGTGGCCACCACGCAAGCAGTCGAGCAATAGCAGCCAATGCTTTTCGAGCGGGATTTTATTGGCTGACAGCAATAGAGGATGCAAAGGAAATCGTGCGCACCTGCGAAGCTTGCCAGAGATTCGCATCTAAGCCTCACTCTCTAGGAGCAGAATTAATGCCAATACCCTTGGCATGGCCTTTCGCACAATGGGGATTATACACGGTGGCAAAATTGCACAAGTCCTGGCCAGGAGGACACGTATATTTGCTTGTGGCTGTCGATAGATTCACCAAATGGATTGAAGCGGTGCCAGTAACCTCGGCAGACGCAACATCAGCAGCAAAATTCATCAAGGGGATAGTTTTTCGGTTCGGCGTCCCCAATAGCATAGTCACGGACAACGGCAGCAACTTCACTTTCCGAGAATTTAAGGACTATTGTGAAGGTGTAGGCATCAAGTTGCAGTTTGCTTTGGTGGCCCACCCGCAAACCAATGGTCAAGTCGAAAAAGCAAACGGTCTCATCTGCAATGGTATCAAGAAACGTCTGTTAACACCACTTGAAAAAGCGCGACACACCTGGGTTGATGAGTTTCCCTATGTGTTGTGGAGCCTACGAACAACGCCAAATGCAGCAACTCAAGAAACTTCGTTCTTTTTGGTCCATGGAGCTGAAGCAGTGCTCCCGATAGAAATAGAACACAACTCTCCCAGAGTCGTGGAATATGAAGAAGAAGCTTCACAGAAGGCACTGGAGGATGATGTCGAGACAATTGTGAAGCAAGAGATGTGGTGCTATCAAGAGTAAGCGCATACCAGCAGAACCTCAATAATTATCACAGCCGATGTTTGCGGCCCAGATCATTTGAAGTTGGAGATCTAGTCATTCGACTAAAGCAAGATGGACACGAGAAGCTGGAATCTCCATGGTTGGGACCATATATCATTACTGAAGTTATTCCGGAAGGAGCATATCGACTGAAGGACAAGAAAACGGGCAAGGACAAGCCAAACCCGTGGAATGTTGGGCAACTGCGACGTTTTTATGCCTAGAAGGAAATCAATATAGTATCAACTATATAAACATACATTGTATCTGAAGAGCTCGCAAGTTTTCAAACGCACTCTTTTCCTTTCAGGGCATCGAGTGGGGTTGAAAGGTTTTTAATGAGGTGGGCTTGCGATGCTGCAATATAGCATGGTTGAAATAAAAATAGTGATGATATATATTTCTCTCTTTACAAGCGGTGCTCGGGGGCTTGGACCCGAAACTTACAATATATTCGACTTCGGTACACTTATTAATATACATGCTTTGGTTCTACAAATACCTCGCGAAAAGTAAAATACAATCATGCCACCCGAGATACTAGGGAGCTAGTTGGAAAAAACACATTACAAACAGAAGACTTTGTTCTGACTTCACCCACCTCGAAGAAATTTACAACAATATATATATACGGCATATATACATATACAAATTTGCGCCTAGGTCCAAACCTAAAGCATTGAGTAAAATGAAAGAACTCCTATATCAACCTGTCTATGTTTTCTCTTGCAGCACGGACATTCTATGTGGAATCATCGTATCGATACTCCTTGAAGAAAGCGGTGTCTACCTTAAGAAGCTCATCAATCATTTTTTCGGCAACAGGAGATACATCCGCATTATGCTTGTCAATGTTTATCCTCCTCTTCGACGCCTTGAGGTAAAAAGTGTCGACAACCTTGCCAAAATCCAACTTTGAGTGGAAAATCTTCAACCAGATCAACGCCAACTTGGCACCAGCCACCATTTGAGCCTTCACGAAGTCATGAATGTTACGCACATCCTTAAATTTGCCCATAAACTCGGTAAGATTATCGGGCTGAGGGTTCCGAGGAAACATGGCATTATACACCATGGCCAAGGTACTGTTGCCGAAGTCAAGAAATTGTCGAGCCTGGGCGGCTCGATCCTGAAATTGAACAATACGGTGAGTGCGATCTTCATCGGCCCAAAAATCAATGTCATTAGCCTTGGCAAGTCTAAGAAGGGCTTCAACTCGCGAATTCACTCTTTGTTCTTCGACGGCAGCATCCAGGAACGAACATATGAGCAACATAAGGAAAAAACAAAGTAGCATAAGGAGGGATACAGAAAAACAACAAGGAAACAGTGAGACAGAAGTAACATACCATCCATATCTTGACTTGCATCAGTCATCAAGTCAAGCATATAACTCTCGCGCTGAGCAGATCGAGTGACGTTAGCAGTCACAGTTTCCTTCAACTCAAGAGCCTCATGCGCTTGACGAAGGGTAGTTTGTTCCCGATCCGAGGATCTGCGAGATTGATCCAGAATTGTCATGGTTTGCTTTTTCATCGACTGCAATTGTTGTCACAGATCAGCTATCTCTTGGTCCATTGCGCGAAGGCACGACAAAACATCCAGGGAAGCATCGCCAGGTACTCTCACGGAATGAGAAGTAGCAGAAGAAGCGTCGGAAGGTCCAACCCCAGTATAGTTGTCAAAAATTAACTGGAAGACAAGAAAGTATCGACATCGATCATTCAACAAGACACGTTTTTTCATTCATATTCATGGCACGTTACATAAACAAGTCTTTACAAAATATGGCTCATAAGGGGCCTACACAAATGATCAGGAGCAACAAAAGGTGGCAGTATCTACAAAAAGGAAAAAAGGAAGTACAAGTTGGTCTACTTGACCTCCATTTGGGCAGCCCTAACAGATGCGGAAGACTTCGGGTCAAGGAAGGCGATAAGCTTTCTTCGAGTAAAGCTTGACATCCTTCACCAGAGCCTTCCATTTCTCGGAGTTCAAACCCTTGGGAGTAGCAGCCTTTACCCAGTCGACCTTTTGGCCGATGGCCGCCACTTGAGCGATGGTCCCTTCGACTCCAATCTTCAAGCTCGTTTGACGATAGGGCAAAGCTGGATCATCCTTTGCCAGAAAGTGCTGGGCAAGCTGGGAGAAAATCTCGGGTTGCGTGTCCTTGGGGAAGAAATGAGGGAAGATGCGCTTCAACGCATTCCACGCGGAAGTCAAGCACTTGCGTGCCAGGTCGCAATTCAACTCAAGAATATCGAGAGTGTCCAGGAGACGGTCATCCAATTCTTGGCTCAAGGTGTACTGCTCACCCATCTTCCCTGCTGGAGAAAAGCAGGACTTTGTCAACACCAAAGATAGTTTTAGCACAAGGAAAAGCGGAATGACAAAAAGAAAGATAGTATTACTCGAGAATCTTTGGGATTGCATCTCGAGGCACGTGATTATATCATTATCGTGTTGGACCTGCTTGGCCTACTTGTCTCTCAAAGCGTCTTCAACGGCTTGAAGCCTTCGGCGAAGATCTTCGACACCGACATCATCCTTTTCAGCCCTCTTGCGAGCCTCCTCCCTGGCTTTGAGGTTGGCTTCCAGATCATCGGCGCGTTCCTCGGCATGACACAGCGCCTCTGGAAGAAAAAGGTAAGAGAGGACGCAAAAAACAAGATAGGGATGTACAAAATGCCAAGAGCGGCAAAGCTTTACCTCTTAAAGTTGCGGCCTCGTCGCGGAACCCGATAAAGTGGGAGCCTAAGTTGACCAACTCCCTCATCAAGGGCCGCAAAAAATTCGACAAGAAAGAAATATAGTGCCAAGAAGTACAAAATCGTTCGAGCTAAACAAAAAAGGCGACAAACAGGAGAAGGTAACTTACATCATCAAGGAGAGGAGCCGACATACTCCCGGTAGCAAGCTCCTGTTTGCCAGCAGCCCCAGTTTTAGCCTTCTTCGGCTTCGATGCTCGGGGGCCTGGCACTGGAGTCGATGCTTCTGGATCATCTTGCGGGGGAGGTGATGCTTCTGGCGCGACACGACGATCCTTAGAAAGGATCAACGTGTTGGAGGTGCTTGTGTTGGCTGGCCGATGAGCTTCGGGCTCCACTTCTTCTTCGTCAGCTCTGTCAATATAACAACAAAATAAATATAAGGGAACCAAAAGAAAGAAGATAAGAAGTAACAAGAAAGAGAAACTTACGAGCTAACACGCCGGTCGTGGTGTATGGGTCGAAGATTTCTTGGTCTTCGGGAGAAGATTCTTCGGCGGCTGGTTCAGCGAGTTTGGACACGCCAAAATCTTCTTCTCTGTCGTCTCTCTTCCTGTTGCGTTTATCCCGAGAAGCGATAAGAGGAGGAAAAATGGAATGAGCAGAGTCAGAGTGTTGTTCTAATTCCGAGTCTTTGTCAGAGGAACCTCCAGTTCTTTGAGATTCTGCGGGTTTACTCTCAGGAACGGAGGATTCTTGCGAGTCGTCGGTGAAAATGGCTCACTCATACACTTCCCACCTTCAGGTAGTGGCGGAAGAGAGGAAAGATATTGATGCTCCTACAGGAAAAAAAAGAATGAGAAATAAAGGGAAAATTATCAAAACATGAAGGAAGAACAATTGCAGTCAAAAAACAGGAATACAACTCGAAAGACAGTACTTACTTCGGGAAAGGCGTGGTCACCGTTGAATGGTTCCACGTGGCAGGAAGAAGGAACTTCATGATTTTTTCTCAAAGAGGTGAAGTGGCGGACAAGCTTCTCCAAATCCTTCAAGGAAAGATCATCGGAAATCCTGGCAGCGCCTTTAGCACCCGAGTACATCCAAAAGGGATTTTTGCGAGCTTGTAGAGGATGCACCCGAATCCGCAGAAAGTGTGCAATGATTTGCAAACCCGACAGTTCTACCCCATCGGTGTTCTAAAGCTCTCGGATGCGAGCAATAAGAGCGTCAGTGGCTGCCTTTTCTTCAGCTGTAGCCTCTGCATCCCAAGACTTGCGCCTTTGAATATCTTCGGAAGCATCAAAGGGGGCAAGACCGTAGTCTTGGGCATCCGAAGACTCATCCTTGACGTAAAGCCACTTCCAGCGCCAGCCTTGGACGCAGTCGGTGAACTTCACATCAAAATAGCCGTCCTCTAGATGGACACAGATGCACACACCACCTACGTTGTAGATGATGTTCTTCGAGTTGTTGCGGCGGAGATAAAAGATGCGCTTCCATAGGCCCCAGTGAGGTTGGATGCCCATGAAGCACTCGAAGAGAGTGATGAAGATGGAGATATGGAGAAGAGAGTTTGGGGTCAGCTGGTGCAGCTGAATCTCATAGACAAAGAGGAGGACACGGAGAAATTCATGTACAGGAACAGAAAGGCCGCGAATGAGGAAATCGACGAAGGTTACCCGGAAACCGGAAGGAGGATGGGGAGAACTCTCGTCCCTGGCATCCACATAGACTTCTTGTTGAACATGCCCATCTTCTTCATCAAGCGATTGTCCTGCGCGGAGATCTTTGACCTGTCCCATACGGAGATCTTGGTCTTTTCCACGCGCTCCTCGGTGCATCGGGCATCATTCTTGCACTGCTTGGAGCGCAGAGCCATGGCGGAAGTACGACCAAGGAAACAAAGAGGCAGCAGAGGGTGCGTGCGCGAGGTGCTCGAGGAGGAAGAAGGACATAGAGAGAAAGATGGTGTACGGCGCAACGAAGAGGGAAAAATGAGGACAAGGGTCAAACTTATAGGAAGAAGACGATACGATCAGCCGTCGGATGAAAAGGGAAGGATTCTGAATCCTACGCGTGTCAAAGTGGTAGAATGGTCTTTTCAGTTTAATTTTACCGAGGGGAAGTTACCGCGCGCGTGCCGGGAATTTCGGAGGATGTGCGCGCCCCACTTGCGCGACGTGGAGGAAGTGCAGAACTTTGGACCCACAGAACAGTGGTTTGTCGGGAGTCATGTCTTCCCAAGGTGACCATACGTGGCTGTCGTCAGCAATGACGTCATTTTCAAAAAAGTTTCGAATGATGGAGCAAAATAGTGGAAAGAAAACTTCGAGATCTGAAGAAATGTATGGTTAAAAATGAAATTCGGGAGCCTATGCCCAGATGCAAGCACCTGGTCATATGCTCGGGGGCTACTCTTATCAGAAGTATTATGCATACATTTGATAAGATGACGTGGTGAAAGAAAAAAAGTAAAGAGTTGATCAAAATAAAAAAAGTGGAGCCTACAACTAAGTGCAAACACTTGGCTGTAGCCTCGGGGGCTACTCCCATCGGGATCGCTGGTCGCGCACCCGATGAAATATGAAGAAGAAAAAGAAGAGAAAGTAACAAGTCAATATACAATTGCAGATGAAGAACTTCCTTCGTACATCTTCGAGTTACATATAACTCATTATGTACTCCCATCGGGAGATCAAGATATTACTCACGTCTCAACTCGAATAAATAAAGAATCCCAGCAGCCGACAAAGGCACTCGACAAAATATTCTCAGAGCGTGTCCGCCGCGGTAAAAACTCTGAATGCCGTAACTCAAAATAGATTACAAAGGTAAGACCACAGGATCTGTCCTGTGTGGCGTGGGATCGCACCCGAATGCTCTCCCACTTTATCTGTATCAAAAGATGCGAAGAAAAATCCTAACGGACGCGTTAGGTACTCGATAAAACACAGCTGGGATTCGGTTCACGATAAGTCCTTAAGCGGCGCGTGTCGAATTATGCCAGTATCCCGAGTTCGAGTCTAGAGACTTGAGCTTGAAGTAGGTTTATGCGTGTTTGCCACAAGAGCAGTTAACTGGTACCTGATCCGTCAGATGAACCAGCCCCATTTGCCATTATCCCTATACAAAATAGACATTGAGCGAAATATTCATTATGATTCGAAGGTTTTATAAATATATGACTCAGTTTTACGATGAAGATTTTAATCCATTCTGCGATTCAAGCAAAATCTCGGAGGCTACTGACATAGGTATTCCGAATAGGCAAGCCGAATAAAGCACCCGAGTTATCTCGGAGAAGACGTGAGGCCCACGACCCGAAACTTTGGAGGCCCAGAAGCCTAGAGAACTTTGGATAAGGAAGATAGAGTTGTATTAGGAATGATGTAGCAATATAGGAAATGCCCGATACGCTTCTCGTACTTTGTAATTTATACGACACAAAAAGCCTCGGCTCCACCTCCTATATAAAGGAGAGCCGAGGGAAAAGCAAAGAATCGAATCTATTTTCAACAAAACCACCGTAACTTTAGTCGAGCACCTTTGTTGGCTGAAACCTTCGAGATCTACTTGCCCTCTACTTCTTACGAAACCCTAAGTAGGCATTGACAAGTTAATCCCTTGTCAGCGATAACCACCAAAACTACCGGATTCTGAAGTGGTGCTGAAGGGATGGAAGACCGAGTACCGCCACTAGCCATTAGGAGGACTGTAGCGACGTTGTGTAGACCATCTCCACCTCATCAAGATGCACCCCTGGTCATCATCTTCTTTTTCTTCTTCTTCAACCTTTTCACCATGTCCGCAACGAGCATGCAGGGGTCATCGTTGCCATCTCACTACACAAGTTCTGTTATACTATAACCTACCACTCGTTTGTGAGTTTGTGACAGTACAAATCGTCATCACGACCTGTATATACTTCTTGTAAGCCGCTAGCTAGGGTTAATCGTTTCATAAGATAACACACGGTGTTTGCAAACACTTCCCGATATAGTGAAATTTTGTTGCCTGACGTTCGTGGTTTTACCTCCCTTTGTTAAAGAGGGTTTTGCACGTTAAAATCTTGTGTCTGTGATTCTCTTTTCATTTTTCGTTATTTGCTCGCATTTATAATATGTTCTAATCTTATGTTGGTGTTCCAGTACAAGATTAAGATCCTCATGTTGTTTATTCTAAATCATTAAGTCTAACAGCTGATAGATGTCAGCAGTGACATAACACGAACTAGCACCTACCTAGGCCGATCGACGTCGCGGTATCTGCAGTGCCCTGCTGCTTTAGGACCTGCTCTTGACGTTGACGAGAGTATGTTTTGATTGGGTGGCTGGACTGGGCTCGCATGTGACCCGCAGACTTTGTGCACTCATTGCTAGCACATCCAAGTTGATCAACAGAAAATGACTCGAGAAAAAAACAGGGCTGATAAGGTCATGCATGTGTGGTATGATAAGTTGATAGATTTCTGGAAAAGGAGAGTATTGTTAGCTGATCTCTTATCACGCCCTTTAATTTCTCCCTCTTCCGGAAATTTCCAACATATTGTCGTGCACTCCTGCTTGTGAGCTCTAGAAATGTTCAGTAGCTTCAGGCAAAATGGCTGAGGATCTATCTTTTTGCAACCGTGATTTCATCGCAACTGAGCCATGACTCGTTGGATTCGAAGGAGGACATTATCTGAGCACAAGCTAGCTGCGAGAAATTTGAGGAATTTTTCATCTGGTAAATCTCAGGGTAATTTAAAAACAAATCACAAGAGAAAAATCAATTGCTACCACGCGAGATTCATGAAGTACTAGTAATTTGTTTTAATAAATAATTTAAAAAATTATATATACACATTTTTACAACCAATCACATATCCCCATTTTTACAGAATGAGTTAATATGCGTATTCAGTTCAGTCATCTTTTTTCTTCTTCTGAAGTTAACTTTATTTTCAGCATAAACCATGCATGGTTATTGTTAATCAAATAAATTTAACGAGAACAGCTGTCACAAGTTCACAAGAACTTACCATGCTGCAAAAAGGCAAGATCGAAATTAAACGGGGCCGCAATTGGCTACATTTCGCAATCACCTTTTGCACATACATGCAATCTTCAACCCTATTTTGATGATGTCTCCGGAACACCTTCACGTGCATAAGATTGTGAACCTATCAACCGCATCGACCACTTGACACAAAGGTTTCTTAACAGGCCATTTCCATCAAATCTTTTTGTCAAATTTTGTAATCCCTTTAGCTGCATCACCTAGCCACCACAAGTTACACTCATCAAGTTGCACACCACCTTTTCTGTGCATCTTGTGGAGAGTGTCATCCTTTGTCTCAACTTAGCTAGCTACTATGGAACCTCTATAAATAGCCATGCATTCCGAAGCTTCTTATCACACAGAGGCCATCAGCTAGCTTGTAAGATCACAAGTTCACAACTGAGACCCCCACAACACATAGCCAAGAATCACCAAGAGGTAGGGAAATCTGATCCGGTCATGGCACCCAGCAGAGAGGCGTGTGCAGTCGCCATGGCCATGGCGGCGCCGTTCATCGCGATCGCAAGCAACATCGACGCCGGCAACCTGGAGAAGCGGCGCAGGACCTCCTCCGACAAGCTCCAGCGCACTGTCTCGGATGTCTCCTACGAGCTCCACAACCACCACGGCCGCGGCAAGGAGGAGGAGCAGGCCGTCCTAGAGGCGGAGATGAAGCAGCTCCACCCGGTCCCGGAGGTGGAGGACGCCAAGTGCGAGTGCTGTGGCATGTCAGAGGAGTGCACGCCGGAGTACATCCGCGGCGTGCGAGGCCGCTTCTCGGGGCGGTGGGTCTGCGGGCTGTGCGCGGAGGCCGTGACGGAGGAGGCCGAGAAGAGCGGCACCTCGCAGGAGGAGGCGCTCCGGACGCACATGAGCGTGTGCAAGAGGTTTAACGGCTTTGGGAGAACGCATCCGGTGCTATTCCAGGCGGAGGCCATGAGGGAGATCCTCAGGAAGCGGTCCAAGCTCGGGCCTAGGTCCAGGTCCAGCATTGACCCCCGAGAAATCAGGGAAAGCGCTGCCAAGGCGAAGGCCAACGCTGCCGGCGGCGGCATCGCGCGCAGCTCCAGCTGCATGCCGTTCATCACCGATGAATTCAGCGACCAGGTGTCGATCAACTAGACACAAGCTGTTATTCGTTGGCTAACTAGACAAACTGAAGCCTACTTGACGCATGTTTTCCCCATCTTTTTGGGCTAGGGGTGCATGGTTCACACGCCTGTCCTTATGGTGTGTTTTTTCTGCTGCCCCAAGCTTATCTAGAACCTTGAGCAGCGTTGCGGCCAGTCATGTACAGTGTTTCCGGGTGCAAGTCTAGCTTGGACTTGGTCGATGGACAACCCTTATTTTGGCTGTTTTTCGGTGTGGTTTAGCTTTTACCTGTTTTTGGGTGAGGCTTTTATTTGGCTCTCTTGTGGCGTACTTCCGTCGGAATGAGAACTAGGATCAGGCCCGTCTTCCCTAGTTTACATGCCAGTTTTAAGCATGCATGGACCATGGAATATGTATGTGATGAACTCGCAAGTAGTATTCCGTGTCATCCTAAAAGAAATGCAATGATATACATGGTGCTTATTGTTCGTTCAATAGATTATCTAAAAAACTTGTGTGTTCAACTAGAGATTAAACTTGTGTTCTTTTAAACAGAAGGCTCAGAGAGCCTGACTTTGAATTAACAAAGCTCTCAAGACTGAGGGTACAACCAAGAACATAAGCAACACAAGAAAAGAAAAAACTGGGGATACCAGCTAGAAATACAAGGACACGTGGTGAAGAGGTAAAGTCTATAAA
The DNA here is from genome assembly GCF_022539505.1 of Lolium rigidum. Taxonomy (NCBI): domain Eukaryota; kingdom Viridiplantae; phylum Streptophyta; class Magnoliopsida; order Poales; family Poaceae; genus Lolium; species Lolium rigidum. Next base: position 262,534,133 of record NC_061508.1, read on the forward strand.
AAGAGAAAAACATGCTGAGCAGAGCAAAGCTCTGAACTACCAAAACTCTGACAAAGACCAAGGCTATAGCTAAACACTGGCGGCTCGACGTGAACCCTCAAGCGCCAAGACACCACTCTGAAGGATTGCACCAACTTGGACCGGCACACTAAGCTTCCCGGTTTGCAGATGACCACCAACACCGTAGAATCAGCTGGCTACGCTAATGAGAAGACGAAACCTCCGGAGCTCAAAGGGGAGGCTTCAAGACAAAGCCTCCGAGGAAGGGGAACGGCGCTCGGGAGCGTCGTCGCTATCGGCACAGCAAAGCCGTGAGGTGCTTTCACGGAAGCTTCGAAACCCACCCCAAGAAAAAGCCCATGTCTTTGCACCTGCAAATACGGCGTACATCAGCTGGTGAGAAGCACTGGTGTCCCCCGTGCCACGGCATCAACTCCGACAACCCCCCTGGGCTCAACAGTGACCGCGCAAACCGAGGGCACACCGTTTATAGGAAGCTGGTCCCAACCTCACAGGGCATCAACGAATAGGATTTCCAAGGAGGAGCTCGGAGAGATCACAAAACATAGGGAAACAGACAAAGCCCAGGGGCAAGCAACCAACAGTAGGATGTGCGTCCAAGGAAGTGAACGGCGTCCAAAGACATCATCGTCGCCAGCAGTGGCCAAAGCCTTGCGGAGTTTTCACCCACGCAACATCAAACTCGCTGGCGTCCCTACATGCCCAAAAAAACCCAACAGATACCAAAGCAAATCTGCCATCAGCATTCCCGCATAGCAGTGATGGCTGGCCGTCCTCAGAGGGGACGAGATCGAATACCACACCGCCCCAACGGTGGTCTGATCTGGCTAGAGAAGAAGGACCCTACCTTCCCCCGCTAGCCACGGCACCCAATCCCACCTCAGACCAGCACCCCACGAGAGGGAACCGAGAGGAAAGTTAGGGAACCGCCGCCACCAGCCACCAGGAGAGTCTGCACCATGGTCAACAGCAACCCCGCCAGATCCGCGCTACCCATCCCGCCCCGACGCAAACCAGACCCGACCAATAGCAAGGAGCAATGCAGAGCGTTGGTACCGGCCGACATCGGCACCGGAGCAGAGGAGCGGTCACCGTCACCGGCTAGATGCAGGGGCGCCCGATTCCGGTCCTAGGAAGATTGGAGCAGCGGTAGGGGCCCCGCCGCCACCGTCGGCCGCACGGGCTTCGCCTGGCGGTGTCCTCCAACGACGGCATGAAGGGAGAAGGAGGGAGGAGGGGTGCCGGCAGCTAGGGTTGGGGTCGCCTCCCGTGTTACCCTCGCGAGAGCGACGCGGGGGTTCTTCGTTTTGAAAAGCTAGCACTACCAGGAATTCGCTCATTTTCCCAGAGTGTTGTCGGCTTTGCTAAGAGCATTCCACAGGGCACACAGCAAATACACCTTTTTTTTCAAGTGTGGGATAAAATATTACTCGGCAACGAAACAACACACTACATAACTCTATAACTTTCAGCAAGGAAAACAACACACTAGAAAAGTAAAGATAACTCTATAACTTTCGTCAAGGAAATTAAACACCCGGAAAGGAAAAATACACATGTCTAAGACATACTCTCCACAAAGCCATTGGACATGCGTCCCCTCCGCCCGTGGTTGATGGAGATGTGACGACATGTTAGCTCCACCAAACCCTCCCTCCCCTCGGTAGGCAAAGATATACTTTGCGACACTCGACAATGACTAAACAATCATCGTTTCATTTATTTTCCCACTTTCTTGGCATAGTTTTTGATAATATGCCCATATTTTGTAAATATATGCATCATGCGGCGCCAAGCAAAACTGTTAAAAGAAGTTTCCAATCTTTGTTACAAAAGAAATGTTTTTATGTTCTCTAATAAGTGTCAAAATTGGGTTTTTATGTTAAGCAAGTATACAAAATATGGTGCAAGATGGTGTCCATCCAATTTTCGATAAAAAGTATTCCATATTTGATGGAAAATTCTCATTTTTCAAGCTTTCTAGCTAATTTCTCCCATTTAAATGATTTTATATTGATTTTCCAAATATAGTTCAAATTTGAACTGGAAGTGTGTTATAGTTTGCTCCTAAAAATCACCAAAAATGATTTTAAGGTGCATAAGTCACTAGTAGAAAAAGGGGCTTTAGTCCCGGTTCGCAAGAGCCATTAATCCCGGTTGCGCAACCGGGACTAATTATGCGCGACTAAAGGCCCCCCTTTAGTCCCGGTTGCTTACGAACCGGGACTAAAGGTCCCGCCACGTGGGCGGCTGGCATGCGTCGACGCGAAGGACCTTTAGTCCCGGTTTGTAACACGAACCGGGACTAAAGGCTATTTCGAGTTAATTTTTTTAATTCATTTGGGTTTCTAATTATTTTTCACTCCCTCTTTTTTTTCTATTTTTTCAGAATTTCTACTATTTCAGTTATTTGCAGAGTTTAGTCTCTATCTCTAACTACACTTATCTCTAGTCAAATTACATACTCGTGGTCAAACTTCCCGTCCCACTACTCTAGCACTACCACGCTTAACTTCCGAGTTCCATCCCGTTCCGCATCCAAGTGCTTCGCGCGCATGTATGTGATAGTAGTATCATATCAATCATAGTAACATGTTGGTCGATATCACATTTCTTTATTGTTTGAATTTCAAATAATTCTTTTAATAAACAAAAGTAATGATGTAATAATAATCTTGAATAAATAAATAAACATTAACTTTTTAATTTTGTATTATTTTTAATTTTAGTAATTAATTAAATATTTTTTTTGCCAAACCTAAAACCTAAAATTATGAAAATCTAAAAATTGGGTAAAAATGATAGTAATCTTTATTCAGGATGCAATTATTAATTTTAGGTTTTTTAAAAAATAAAAATATATAAAATCCATAATTTATAGCAAAAAACTAAAATCTTCCTGCTTTTGTATTTCCATTTGGAATTTTGAGAATCTAAAAATTGGCTAACCGGGTAAACAGCTTGCCTTTTTGATGGACATTGGCCTTTCTTGTTTATGTTGTCATTGATAGCTTAGACTTAAGAGAGGTGTTTATGTCCGGTTGATAATTTACCTGGACCAACAGACTTGCTCGAACCCACATACGAGAAACTAGATCGCGTGTTGATGTATACCGAATGGGACAATCAATATCCTATGGTGTCCGTCCGCGCACTAGAACATATCAATATCTAAATGGAATGCAATAAAGCACCGGATCCAGATGGTTCCAGCGGAGTTCTATCAAACTTTCTGGGATATTATTAAATTGGATCTTCTAGATTTGTTCAGTAATCTTCACACATGGCAACTAGAACTATTTCGTCTAAATTTTGGTGAAGTAATTTTGTTACTGAAGGTTAATGAGGCAGAAAGGATTCAACAATATAGACCTAGTTGCCTCTTAAACGTCAGTTTCAAGATTTTCGCGAAAGTGGCCACCATTAGACTTAATACGGTTGCGGATCACGTCATCCAACCTTCTCAGACCGCTTTCATGCAAAAAAGGAACATCCTTGATAGTGCCAATTCTACATGAGACGGTACATGAGATGCATTCTAAGAAGCTAAATTGGGTCATTTTAAAATTAGATTTCGAAAAGGCTTATGATAAGGTCAAATGGTCTTTCCTCCAACGGACACTCGGGATGAAAGGTTTTTCTCCTGAGTGGCATGCTCTAATTTACGATTTTGTGTATGGAGGTAGTGTGGCAATCCGGGTCAACGATGACACCGGCCACTATTTCCAGACACGAAAAGGGTTACGCCAAGGAGATCCGTTATCACCGATGTTATTTAACATTGTAGTGGATATGTTGGCAATACTCATAGAGCGTGCCAAGTCCGATGGTCAAATTGAGGGTGTGATTCCACATCCGGTTGATGGGGGTTTATCTATCCTTAAATATGCCGATGACACAATTCTTTTTATGGATCATGATCTCGAAAAGGCTCGTAATCTCAAATTAATTTTAGCAGCTTTCGAGCAGTTGTCGGGATTGAAAATTAACTTCCATAAAAGTGAATTGTTCTGTTTCGGCGATGCCCAAAATGATAAGACTCTATATACAGAGTTGTTTGGTTGTGGGCAAGGCCAATTTCCTATTCGGTATTTGGGTATTCCGATTCATTATCGGAGACTTACAATTGCTGAATGGAAGATTGTGGAAGAAAGATTACAGAAACGCCTTAGTAGTTGGAAAGGAAAATTGTTGTCCCTAGGAGGAAGATTGGTACTCATTAATTCGGTACTGACAAATATGGTACTGTATATGTTATCATTCTTTCTTACTGCCGAAAGGAATTCTGCATAAACTCTATTATTATTGATCCAGATTCTTTTGGCAAGGGGATAGCGAGAAAAAGAAATATCGATTGCTTAAATGAAGTATAGTTTGTAGTCCCAAAGATCAAGGCGGACTTGGAGGTCACGACCTGGAGGTCAAGAATTCAGCTTTGCTAGGTAAATGGCTTTTTAAGCTTCTTACCGAGGATGGGATTTGGCAAACTATTCTTCGGAGAAAGTATATTGGCTCGAAGACGCTGTCCCAAGTGGTTTGGAAACCTGGGGATTCTCACTTCTGGGCTGGCCTCATGGCAACAAAAAATATCTTCTTTCGCCATGGTACTTTTTCTATTAAGAATGGAGCACATATACGGTTCTCGGAAGATGTTTGGTTGGACAATGCTTCCCTGAGTAAACAATATCCTGCTTTGTATAGTATTGTTCATTGCAAAGGTGATACCGTTGCTACAGTAATGGCTACCTCACCACCGAATGTGGCGTTCAGACGGGTTTTACTTGGACAAAGGCTTTTAGCATGGAATACTCTAGTTCAACGATTGGGAGATATTCACTTATCCCCTGAACCAGATGAATTTAGATGGAATCTTCATGTAGATGGCACTTTCTCAGTCAAATCTTTATACAATGCGATCCTTCATTCTGATTTACGAGTTGATAATAATAAGAAAATTTGGAAGATGAAGATGCCATTAAAAATTAAATTTTTGGATGGTACCTTCGCCAGGAGTTATTCTTACTAAAGATAATCTTGTTAAGCGGAATTGGCACGGAAGTTCACGGTGTGTTTTTCGTCATCATGATGAAACCATCAAACACCTCTTCTTCCGGTGCGGTTTTGCGAGATCTATATGGTCATTCATCCAAGTAGCGTCTACCCCGTATCCCCAGACTAGTGTGACAAATGTCTTTGGCAATTGGCTTCACGATATTGATTCAAGGTTTAAGTTGCTTCTTAGGGTGGGGGCGCTTTGGCTGAGTGGAAATGACAAGATTTTTAACGATAAAAAATGTTCTTTGTTGCGAGATCATCTACAAATGTACAGGTATTCTCCGTTCATGGTTACCTCTTCGGCGGGCGGAGAACTGAGACCAATTTACGGAGGTCTGTACACGGTTGGAGGCTACGGCGAGGGATACTTTTTCCCTACATGGGTGGCAGCATAGTCTACGGATTGAAGCTCCACCCTCCCCTTAGGCGTTATATAATTCATCGTTTCGATATGTATCTCGCCTTTTTTCATATACTGTTGGTTCCAGGAACTAGAACAGCTGTGTGCATCCTGGTTATGCAGAGGCTGGATGTAATTGCTTATCATAAGTAATAAAATATCCTTTATCGAAAAAAGGTCTCGGGAGGCGACGAATAGGTGAAACAGGCCGGCTGAGAATATATATTTTTTCAAAAGGGGGAAAAATCGCCCCAGCTTCTGCATCCAAAGGATGCACACGGCTTTTTATTAGATTATTCGCAAACCTTACAAGAAGCAATACAAAAAATCAACTCGAAGCCACCTCACAAGACCTACAGCACATTTTTTCTGATAAAGTGAATATATTAATATCAGAAGATACCAATTACACCAAGCCTCTGCAACAACACAATGTCCTAATACATTACGGATGCACACAGCCAAAAAAGAGAAAAAGAAAACTAAGAAATAAAAGTCCCACTACAATATCCTAGCCCTTGCAACATGATAATACATCCACCACCAAGACAACACCTGAAATTCAGACTCTTCAAAAGCAACACCTCCAAGAAGGGAACAGTGCACCAGCGCTATCGTCGCCCGATCAAAAATCATAGGTTTTCACCCTGAAGATAGTCTCCGCTCTCAAAACAATTTCTTCAATAAGTTAATTACCAGGCACAACCAGTTAAGGCCAGACCTCGGGTTTTCACCTTGAAAGGAAAAGGTAAGAATCCAAACTTCACAAGTGCTGCCGCCCCCACTTTCATTCCAATGTTACAAAGCCCGGAACACCAAGCAAGCCCCTCAACGACGCAAAGACTTGAACCTCCATTAGCTAGTCCTCCAAATCCGGCCTTCATGATATTCTCTTCTTCTGAATTCACCATGGATTAGCTGTCACTTGGTGTCAACACATAAAAATGATTCGCGCAGCACCTCCAAAACCAAACGGTCGGAATAAAAGCATGGGCACGCATGACCGAATACCACAGAACCAGCAAACTCCAGGCAATAAAAGCACTGTTACATTCGCCGGCGGCGCCTTCCGGAACTCAACACTCTGGCCAGATCATGAAGGACAGGCCTCCGACAGGTCTTCATCTTCGCCCAAGAAAGACCTTAGGACTGCCACCTTTATTCAGGTTGGCCCCCCACGCCGGTGACCATCCACGGCAGGCCAAGGTTGCCGGCCAGAGACGAAGACCGGAGACGCCGCACCCGCCGGGGCAACGCCGCAGCCCCATTGCCAACCCTCCACCGCCGGCCGCCGACACCCCATTACCTCCGTTGCCAACCCCAGGAAGCACCGCCGCAGAAGAAGCCGCCGGCCGGCCCGCCCGTATCCAGATGGGGCCCAAAAGGGCCCAGATCTGGGCCGAGGCAGACTCCAGCCGTGAGCCGCCGCGCAGCAGCGCCCTGCCGCCAAGAGGCAGCACCACCGCGTTCCATTCACCCGGGGGAGAAGCTCCGCCGCCGGACACGTTGCTGGCCGAAGATCACCGCCGCCGGCCGGCTCTGCCCCGCGCAGACCTCCACGCGCGCGGGTAAGGGAGGGCCACCGCTGCCGACACCACGGGGGCTTTGCCCCGCGGCTTCTTCCGGTGGCGGCGGAGAGAGGGCGAGAAGGGAGGTCGGAGACGGCGTATAGGGTTATCGCCCCTGCGTCGCCCGCGAGGGACGAGCGCGAGGAGGCCGAACCGTTCGCGATCCCTACGTAGAGGGGCTCAATGTGGTTGCCATGCCCGGACCAACGAGTCTCCGCTGCCTGACGACGAGCGCAACACAACAACCACCTCTCACCTCGAACCAAGAAAAAACTAGGACCTCAAAAGACCGGATCAATAGCCGGTTAACAAATCTGGCTAGTGGGGCACCTCCCAACACCATTGCTCCAACCCCCATGGCCATAATCAAAAGGGGAAAGAGGGAGGTCTGAAACCCTAGATCGGTATTATTGGAAGAGGAGATAAAGGTAGGAAACCTAACTACTGTACAGATCCAGGCCTCCCTCCCCCTCACCGCCGGCCACCAAGGCCGCCGTTGACAGGGGGAGAGGGGCTGGAGTCTAGGACGATGGGGAAGATTAAGCAGGTGATGACCCACAAGTATAGGGGATCGCAACAGTTTTCGAGGGAAGTAAAACCCAATCTATTGATTCGACACAAGGGGAGCCAAAGAATATTTGTAAGCCTTAACAGCGGAGTTGTCAATTCAGCTGCACCTGGAAACAGACTTGCTCGCAAGAGTTTATCAGTAGCAACAGTTTTATAGCAGTAGCAGTAGTGAAAATAAGCAGCAGTGTAATAAAGACAGGAGTAGTGATTATAGTAAACAGCAGGATTAAAATACTGTAGGCATAGGGATGGATGAACGGGCGCTGCATGGATAAGATAACTCATGTAATAATCAAGACTAGGCATTTGCAGATAATAATAAAACGAGTATCCAGGTACTAAATAACCATAGGAATGTGTTCCGTATATAGTCGTACGTGCTCGCAATGAGAAACTTGCACAACATCTTTTGTCCTACCAGCCAGTGGCATCCGGGCCTCTAGGGAAACTACTGGTAATTAAGGTACTCCTTTTAATAGAGTACCGGAGCAAAGCATTAACACTCCGTGAACACATGTGATCCTCATATCACAGACCTTCCCCTCCGGTTGTCCCAATTTCTGTCACTTTGAGGCCTCGGGTTTCGGACAGCAATATGTGTATACAACTTGCAGGTAAGATCATAAAACAATGAATATCATCATGAATCAATAACATGTTCAGATCTGAAATCATGGCACTCGGGCCCTAGTGACAAGCATTTAGCATAACAAGTTGCAACAATATCATAAAAGTACCAACAACGGATACTAGGCACCATGCCCTAACAATCTTATGGCTATTACATGAACAATCTCATCCAATCCCTACCATCCCCTTCAGCCTACAGCGGGGGAATTACTCACACATGGATGGTGGAAGCATGGATGGTTGATGGAGAGGCGTCGGTGGCGATGATGGTGATGATCTCCTCCAATTCCCCGTCCCGACAGGGTGCCAGAACGGAGTTTCTGATCCCGAGATTGAGTTTCGCGATGGCGGCGGAGTTCTGGATGTCTTCTGGAAAATTGGTCGAACCCCCCGTGCGTTTTTAGGTCAAGGGCTTTAAGTAGTGCAGAGTGGAGCGTCGGGGGCTAGCCGAGGCGGTGTCACCATAGGGCGGTGCGGCCCAGGGGCCCACCACACCGCCATGTGGTGTGCGCCCCTCGTGGCCCCCTCCGTCTCGTCTTCAGGCTCCGCATGTCTTCTGTGAAAATAGGCCCATTGCAATTATTTTCGGGGATTTTCCTGAAAGTTGATTTTCTGCACAGAAATAAGACACCAGGGAAATTCTGCTGAAAACAACGTTAATCCGTGTTAGTTGTATCCAAAATACACAAATTAGAAGCAAAACAATAGCAAAAGTGTTCGGGAAAGTAGATACGTTTTGGACGTATCAACTCCCCCAAGCTTAGCTTATTTCTTGTCCTCAAGCAATTAAGTTAACAACTGAGTGCGATAAAAGAGCTTTCACGAACACATTTGCTCATATGATGTAAATATTCTCATTATATGGACTAGTACTTAGGCAATTCATGATAAGATAAATGCAAATAAAGTCATCTAGTAGTTATGTCAATCATGAAAAAGATACCAACAAATTAATAATAAGCATCATGAAACATGTCTATCAGCAGGATTGCAATGTGATACGTCTCCGACGTATCGATAATTTCTTAT
>NC_061508.1:262543505-262671843 GCF_022539505.1 Lolium rigidum
ATTATCACATCTCTTCTACATTAAAGAGAGAGGGCGACGAGGGAGGTGAGAGGGGGGACGCGTATTAGATGTGTATATGCGGATGATCGACCTCGCCTCGCAGTGACCGCGTGACCGAGAGACCGGTGGCGGTGGGAAGGGGTGGGAGAGGGTGTTGCGGAAGAGCACGAGACGGGGCGGCAGACGACAGCGTCACGGAGAGGGAGGCGGAGGAGGACGAGCGTGTTGGCGGCGATTAAAGGTTTTTTTAACTAATTAAAATTGTAGCTAATAATACCAGCGACGACCGGAGGACCTCGCCGCCAACGGGGATGACGCGGCTGGCCGCGGCGTCTCCGGCTATGGACCTCACCACGGCTAGTCGCGGCGTCGCCGACTGAGGTGAGGAAGAAAAGCTTAGGGTTTAGGGTGGGGGTGTGGTGGCTGACTGAGGTGAGGAAGAAAAGCTTACGTCGTCTGGTCGCGTGGACGTATGCCGAGCAAGGCCCCACGTGTAAGCGAGCATGGGGAGGTGCGGGGTGGGTGCACGGCATGTTTACTGCCGCTGGGCAACGGTCGTGACAGGGAGGTTGTCATTCTTGTCGCGGGCCCGTACGCGGTGATGGATGGGGATGGGTGGAGATCGCGAGGTTGGCCAGCCGTCGCCGTGCCGACGCGTGGCGGGGCCCTGGCATCCGTCGGTCCAGGACGGGGTCGGAAGTTTCTGGAAGGAGTCGGCTCGGACCCAAGATGACCTTGAGCAAGTTTTGAATAATCCTTGGGAGGTTTTCCTTTTTTTTTGAAACTTGTGAGGTTTTTCAACTTTATCAACATTTAGATGTATCTAGAGATACTACCTAGTGGTAGATTCGTCTAATTTTTTTAAAAAAAGAGACACTTTTGCCTTAGGGTTTTTTGTGTTTATATTCAAAAGTTGTTCAAATTTGAAACTTAATTTTACAAATTAAAAAAACAAAAAAAAATGGGCCACAGGCGCCCCTGGCCCTTCTCCTCCTCTTCGTTCTCGTCTCTCGATCTGGCGCCGAGCGCGGGGCGCACCGCACGCGCGCGGCGAGGGGGCGCCGGCGGCAAGCGTGGGCGCCGGCGGCGACGTTCGGGATCGGGACGACGGGGCGCGCGACGGCGATCGAGACGAGGGGGCGCGCGACGACGGCGAGCAGAGAAGGGAGAAAACGGCGCGACGGTGGTTGACGTACACGGCGGCGGCGGTCTTCGGCGTGAGCAGCGACGGTCGGCAGAGCGTCGAGGGCGGCGACGGTCGGCGTGAGCGGCGACGGTCGGCGGCGGGCGAAGGCGGCGACGTGCAGATCGGCCGGCGGGCAGCCTGACGGCGTCGGCGATGGAGCAGGGCGAGCAGGGGCGCGAGCGGAGAAGACGATAATGAACCGCCGCCCGCGGCGCGCGGTATTTATACCGTCGGGGCTTTAGTCGCGGTTGGGGTCACCAACCGCGACTAAAGGGTACCCTTCAGTCGCGGTTGGTGACCCCAACCGCGACTAAAGCCTTTTTTTCGCCCCATTTGCGGTTCCCGCGGAAAATGACCTTTAGTCGCGGTTGGCCAGGCCAACCGCGACTAAAGGCCTTTTTCAAAATTATTTCATTTTCTAAATGTGAAAAATAAAACTAATTCATTTCTAAATGTGAAAAATACAAATAATATATCAAAAAATTCAGAAAAATAAAACTAATTCAATTCAAAATCTTAAAAATACAAATTATATATGAAAAAAATCAGAAAAGTAAAACTAATTCATTTCTAAATGTGAAAAATACAAATAATATATCAAAAAATTAAGAAAAATAAAACTAATTCAATTCAAAATGTTAAAAATACAAATAATATATCAAAAAATTCAGAAAAATAAAACTAATTCAATTCAAAATGTTAAAAATACAAATAATATATCAAAAAATTCAGAAAAATAGAACTAATTCATTTCAAAATCTTAAAAATACAAATAATATATCAAAAAATTCAGAGAAATAAAACTAATTAAATTCAAAATGTTAAAAATACAAATAATATATCAAAAAATTCAGAAAAATAGAACTAATTCATTTCAAAATCTTAAAAATACAAATAATATATCAAAAAACTCAGAGAAGTTCTTAACGGCCGCATCTGTCTTCCCACAAGTTCTTCCCCGCCCGTCTTCCCGCCTATGTCTTCCCGCCATTTCTTCACGCCTCTATCTTCCCGCGTATCGATGCTCCTTTTATAGGCACGGCGCCGCTTCTGCTTTGTCTTGTTCCTTCGACAGGGCGTCGTGCGCTACCCACGCGTCCTTATCCTATCGACAGCTTTAGTCATGGTTGCACCCTCCAGCCGGGACTAAAGCTTACCCAAACGTCCATATCCCACCGAGCGGTTTTGTTAGATGACACAAAAACCACATTTAGTCCCGGTTGCACCCACCGGTCGGGACTAAAGGTTAGATGACCGGCTCCGGATTCCTCCTCTTCTTCCCGCCATTTCTTCCCTGTCTTCCCGCCACTTTCTTCCCGCCTCCTGTCTTCCCGCTCCCATTTTCCCGCCATTTCTCACTACATATATGTAGCCCGGCTTGGCCAGCATTATCACATCTCTACAATCTCTCATCACTCTCTCATGGTTTCCACTGCACCCACTCTAACCTACTACCTCGATCTCACGCCGGAGCAGCGGATGAATCCCCGCTGGCATCCCGATAACCAGCATACTTGGGACGCCTTCTTCATCAATCGGCGTGACAGGGCACTCGCCAGGTATGAGGAGGACGGTCTGCCTCCTGGGAACTTCCACGAGGCCGGCCGTCGGCTATGGTGGTACAGCCGGACTCTACAGCGCGTCATGGACTACATCACGGCCGGCGATATCCCCCGCCTGCGCTACCCTCAGTTCGAGCCACGAGCGCCGCCCGGCCGACGGCGACGACGACGGCGGCGACGACAACGAGAATCCGAGATGGGACCTTCGTCTTGCTCGAGGCATTCAAAAAAGATGACCTTCTCTTCTTTGGTCGGAGCGTAGGCGGCACGACCTTGAAACCATTCCGGATGCCGGTCATTAGGGTCTTTCAAACGTTGCTTGGTCTGCCGGTGCTTCCTTTGTATCATTTGTCTTCCCATACACGCCCAAGAAGCTTAGGAGGTTCACGCAAATATTCTTCGTAACATGCATCACGTCGATTGCGGAGCGGACATCTAGGACTTTCCAATATTCTAGCTCCCGAATATAGATTTCTTCTTCCACATGGGTGCGCGCCCGTCGGCTCCTGCGGGACTGGTTGTCCGCCGGGACCCTTTCCAAAGATGACTTTCAAATCCTTGACCATATCAAATACCTCGGCACCGATGCGTTCCGCAGGCTTCGGCCGGTGATCTGCCTTGCCGTTGTAATGCTTGCCTTTCTTTCTTACTGGATGAATTTTCGGAAGAAATCGACGATGCCCAAGGTACACATTCTTCTTACAATTACCCAAATATTCACTTTTAGTCTCATGTAAGCAGTGCGTGCATGCATTGTATCCCTTATTTGACAGTCCGAAAAGGTTACTAAGAGCAGGCCAATCGTTGATGGTTACGAAAAGCAACGCTCGTAGGTCAAATTCCTCTTCTTTGTGCTCATCCCACACACGTACACCAGGTCTGCCCCACAACTGTAAAAGTTCATCAACTAATGGCCTTAGGTACACATCGATGTCGTTGCCGGGTTGCTTCGGACCTTGAATGAGCACGGCATCATAATGAACTTACTGCTTCATGCACAACCAAGGAGGAAGGTTGTAGATGCATAGAGTCACGGGCCGAGTGCTATGGCTGGAGCTCGCTCGCCAAAAGGATTCATGCCATACGTACTTAGACCAAATCTTATGTTCCTTGCGTCGGCTGCAAAATCTTTGAACTCTCTGTCGATCTTTCTCCATTGCGTTCCATCGCGGGGTGTCTCAGCTGCCCGTCCGACTTACGGTCCTCTTTGTGCCATCGCAACAACTTGGCATGCTCTTTGTTCACGAACGGACGTTTCAACCGTGGTATTATAGGAGCATACCACATCACCTTGGCGGGAACCCTCTTCACGGGTTTACGGCCCTCAACATCGTCACCGGGGTCATCGCCTCGATCTTATAACGCAATGCAGTGCATACCGGACATTCATTCAAATTCTCATATTCACCGCGGTAGAGGATGCAGTCGTTGATGCATGCATGTATCTTCAGAACCTCTAAACCTAGAGGGCAGACAACCTTCTTTGCTTCGTACATACTGGCGGGAAACTCGTTATTCTTTGGAAACATATTTTTCAACATTTTCAGCAAGTTTTCAAATCCCGAGTCAGATAGACCTTCATGTGCCTTCCATTTCAGCAAATCCAGTGTGCAGCCCAGCTTTTTCACACCATTATCGCATCCGGGGTACAGCGACTTTTTGTGATCCTCTAACATGCGATCCAAATTCTCCCTCTCCTTTTCGGTTCGTGACTTCTCCGTGCATCGAGCAATGGTTCGACCAAGATCATCAACGGGCTCATCACGTGCCTCTTCTTCACCTTCCCCTTCACCTTCCCCACCTTCGACATCCTCCATGAAAGTATCACCAAAATGATCAAGATAGTTGTCATCGATGAAATCATCCCCTTCTTCATCTTCTTCCATTATAACCCCTCTTTCTTCATGCTTGGTCCAACAATTATAGCTTGGCATGAAACCCTTCCGAAGCAGGTGCATGTGAACATCTCTTGAGGAAGAGTAACCCTTCTGATTCTTACAGGCAACACATGGACAGATAACAAACCCCCCCTGCTTGTTCGCATTAGCCACTACGAGGAAATCTTTCAAACCCGTAGTGAACTCGCCGGAGAGTCGGTTACCGTACGTCCATTGCCGATTCATACTGCATTATTATAATATAAAATATATAATTAACCATCATGCATTTGTTAAACTAATTAACTAACTACAAACAATAGAAATCAAACAATGAACTACACACATATGCATATTTTATCAATGACACATGAAAGGTTCAAGTTGCTAACCGCGATCGAGGAGAAAAAAATAAATGAGGAAGCTCAAGTGTGGCTCCGACACTTCATATCATGTTTGGTTGTATGCTCTTGGGGCATTTCATCAAACACCTTGTGTGCATAAGATGAACCAAAAGCAAACCTAACACCCACTTGTGAAGTTTGTGAAGAGAATGGCTCCAAATGGCTAAGTGCTGGCTGCTGGATGGGTATATATAGGGGAGGGGCTTTAGTCGCGGTTGGCCTGGCAAACCGCGACTAAAGCCCCTCACGTGCACCAGCTGGCCAGCGAGCGCCCTGGGCCCAGGCCTTTGGTCGCGGTTCGCCTCCCGAACCGCGACTAAAGGTCCCATTAGTCACGGTTCGAAATATTTGGGAACTAATGGGGCTGGATGGAAGGCCCTTTTTCCACCAGTGAAAGGATGTTGAAGGAGAGTTTGAGGCTCTTAAGCTGCTCCGTGAGGGTCGACGATCCCTAGCTAGATCTTCTCTTTGTGATAGCTTAGGTCACCATGATTGGTTTCTGAATCCACCGAAGGTGTTTATAAAACTATAGTTATTATTGGTTAATAAATAATACGGGGTGGCGATTGCTCAAAAAAAAAAAACTACGCGTCTTCTGCCTACATGCGTAGCAAAGACTAGGCCTTTAAGGCTGTAACCTTTGCCTTTGCTACGGTTAGTGTGGGGAGATGGCAATTCCTCTCGCCGGGCCCTATAAACATGATACGGGCCGAATGAAACGGGATTTTCGGGTCTGCTCACATGTATGTTTCAGGATGGGCCTAAGAGCATTTTATTTTGGCAAAGGACCTACTAACTGCATAGCCCAAATTTTCGGCAACCTGTAAAATCTTTCCAACACCTTCGGGTGAACTCAAAGGAAGGAACGTCAATCTTCAGCGCATGTACACTTGTTTTCTCACCTAAAAGAAATGTGCACTCGTTTAATCTAATAAAGAAACAGTAGATAGTTTGGATGTTGTTTTTTTCGCACAATAAGTTGCTATGAAGAAATAGCGTGGAGAAGCCTGTAGGGTCTTAGCATAGAAGTAGGATTCCACATGGATAGATCCATCAATAGTTGAACAGTCTGTTAGTACAAAGCTCTTGTCAAGTCACTAATTATTTTGCAGCATGCATCAGACAATCACGAATTAAGTAGTACTACGAAGTTTGCCGTAGCGGCACGCCGCACACATAGTTGAAGACTGTTTGTTATAGTGTTTTGGAAGTACTACAACAATATATGGGCTATGTAAAGTAATGCAAAGCGTTAGTGTGGGAGTATTGATGAAGAAACGTGAAAGTGATGTTGTAGCATCGTGGTTAAGATCTTTTTTCCAGCGGCCACAAGTATCACTAGAAAAAATAAAGCGATTTCCACACAAATAAAGCACGAGCGAGATATTCTTTCTTCATAGGAATCTCAATTACGGGAAGAAAAGACACAAGTGGAAGGGTTCCTCTATCAGCGAAAGACATGAAGGATAAAAGCGTAAAATGACTTGTTTGAAAAATCTTTAAAATAACCTTTTCTATTAGAAGTTGTATTTTCGGTATCAAAGTGAATGAATTAGAAAATAGGTAAGTGCTAATTGTGAGGCGATGAAAAAAAGATGGTAGTATGAAAAGCGACGGATCATAAAGTATTTTTGTTTCCGGAGTTGCTACAAAAAAAAAAAATTCTCCGACAAAAAGAGGCAGCAGGTGGTGAAGTAAGTATATATTTATAAAGTTGTCGTAGAGGAAGGTAATACTCCGTCCGTTCCTAGATATAAGCCATGTAGTTTTTTAAGAAAAAATCTAGAATATAAGATGTATTGTGTTGCAACACTTGCATGGATAATATTTTATAGATTTGCTAAAGCTTCCTTATCTTATGCAAAGTCCTCTATTACCTCGCATCAATTACCTAGGTTTAATCCTGCCCAAACATGGTGTAATTTCTCCTCAATGTACGTTCTTTAATTTCCATGTCAAAAACTATTGGCTTATATCTAGGAATGGAGGGACTAGTATTCTTCCCCGTTGAAAGAGGTGACGATGGTGGAGTAAATTTTTTTTTATGGTACCATAGAAGAACACAACATTATTTTCCTAGGGTAAAAGAGGTGGCAAGTGTTGGATTTTCTTAAGAATTATTGCTGAAAAGTTATGCCCTGACAAAAAAATACTAATGGGTAAATTATTGTATAATATTCTACTGACAAATTACAATAAAAATTATTATCAAAAACTTTCAAACATTACTGTTAAAAAGTAAAAAAAAAGTGACACCGTACATGCGCGGGGACAATTCCCAAACCCACGTGAAGATTCAGCTTTTATACATAGTATAGTATGGGCTTGGATGGCGGTACAACACAATAATTAAGTCAGACCTTCAGAAATGGTTTTTTTTTATTGTGGGCTACACGAAAAATACTTCCCCTTGACTAGCTTAATTAATGAGATTTTTGGCTCTGAGTACAATGAACCTGTTATTTTTTAGAAAAAATGCAAAGTATATTTCTGAGTCTCAAAAATAAACTAAAACATATCGCAACGTAGCCCCCCACAAACGAAATATCAATTTGAAATAATAAGTACTATACTAAAGCGTAACATACATCTTTTTTCTCATAATTTTGATTTCTCTTTTTGATTAACATGGTGGTGACACGTATAGTTTTTACATGGCTTAATTTTTGTAGGATTCTCTTGTGTGCAGTTTGGGGCTGGCTAGCGTTTAGGAAAAATTAGTTACATATGCTGCTGATACTAGGCTTCAATGGTGGGTGTTTTTCTTGTGTGGACGTAGCTGGCGCATTGGTTTTGTCAGCTCATCGATTTCTGTATCGTCGGTTCATTCCTGGGCTCATCTTTGACTCGATATTTTCTCTCGCCACGTATTCTTCTCCTCGCGTCTGGATTTCTCTCGAAAACCGTGTCTCTTTCTTCTCCCAGTCCCTTCAATTGCTTCTGCCCCACCACAATCCCTGAAACAAAAGAGGGAAATTTTGGCAAAAGAAACCACCTGCTCCAATGAATTGGCAAAAAAGACCACCTACGAATTAAATTGACAAAAAGGACCACCTTTTCAGTGGCGGCAGCGCCCCCAACTGACACGTGGAGACGTGCCGCCGAAGTAGATGGCGGCAGGGTCACCGTCGCGATGGTGCGGGACCTGCCGCCCCCGCTTGTGGTGGCAAGGCCACCTGGAGCATGCCGCCCCTAGCTTTGGCGGCAGGATCTTGATCCCTACCTGGTAAAATCTAGTGCGTGTCTGTGTTAATCTACTGCGTGTCTATGTTAGAATTGGTGCGTTTATTCCCAGCTATTTACATGATCTGTGTTAGATTGCAACCTATATAAATAAAATCACTCGGTTTTGGTTTAATTTCAGCTGCCTATTTTGTTTTGCGCAGCTCCAACGGGACGACGCAAACGGACGAGTTCGCGCGCACCAAAAATATGTCTGTATCCTGTTTCAGTGGCCCGACGCATAGTATCCGGGCCATCCGCGGAGACCCAAACGCGGCTCAAATATGTGATACGTTTACGTCTGCGTGGACACTACGCGGACAGGGCGGTCGTCTGCATGCTTCTCGCACGGGCCCGCCTAGCAGCGCACAGATGCTTCGTCTTCAGTGCGGCATGACTTACGGGCGGCGCGCTGCCGCTTTTCAGGGTCGCGTTAATGGTGCGTCTCGGCTTCCACGTGCGTGCGCTGGTGGGTGGTGTCGCAGTGGCAGGCCATTGAAGGCGAGATGGTGTCCGAGCCTTTTGAAGGTCCGCCGGCGGTCCCCAATTTCTCGACCACACCATTGTCACAGTCCGTAGTATCCACCCGACCGACGCCATGGGGAGAAAATCTTGGCCGTTCCGCAAAACCAAGAACGACCACGAGGCTAGCGGCTCAAGGTCCGGCAAAAAGCCGCGGGTCGAGCGGTACGTCTGCATCGATTTCGCACGCCTCCTCTGGGAGGAAAACCGATCGGTGCCATCGTCGGCCTCCTCCTCGTCGGCCTTCTCCTCCTTTGGCGCCGACAGCTCCGATGGTCCGGCGAGGTTAACATAGTTGGCGCCATGGTCCCTGGCGGACCAGACCGCCGCCTGCCACGGGTCTAGTGTAATGTGCCGGTAATCTTTATCGATGGAGCGGCCGACCATGAACTGTAGGGCGGGAAACTCCTCCTCGTCGTCGTCGCCACGGAGGGCCGCCTGCGCCTCGGCCTCCTTCTCCCACCATTTCTTCTTCGCCGGTGGAAGTGGTGGCGAGGCCGCGACGTCCTCCTCCTTGACGCGGGGGCGGCGGCCCGACCCCATCGTCCGACGGGCCGGAGCAGAGGACGCACGCCTCGCCTTGTCGCGGATGACAACGCCTCCAGGCAGGTTAGCGTTCGACCATGGCACCGACAGGTTTTCCTCCCAGAGGCGACGCGCGAAATTGATGCGGACGTACTGCCCGACCCGCGGCTTCTTGCCGGGCCGTGAGACGCTAGCCTCGTGGTCGTTCTTGGTTTTGCGGAACGGCCAAGATTTTTTCCACATGGCGTCGGTCGGGTGGATACGACGGACTATGACAATGGTGTGGTCGAGAAATTGGGCGCAACCAGTGGACCTTCAAAAGGCTCGGACACCACCTCGTCTTCAATGGCCTGCCACTGCGACACCACCCATCAGCGCACGCACGTGGAAGCCGAGGCGCACCATTAACGTGGTCCTGAAAAGCTGCAGCGCGCCGCCCGTAAGTCATGCCGCGCTGAAGACGAAGCATTTGTGCGCTGCTAGGTGGGCCCGTGCGAGAAGCATGCGGACGACCGCCCTATCCGCGTAGCGTCCGCGCAGATGCAAACGTACCGCATATTTGAGCCGCGTTTGGGTCTCCGCGGATGGCCCGAATACTATGCGTCGGGCCGCTGAAACAAGATACAGACGTATTTTTGGTCCGCGCGAACTCGTCCGTTTGCGTCGCCCCGTTGGAGCTGCGCAAAACAAAATAGGCGGCTCAAATTAAACCAAAACCGAGTGATTTTATTTATATGGGTTGCAATCTAACACAGATCATGTAAATAGCTGGGAATAAACGCACCAATTTTAACACAGACACGCACTAGATTAATACAGACACGCACTAGATTTTATGACCAGGTAGGGATCAAGATCCTGCCGTCAAAGCTAGGGGCGGCATGCTCCAGGTGGCCTTGCCGCCACAAGCGGGGGCGGCAGGTCCCGCACCATCGCGACGGTAACCCTGCCGCCATCTACTTCGGCGGCACGTCTCCACGTGTCAGCTGGGGGCGCTGCCGCCACGGAGAAGGTGGTCCTTTTTGTCAATTTAATTCCTAGGTGGTCTTTTTTGCCAATTCGTTGGGGCAGGTGGTCTCTTTTGCCAAAATTCCCAAAAGAGGAGCAATCTCTATCCACACCACCGCTGCAAGGCAGCGAGAAAATAGTCGGTGACCGGCGAGATGGGGAGTGGCTGCCGGCGGAAAGAGAGGAGGCTATCGGTGGGTGGTGGCGGGAGTGGATGCAGCCGCCGGCGTTCGGGAGAGGATGAATCCACCAACACGGTCTATGCTTTGCTCTGGCCGACGCTAACGAAAAGCCGTCCCACGCGGCGATCCTCGCCGCCGACCAGTTCGTTTTCTCGACCTCGTGGACTCCAGTGCCGTCAGCGCGCAAGTCCGACGGCGGCAGCAAGAAAAGGCCATGGCGTGCTCTGCTTTGGCTGACGCTCACGGTAAGCCGCCGTCCCACGCGGTGATCCACGCCGCCGACCAGTTCGTCTTCTCGACCTCACGGTCTTCAGCGCCTCCAGTGCGCAAGTCCGGCGACGGCAGCAAGAAAAGGCCGCGGCGACCACACGATGTGCGCCCCACAGGAACCTGCGGCAGTGGGACCTGCCGCAGCAGGCCAGTGAGCCGCCGCAGAAGGTTGTCAAGACGTATGCCTTGGTCACCGGCGAGGCCTCCCACTCCTCCCATCCTGTCCAGGTCATCGGCCGCCTGCAAGTTCTTCACCTCGCCAACGAAGGCGAGCACACACGTACGCAGACTCGTCCTGTTTCTCTGCATCTTGCAATTTCTTATTCCTCTGTCTGCTGCCTAATGTGCAATTTAATCGCAGTGTCAAGCTGCATCGAGCCACTGCAGAGGGTATAGAAGAAGGCTATTGAAGAATCCCCTTTTTCGTATGTCAGAACAACTCCGGTTGCACAAAATCTGGGGATAACATAAGTGATGGATCTGTTCAAGTGGCAGAAGAAATTGTAGAGAACAAAAGTTTCTATGAGCTGCATTCACCCACCAGATTGTGTATTCACGATCCTTGCCTCCAAGCCTTCTTGCGCTGCTACATCCAGCATATGGAGGCGGCGGCAGGACGGCTCAGGAGGTCCATCCTCTTCATCCATCTGCGTTGTTGCATCGGCGCATGTCTCCCGCTGGAGGTGCTACACGCTCAGTTGTCCCACCATGGTGCGCCGCTTCCCCATCTTCTTCTCAACCTGTGCAAGCCGGCAGTGATGCACGAGTCCACGCAACTACACAAGGGAAGGACTACATTATCTAGGAGATCACGGGCGGCCCGTGGGAGGCTAGGCCAGGCCGCACGAACAGATGGTACAATGCTGGTCGCAATTTACTTCGCATTCTTTGATCAGTCAGTGGCCTGTTAGTGATTCTAAGTTGATTTATTGTTATGGTGCTGATGTTCCTGTAGGAAGATGAATACTGTAGATGGGCGTCTTGGCGGATTTCAGTATCGGCAAAGGGAAGAGAAAAGACGGATGTGTTGCACCATGGCCACAAAAAAGTATGTACTACTTCCTTCATGATGTGACTATCTCTGAAAAATTATAGTTGCACACACTACCAATAAAGATACAGGTGCTGAGGTAAAAAATTGGTTAGTCTTTTCTTTTATTTTTGTTGTAACTAAATTACTCGTTTCTAGATTCGATTTTTCACACACGACTGTAGCCTCTGGCTGGCCAGATGAGCGTCATGCTTGCTGCAAGAAGAGTGGTGTTAATATTACTAAGAAATAAACATTCTGTCAATTTTTCTTGAGGTCTATTCTTAAATGGAGATCATTGGTTCTCTGTCCATGTAGAGAAAGTGAGTTACCAGAATACATGGACAGTATAAAATTACAGTATTTGAGTACTAAGAAATAGACGTTCTGTCAATTGTTCTTGAGGTCTATTCTTAAATGGAGATCCTTGGTTCTATGTCCATGTAGAGAAGGTGAGTTACCAGAATCCATGTACACCATAAATTTGCAGTATTTGAGTTACACGTGAGATTCCTAAATTTCACTTTTAGGCATGATATTTGCAGACACAGTTTCTCAAAATGCATGATTTTGTTGTACCTTTTCTTTTTCTGTTCAGATTTATTTAATGTCCCAAAGCTACATAATGTGTGCAGATGCTCATCTTTTGATAAGTACACTGTGTTGTCTCAGCTTATTTTCTTTCCCTTCTGTGCAGACTATTTTAGCTTTCAATATTGTCAGCGAGTAACTGTCACAGATGTTCATTCAGACATATTTCTAGCATCCTAAATTACACATTGCTCAGAGCATTGGTTCTCCTTTCTTACAAATTACTTTGAGTACTAATATTGTTATAAAATTATTATCACGAACAAGATGACGTTTACATCTTTGCTTCTCCTTCAGTGTAGATTATTCTAACTCCAAATACTATCAGAAAATTATCATCACAATTGGTGACTTAACAATACTTCTACCTTTCTAAGCCTCATGTTTTAGATACATTTTCATGAGCAGTACTAATTAAAATGATCCAGTTTTCATTGTACCCATTTCTTCTTGCAAATCTTTGTTGCCCTTTTTTTGGGTACAAGAAACACGGTAACTTCCCTTCTATCCTAGGGACACACGGTGGAAGGATGCTTGCCAGCTGTCTTGAGGTCTATTTTTAAATGGGGATCTCTCTTAATAATTTGTATTGTCTTGCTTGCAAAAAAAATGTTGTATAGGAACTGAAATATCTTGAACAGATTCTTTCCTATATATTTTCGGGTAATACATCCTCATAGTCATTACAGTATAGAGTTAAGTGCTTCACCTTTTCGACGAGGTAGTTTGCTTCTGTTAGTCCCCTGCAGTTGGGCGTTAGTGGTGCCGTGGTGGTGATGCTTCTAGGTTTAAAGAGTGGGTGAAACAAAGATGATCTACAATCTTTGATAGAAGTAATGTCTTTGTTGCTTCAGTTTCGAATATAACTGCAGCTGCTGAAGTTTCACATCGTTTTTTCAGTCCCAAGCTCATATACATGTGTACTCACGGAAGTACCTTTTTAGAGACAAATTAAAACTAGCAGTCATGTATTTCCCACTTTTAATGCTATGGAAAATAATAATTGTATAAAATTATCATTGAAAAGAAAATGAAACATGAGTGCAGCCAAGTGTTTCGTCCTCGGCACCCACACAATATCTGGGCTCAGCGTTTCATTTTAGGCAAGGAGGTCACACACTGTAAAGTAACTTTTTAAAAGGTTAGCACATTACATTATTACTCATGCATGCTTTAAAATACCCATATGATCAAAAAAATATGCTAGATCAACAATAGATCTCGAATTTATTAATATATGTACTACTGTTCGCTTGCTATAGAACTTGCTGCTGACAGGTTTACCTGCTTTCCCTCTGTAATAAGAATTCCACCTTAGTCAATATTGCAGGGAAACAAAAGAGGGTGTGCCAATGCTACAACACAACATCGACAATTAACTTATTTTTCCACTCTAATTAACTTTGCAATGCACGAGACAACGTCAGCAGCTACCATCCGGACATTCCGACGTTGAAATGGCGGTACTAGGGAGCCTAACTTAATCTGTTGCCCATATAGTTTCCTGTTTCTGAATAGCTTTCTCTGATCAGCACATAGTTACTTCACATGTAGGCAAGGAACATAATCGTCCACGTTATTCTACCAAGGATTTTGACGACCTAACTGAAGCATTATTTTGTTAAGTCTATCACCGAGCATATCAATTGTTGCACTGATGTAGACACTTACCTTGATCTGGTGTATGAGTGATGCAACTAAACTTCAAGCAGATGTCTCATTAGATTTCACTACTATGTTCTTGACTTTTTTTTTGTGCCTCATGCTATTTTTTCCGGTTGCTTTTTTCTTTGGCTGCACTACACACACTGCAAAAAATTACCATATGGCGCTCACCATATGGCGCGGCGTGCCGCCGCGCCGATCATTGCTAGTTTTTCTATTAAGCTACAAAAAAGCATAAAACCAGATATTGCTTTTATTATGTAGCCCGTGATACAGAATAAACCACATCGAGATTTTGCATGTTCGTAAGATATATTATTGACAATGCCTAGATTTTTTCAGTTTTATTTAGGAAACTATAAATATTTAAATTTTTTGAATAAAAGTTGCACTTGAGCTTAGGAGCCAAAGAGACTTTTTGTTAGTTCAGTCCATAACTTCATAGTTTTACATATCGATAGATCCCATCTAGCTCATATGTGCCGAATATCTCAAAACTATTAGCACTCACTACTCCGTATGTTTTGCATTTAAGGTCACTATTAAAAAAAGTGAGCATATCTCATTTGAAATAGGGAGCCGATGTAAAACCCACTAATCCAGGTTTAATTTTTAATAGACATAAATTCGTGTTCTTATAAATTACCATAAAACTCTTTGTGGGGTTTCCCCCACCTCTTCCCTTCCAAAAAAATGCCACTATTAAAAATATATTTAGCTAGTAAGGCAACAGACATCAACCGAGGCAAAAATTGTAAACGTTTTTCCACATACGGGCTTGCAACCATAGTTATTAACACTAGTCGTCAACCCGTGCACCTGCACGGGCTAGAAATTTCTATTAACACATGTTGTAATTACGTTTATTATGGATGGAATTTTATGAAGTGATGGTCATGCTGATGTTTGTAGGAAAACAACTTGTTCCTGCTTCAGTTCATACATCTTAGCTATATACACAATGTGGCTACATATTTTAATCGATGTACAAAACATTATATATTGGTACGCAACAAATTTCTTCAAGGTTCTCGAGAAATTGAACCTAATTTCTGCTGCAAATAAGTTGTTGTTTGGGCAAAGTCTGATACTTAATATGATTCCTCTAACTGAAGTAAGGGAATATAGAGCTGTATTGAAATATCCACTTGATTTACATTGACATTGTCCACATGTTATTTTTTATTGACCTCAAATGACCGTTATTACATAGACTAAATGGCCTAATGATTTATTTTCTACATGAATGGCCTAATGACTCAAATAAATGATCTTATGAGTCCAAAAAAGTTCCAATCTTATTTCTCACATAGACGTATATGATGAAACCTCACTCAGAAAATGAGGACTACTGGCCTGGCTACACATAAATTGTTCCTGAAAAATAACATGTTTGTATAATATTAATGCATATACATATATCTCACAAAATTGAGCTTATATAACCATTAGGCATGAAGTGCATGCATTACCTAATTAGTGCCATCATGCAAAAGTTTACACGAACACCAACTTATGCTTGCAAAAACTATTATTGTTTGCTTTGAAGGGAATACCAAATATAGTTTTATTTTAAGGCAAGAGCATTTTTCATTGTAAGGTGAGAACTGAGAACAAATTAAATGTTGCTTTAAGCTGGAATGTACAATGATTTATGCTATACAGAATCTACGATGTTCATCCTTGATCGCATGTATGTTAGCTTCGCCACCTAGCTAAATGATGAACATGCTGAAGTATGGAACAAACATAAAGCTTAATTTATGATAATGAACATTAAGTGATCCTCCAAATTAGGATTCATGCTAAAAAAATATGTAAAACATAATCAGTGTATTCTTCCATATTGTTAGCAATCCAGCATGTTATTCCGAGTTCTAAATAGACAACAATGAAATATCCAATCAGCTAAATTACCCACCACAACATACGAAACTACACTTGAATCTATTGTTACGTGAACTTATTATTATTGTTTTGCAGTCTCTTATGAAGGTCGCTCTCAATATATAACACATGGATGCATAATATGGCATAAATGAATTTTTTTTCTATTTCGAAAAACAGCATATCAGAATGTGTACCATTAAACGTAGGCAAAAATAACTATCCAATATGAGGCTCCAGCAGAATTACCATCGCAAGTATATACATACTTGACGTGGAAGGATCTAATTAAGTTTTACTTAGTGCGGATAAACTAAAAAAATGAAAAGAACATTAGCAGATGCTTGTAGAAAATAATGAATGATTTCATGTAAGAGGGCGAGGGCAAGTGTACATACAAAAAACGGAAACCCACCAATTATTTTGAATATAATTAACAGTTGGTTTACGAAGGAAAGTTGCCATCCTGAATTACTGAAAAACTTCCGACTTCCAGTTTTCTTTGCCTCCTAGCCATGGAATAAAAAGGAAAAGATTGAAGCTCCTTGCAGGTGAGAAAACTGTTATCGAATTTTTTCATTTATAGGGTGGGAGCAAGAGCTAAAAGGTTCTATTGTATTTAAACACTACTGGCAATATAAATATAATTGAAGGAAGGGTTTATAGTTTGCAACTTTTCTTAAGCTTGTAATGCTAAATGCAGAGCACATACACAGGTTTTCTATCTTGTATGATAGATATCTGTGGTATTATTATATTTAAAATTCAGTACACGTTAGTTCCTTTACATGTTTACATCATACATATGTAAGACGTGCTTAATCCTAAATTTGTTTCACATGAAAATATATTTGATGTATAAAATCCAAGCCATGCATAATTTTAATTGATTGATTAGAGTACTTTCTTTGTATTGTTGCAATATTTTCAATAATATCGCACCACATAAATACAATTACTTTTTGACATTCATAAATTTAAAATAATGAATTTTATATATGAAAACACAGCGAATTTAATTGTGTTATTTTACCTAACAAATTTAAATTATATTGCACATATTAGTAGTGAAGTTAGTCACGTTTCACACCACGCGTTCACAGAAGTAATTCTTAAAGGCGTAGTCATTGGCTGCAGGTCGTACATGCATGCATGATAATTACTTTGAGAGTCTGCGTGGCATCACAGAAGCTATTTGATGATCAACCGTCTGGTAGTAATTAGATGCAGTTTAGCATATGGACAAACCATCACATGTACGCTGAATTAATCAGATCATTGAAATAGATCGTAATACTTACAGAAGCTCCAAGTGCCGACCTACGTGTAGACGTCTAATTAGCACGTCCTGCAGCGTGAGTAGCAGGGACACAAGACATCACGTACGTACTTGGGTCTCGCCAACGAGAATAGCTATACACACTGATGTCCGTCAGGTATTTGCTTCTACTATCGGCAAAAGCCCACGGTGGATCAATCCAATTACTTGAGATCCTTATCATTGAACAAATCAATGTAGAGCCAAGAAGATGTCACATGCACCTGCAGAAAAAAAAACACGCAATCTTGGAGAAGCTGACAAACCTGATCGGAAAGTGACTTCCGCCCAGATCGATCCAGGTTGAGGAAAAGGCTCATGTATCTGATTAAAAGAATAGAGCGCCCCTGGTATCTTCCAGACTACGGCCTATGTAGAAGACGTCGAGGATGCCTTGCGCAAGGTTTGGCCGCCGCTGCTGCGTGCGAAACGGAAGGATGTGGGAAGATCTGTGCACCATTGCCGGATTACACTATGAGAATTTCATGTCCTCCATCTCATCGGTGAGGAGGCCACAACTCTGTTTTTTTTTTTCTAATAGGGCAGACGAAAGGAATAAAGGGTCACGCGGCGTGGGAGTAAGCATTTAATCCGACGGTTGCAAGATAGATTATTTGTTGATCGGAAAGATTATATCTTCTAACTCTAAGGATCAACGTGGAGCTTTGTGGGGAGTCTCCAATTAGTAAATATATATAAGGTATAAGTTATAAGATAATTAACGAGGAGTTCGCATCACAAACAAGTGGGCTTGAAACATTTCTTGTCAATAGCTTAAGCAGGCATTAATCAGTATAAACTTTTTTGCCTTGGTATAACTGTACTCAAAATTTACGGCCTACATACAAAAACAGAGGAAGTAGCCGTTACTCATCGAGTTTCATAATTTTTATCGTGGTTATAATTCAAATTTAAAATAAAATCTTGACAAAAATTATGGAACGGGGTAGTACTACTTTGTACTGCACACATATGTGCATCTCCCTAGCTATCGGATAGCTTGTTTAGTGGTGCATAGATGGAGAGATGGAATCTCGGTGATGCACTGATACGGAGCTCCGGACCTTCAGGGTCTTGTCACACCAACTGAGATCGTCGACCGGGAAAACTGGAAATCGGAATGATGGGTCATTTGAGAGGTACTAGGTGACGAGAAACTAATCATTGAGGACAATGCACGGCACCACAGTGACCACTTTAGGCGTGCACGCTAGCTAGACCCATCCCAAGAAATCAAATCAAATTTGCTAGGACATCTCTAACGGGGCGACGAGCGTCCCTTTGCGTGCGGGTCGAAATGCATATGGAACCCGCTTTAGCTGGACGATGCATAGTAACCGGGCCGTCCGCAACGATGCAACGCGGCGTATATTTGTGTCCGAGATGCGTCGCGGCGAATGCTGCGTGGACCCCCAAGTGACTGCTCGCGTTTTGATCGGGCCCGACTAGCAGCGAACCATAAAGTTTTATCGAGGGCATCGCTTCCGCGGTCAGCGCTTCCGCATCTGCGTTGCAGCCTTCGTCATCAATGTTGTGGTTGCCTCTTCTGTGCGCGCACTGGCGGGCGGCAGCTGAGCTTCTGCTCCCCCTTCAATGGCATCGTGTCCCGCGCGCGGCCGGCCTTAAAAGTCGACCGGCATCGTCCCTGGCATCGCCCACAGCGCGGACATCTCCACTCCCACCACCACCTCGCGCCATCGCAGCACCATGAGGAAGAAGAAGAACGACTTTGAGGCATCCGACAGCGGCACGAAGAAGGCGGAGCAGACGCACAGGGTGCCGCTGCCTGTCAACGTGGCGTGGATCATGCACACGAACTGGATGTTGTGCGACAGCTGGGGGGACGTGCACATGCCTGGCGGCTGGCGGCTCAGCTACCTCGGGGTGCATGTCTCGCCCGTGCCTCCGCATGAGCCAGACAGGAGCGTCGAGATCCGGCGCAGGCGCGGTTCATGCCGCCGGACCTCCGCACCGATCCCGCCAACACCATCGACTCCGACACCTGGCGCACCTAGCGCGAGACCGAGAAGGATTCGAGGAGGAGGGCGGGCTTCCTCGGTGATAGGGACTTCCCGTTTGACCATCCACCGCCGCCTCGACGTCGAACACGGCAGCCCCCAGCGCCTGGAATGGACGGCGACTACAGAGACGCGCTGGCCTACCACAACGAGGAGGCCAAGGACGACAGCGACGACTACGTCGCCTGCATTTTCCAGGAATGACAGTTGTCCATGGAAGAGGCCCAAAAGTTCGAGTACCCGGAGACGATGACGGACGACGAGATCGCGAGGCTCGGTGTCTTCGTCTCGGAGGTGGACCGACCGGTGCAGCCGCCGCTGCCCCGGTACGCCACCGGCATCATGCCGTCGGGCCTCACGGAGGAAGAGGCCCTACGACGGGCGCTTGAGGACTCGGCCACGCAACCGGTGCAACCGCCGCCTCCACCTCCGCCGTCAACCCGTGGGGGCCTCCACCTCCACCACCGGCGTGGGCTGCTCCACCTCCACCACCACGTACCGGCGTGGGCTGCTCCACCTCCACCACCGTCAGCGGCACCGGCGTATGTTCCGCCACTTGCCATCTGGCTATCGCCGGTACCGGAGCTCGTCGTGATCGACAGCGACGATGACGACCAGTAGGCGCAGCCGTTCTTAGGTTTTTTATTTTCTTTTCTTTTCTTTTACTATGTAATTTATGTTTTTATGTTGAAAAATGCAAAATCGAAAAAAATACATCGTGCTGCTGGAGTCACCCCTCACTCAAACAGACGCGCGGTCGATTTCGACCATTTAAACTGACGTAAATGGATGCGGGCGAACATTTTGAACGGCAGAGATGCGTGAGATGGCATTATCGTTGCTTACCACGGTACCATGCATGCAGGCACTTCCTTTCTTTCGCAGTGACCAGATGGGCCAATAAAAGGTAGACTCTAGACTGTTTTTTGACTGGCGCCACACGATGATGGATCGAGTACGGTGCTTTGCTTGTCCCATGACGATTGGTCGAGGCTCGTCGAGGGGTTGCGCTTTCTGCCAACATCCAGGTGTGCCCGTGTTAGAGCGTGTTGATCCATCCTCTACTTGTCAAGGGCTTCATGCATGCATATGCGTGCAGCCATGCACATTGCGCACACGGTTGAAACCTAGTCACACATGACGCAGTGACACGCCTCGCTAGTCCTTGGCCAACTACCCAAAGATTATGTTGGCTTTGTCGTCTTCCATATATGGCGACCTGAATGGTAATGTTTGTTAAGAGGGGTTTTTACCGACGCGTCCTAAACCATGGCATGCGGTGCTATTGAAGGTATCGACACATGTTGCCGGCGTATTGGAGGCGGCTATACACCCACCGGCATCCGCAATAGATTATCTCCAAAACATTTAAATAGAAAATGACGTAAAGATAATGATTTTCATTCAAATTTAGAACTAAGGGTAACTTCAACGCATGCATCAAACTAAGGGTAACTTCAACGCATGCATCACTGACATGTCGTTCTCGGCCTCCACAATGATCCGCACAGTCCCTCCCTTTAATTTACTTCACGTTCTAGTTAAGTTAAAGTTAAAACATGTTAAATTTGATTAAGAATATTGGGAAAAAATCAACATCCATAATACCAAATCTATATCTATATCTATATCTATATCTATATATATATACCAATAATAAAAGCAAAAGGGTTTCTCCCTCGGTCGTTCGTCCAACACTTTTTTTGGGACCAAATTACCCTTCCACCAAATCTCTTTTCTATTATCTAATAATAAAGCACGAAGTGTTTTCGTTGTTTCGTCTGTCACAATAAGTTTTCGTCCGTCCGTGTGGCGTCTTCATCCGACCCACGATTCATCATATCGTACGGTAATAACGTGTT
The DNA here is from genome assembly GCF_022539505.1 of Lolium rigidum. NCBI lineage: Eukaryota > Viridiplantae > Streptophyta > Magnoliopsida > Poales > Poaceae > Lolium > Lolium rigidum. Next base: position 262,564,635 of record NC_061508.1, read on the forward strand.
AGCTACAAACTAAAAGCAGTCCGGCTGGAAGAACGAGTTCGACACGAATCCATGTAGATCGATCCGTTTATTTCCTTGTCTCCTCCCCACGCAAATCCACCGATATATAACCCGTCAACTCCTCGTGCAATCCCACATAATCGATCTCGTCGGAAGTCCCAGATCGATGAATCGTCTAGCACCGAGCGGAGCGGCTCGAGTCGTCGGTCGCCGGAATTGCCTCTTCGTTGAACCTGTCACGCCCGAGTCCCCACCTCAGAACCACTTGAGGTTCACCCTCGCGGACTGCCTCCGGCCTGGCTCAACTCGCTGACGGGGAGGAAACGATCGCCCCTGTACCCGCAGGCCATCCAGATACAGCCCGAGGCCATCAGTTGCACTTGCACCTACACGTCTCTTCGCCTATTCAGTCCACAGCGGCGAACGATTTGACGAGATATCAAGCAACCATGACGGCGAACGGGAGGGCGCTTCGCTCCTCCTTCCCGGTGGGCCGTGAGGTATTCATCCGTTCTGATCCCTCCTTGCCGTCGTGGTTGTGTCGACCGAAGACGCTAGCTCGCTGCCATCCTCGATTGAAAACGGCAGCAACAATGCTTAGGCGGCAAGCAGCCATCAGAAATATCAGTTTGGATACGTGCAAGAGGAATAAATGGATTGACCAATTTCATTTCTTATACCATGCATACGCCTTCCTGCACATTACTGGACAGAATTGATCCTTGACGGCATCCATCCTAGAATCGGCATCACCTATCCTTGAATCGGCTATAAGCTGCAAGTTACTTGCAAAATCGGTGTCTACCTGTAAGTTTTAGTATTGCTGATGCTCACAATCATCTTTAATTCCAACGACCTAGAACTACAAGGATTCTCTGCTTATTTTGGACACAATATCTATTGGTTGAGATTGGATTTTTTCTCTCTAATTTAAGAAGCTTTGTCTAGGCGAATATAATTAGATCTTTTTTCTGTTGTTTTTCGAAATAATATACAAGTCAAAGTTATTTTTTTGGTCTCTTTTACGATTAGACGCAATTTTAATAGGCGAACATGGTAACACATAGGACAAATTTATTATCTTACAAAATAAAAATACAATTGAATAAAAAATACTGATTTTATTTCATCAAAATTGCATGTAAAATCAATTTTCTGAATAGTATATTGTATAAAACTGGTAATTAAACTTTAAAATAAAATCTGTTTAGTATATATAAAATCTGAGTATTTTTAAAAGTTTATTTATGTTTACCACATCGATGACACTGATAGTATTTATCCCGATGCAACGCACGGGCATTTGTGCTAGTTAATTATAAAATATACCTTATGACCATTCTAATACAATAGATTTTACATTGTCGATGTTCATATTTTTTCTTAAATATTTGATTAATCTTTATAAAGTTGGACTTTAACGAAACTCCACTGGTGGAAAAACAGGCTTCGGGTGAGCCCCATAAGTCGCGATGCTGCAGGAACCGCGACTAATGGTACCTTTAGTCGCGGTTCGGGAGGAGAACCGCGACCAAAGGCCTGGGCCCAGGGCGCTCGGTGGCCAGCCGGTGCACGTGGGGGGCTTTAGTCGCGGTTGGCCAGGCCAACCGCGACTAAAGGTGCCCGAAGGCCTTTAGTCGCGGTTGGCTAGGCCAACCGGGACTAAAGCCCCTCCCCTATATATACCCATCCAGCAGCCAACACTTAGCCATTTGGTGCCATTCTCTTCACAAGCTTCACAAGTGGGTGTTAGGTTTGCTTTTGGTTCCTCTTATGCACATAAGGTGTTTGATGAAATGCCCCAAGAGCATGAAACAAACATGATATGAAGTGTTGGAGCCACACTTGAGCTTTCTCATTTATTTTTTCCTCCTCGATCGCGGTTAGCAACTTGAACCTTTGATGTGTCGTTGATAAAATGTGCATGTGTGTGTAGTTCATTGTTTAATTTATATTGTTTGTAGCTAGTTAGTTTAACAAATGCATGATGGTTAATTATATATTTTATATTATAATAATGCAGATGAATCGACAATGGATGTACGGTAACCGACTCTCCGGCGAGTTCAGTGCGGGTTTGAAAGATTTCCTCGTAGTGGCTAATGCGAACAAGCAGGGGGGTTTTGTTATCTGTCCATGTGTTAAATGTAAGAATCGGAATGGTTACTCTTCCTCAAGAGATGTTCACATGCACCTGCTTCGGCACGGTTTCATGCCAAGCTATAATTGTTGGACCAAGCATGGAGAAAGAGGGGTTATAATGGAAGAAGATGAAGAAGGGGATGATTTCATCGATGAAAGCTATCTTGCTCATTTCGGTGATACTTTCATGGAGGATGCTGAAGGTGAAGGGGAAGGTGAAGGGGAAGGTGAAGAAGAGGCACGTGATGATGATCCCGTTGATGATCTTGGTCGGACCATTGCTGATGCACGGAGACGCTGCAAAACTGAAAAAGAGAGGGAGAATTTGGATCGCATGTTAGAGGATCACAGGAAGGCGCCGTACCTCGGATGCGATGATGGTCTGAAAAAGCTGGGCTGCACACTCGGATTTGCTGAGATGGAAGGCACAGGCAGGTGTAGCTGACTCGGCATTTGAAAACTTGCTGAAAATGTTGAAGAATATGTTTCCAAAGAATAACGAGTTGCCCGCCACTACGTACGAAGCAAAGAAGGTTGTCTCGCCCTCTAGGTTTAGAGATTCTCGAAGATACATGCATGCATCAACGATCGCATCCTCTACCGCGGTGAATACGAGAATTTGAATGAATGCCCGGTATGCACCGCATTGCGTTATAAGATCGGAGGCGATGACCCTGGTGACGATGTTGAGGGCCGGAAACCCGGGAAGAGGGTTCCCGCCAAGGTGATGTGGTATGCTCCTATAATACCACGGTTGAAACGTCCGTTCGGGAACAAAGAGCATGCCAAGTTGTTGCGATGGCACAAAGAGGACCGTAAGTCGGACGGGGAGTTGAGACACCCCGCAGATGGAACGCAATGGAGAAAGATCGACAGAGAGTTCAAAGATTTTGCAGCCGACGCAAGGAACATAAGATTTGGTCTAAGTACGGATGGCATGAATCCTTTTGGCGAGCAGAGCTCCAGCCATAGTACCTGGCCCGTGACTCTATGCATCTACAACCTTCCTCCTTGGTTGTGCATGAAGCGGAAGTTCATTATGATGCCAGTGCTCATCCAAGGTCCGAAGCAACCCGGCAACGATATCGATGTGTACCTAAGGCCATTAGTTGATGAACTTTTACAGCTGTGGGGCAGACCTGGTGTCCGTGTGTGGGATGAGCACAAAGAAGAGGAATTTGACCTACGAGCGTTGCTTTTCGTAACCATCAACGATTGGCCTGCTCTTAGTAACCTTTCGGGACTGTCAAATAAGGGATACAATGCATGCACGCACTGCTTACATGAGACGGAAAGTGTACATTTGCCAAATTGTAAGAAGAACGTGTACCTTGGGCATCGTCGATTTCTTCCGAAAGGTCATCCAAGAAGAAAGAAAGGCAAGCATTACAACGGCAAGGCAGATCACCGGCCGAAGCCTCGCGGAACACACTCGGTGCCGAGGTATTTGATATGGTCAAGGGTTTGAAAGTCATCTTTGGAAAGGGTCCCGGCGGACAATCGGTTCCGAAGGGAGCTGACGGGCACGTAGCCATGTGGAAGAAGAAATCTATATTCTGGGAGCTAGAATATTGGAAAGTCCTAGAAGTCCGCTTTGCAATCGACGTGATGCACGTTACGAAGAATATTTGCGTGAACATCCTAAGCTTCTTGGGCGTGTATGGGAAGTCAAATGATACAAAGGGAGCACGGCAGGACCAGCAAAGTTTGAAAGACCCTGATGACCGGCATCCGGAACGGTTTCAAGGTCGTGCCGGCTACGCTCCGACCAAAGAAGAGAAGGTCATCTTTTTTGAATGCCCGAGCAGTATGAAGGTCCCGTCGAGATTCTCGTCCAATATAAAGGGAATAATCAACATGGCGGAGAAAAAGTTCCAAAACCTGAAGTCTCACGACCGCCACGTGATTATGACGCAATTGCTTCCGATTGCTTTGAGGGGGCTCCTGCCGGAAAATGTTCGAGTAGCCATTGTGAAGCTATGTGCATTCCTCAATGCAATCTCTCGGAAGGTAATCAATCCAGAAGTTCTACCACGGTTACAGAACGATGTGATCCAATGTCTTGTCAGTTTCGAGTTGGTGTTCCCGCCATCCTTCTTCAATATTATGACGCACCTCCTGGTTCACCTAGTCGATGAGATTTCCATTCTCGGTCCTATATTTCTACACAATATGTTCCCCTTCGAGAGGTTCATGGGAGTATTAAAGAAATATGTTCGTAACCGTGCTAGGCCGTAAGGAAGCATCGCCAAGGGCTATGGAAATGAGGAGGTAATTGAGTTTTGTGTTGACTTTGTTCCCGACCTTAAGCCGATTGGTCTTCCTCAATCGCGGCACGAGGGGAGACTAAGTGGAAAAGGCACGATCGGAAGGAAATCAATGATATGTATGGACGGCCATTCTCTCGACCGAAGCACACCACACGCTTCCGACCAATTCCAGCTTGGTGGCTCCGTACTTTGAGAAACACAAGAATATTTTACGCTCGGACAACCCCGGGAAGCCCGAATCCTGGATTAGGAAGGCCCACATGGAGACTTTCGGCAGTTGGTTGAGAAAACATTTAATGAGTGACAATAAGGTTGTAGATCAGCTCGTACATGTTGGCCAAGACACCATCTTCGACTATAACGACTTTCCAAGGGTACGAGATAAATGGGAATACATTTTACACGATCGCCCAAGATAAAAAGAGCACCAACCAAAACAAGTGGTGTCCGCTTTGATGCAGCAACCGAGAATGGGCAAAAGGTCACATATTATGGTTACATAGAGGAGATATGGGAACTTGACTATGGACCCTCCTTTAGGGTCCCTTTGTTCCGGTGCAAATGGTTCAAGCTAACAGGAGGTGGGGTAAAGGTGGACCAGCAATACGGAATGACAATGGTGGATTTCAACAATCTTGGTTACCTTGACGAACCATTCGTCCTAGCGAAAGATGTCGCTCAGGTTTTCTATGTGAAGGACATGAGTAGCAAACCGAGGAAACGGAAAGATAAGAAAACGATCAGTACATCATGCGATGATCCAAAGCGCCACATTGTTCTTTCAGTGGAAAAGAAACATCGTGGGAGTGGAGGACAAGACAGACATGTCGGAAGATTATAATATGTTTGCTGAAATTCCGCCCTTCAAAGTGAACACCGACCCAAGCATTAAGTTAAATGATGAGGATGCTCCATGGATACGGCACAATCGTAAGCAAGCAGGGACACAAGGGAAGAAATGATGTGTAATAATTTATTGTACCAAACTTTGTTGAATGAATCATGTGAATTATATTACCCGTGATGTGTTTGGTGTCCATTTTCGAATGATTCAATTGACTCGAGATAGCACCGATGATACATGAAATTTGGAGTGACTAAGTCATACTCCTGCATACATGAAATTTGGAGTGACTAAGTCATACTCCTGCATATAGGAAATTTGGAGTGACTAAGTCATACTCCCGCATACATGAAATTTGGAGTGATTTAGTCATACTCCCGCCTAGGCGTATAATATGCATACTCGTAGTCTTCATAGCCGCCGCCGTTGTACCGGTAGTCGTCGCCTTCTAAGTTGCCGGCGTCGTCGTCGCCGCCGTCGTCGCCGTCGTCGGGCGGCGCTCGTGGCTCGAACCGAGGGTAGCGCAGCGGGGGATATCGCCGGCCGTGATGTAGTCCATGACGCTCGCGCAGTCCGGCCGTACCACCATAGCCGACGGCCGGCCTCGTGGAAGTTTCCGAGAGGCGGACCGTCCTCCTCATACTCGGCGAGCGCCCTCTCACGCCGATTGATGAAGAAGGCGTCCCAAGTATGCTGGTTATCGGGATGCCGGCGGGGATTCATCCGCTGCTCCGGCGTGAGGTCGAGGTAGTAGTGGTTCGTGATGGCCGCCCGCGCGCGCAGTACCCGAGGGACGGGAGGGACCGGCACGCCGCCGGCGCTTAGGCTCCGGCCCGGCAGGGACGCGGTAGCCCGGAGGGCAAGGGTAGTTCGAGGCGCAAAGCTCCTCCACCTCGCCGGTAGGTTAGAGTGGGTGCGGTGGAAGCCATGAGAGAGTGATGAGAGATTGTAGAGATGTGATGCCGGCTAGCCGGGCTACCTATATGTAGTGACAAATGGCGGGAAAAATGGGAGCGGGAAGACAGGAGGCGGGAAGAAAGAGGCGGGGAGAAAGTGGCGGGAAGAAATTGGCGGGAAAAAATTGGCGGGAAGAAAGAGGCCGGAAGAAATTGGCGGGAAACAATTGGTGGCGGGAAGAAAGAGGCGGGAAGACAGGGAAGAAATGGCGGGAAGACGAGGAGGGAAGAGGGGGTCGGCGGAAAGAGGCGGGAAGAGGGGGCCAACGAACTTTTGAATTGAATTATTTTTATTTTTATGAATTTTTTGATATATTATATGTATTTTTAACATATTGAATTGAATTAGTTTTATTTTTCTTAATTTTTTGATATATTATTTGTATTTTTAACATATTGAAATGAATTAGTTTTATTTTTCTGATTTTTTTGATATATAATTTGTATTTCTAAAATTTTGAATTGAATTAGTTTTATTTTTCTGATTTTTTTGATATATTATTTGTATTTTTAAGAATTTGAATTGAATTAGTTTTATTTTTCTGATTTTTTTGATATATTATTTGTATTTTTAAGAATTTGAATTGAATTAGTTTTATTTTTCTGATTTTTTTGATATATTATTTGTATTTTTAAGAATTTGAATTGAATTAGTTTTATTTTTCTGAATTTTTTGATATATTATTTGTATTTTATGATTCTGAAATGAATTAGTTTTATTTTCTGAATTGAAAAAGAAAAGTAATTCGAAAAAAGACCTTTAGTCGCGGTTGGCCTCGCCAACCGCGACTAAAGGGTCCTTCGACGCGGGAACGAAAAACCCGGCGAAAATACCCTTTAGTCGCGGTTGGTCTGGCCAACCGCGACTAAAGGGTACCCTTTAGTCGCGGTTCGCGTCCCCAACCGCGACTAAAGGGTCCTCCCTATAAAAGCTCGCGGCGCGAACGGCCCGCTCATCTTCTTCCTCCGCCGAACAGACCGCCCAGACGAACCGACGAAGACGACGCCCACCAGACGCGCCCTCGCCGACCGCCGACCGCCGACACCGCCGTACGTCGCCGCGCCGTCGGCCGCCGCCTCCCTCTTCGATCTTTCCCGCGCGCGCGTCGCTCTCCGAAAGAAAACCGCCGCCGCGCCCCTGTGCCACGCCCGCCCCAACTGTGCCGCCCCCGGCCCACTCTTCGATCCCTCTCGCCCACGGCGCCGCCGCCGCCGCCTAGCTCGCTCGCCCGCCGGCGCCGGCGCGCCTGTGTTGCCGCGCGCGCACGCGCCCGGCCGGCCCTCTCTCTGTTGACAGAGAGATCGTGCAGATGGGGGCGCCGGCCGCCTTTTTTTTTAGTTTTTTAGTTTTTTTTTTAATTTTAACTAGTTAATTAGTTTTAGAAAACGGTAAAATTTGATAATTAACAAAAAAAACAGTAAAATTTGATAATTAACAAAAACGTATATAAAACTTGATAATTAAGAAAAAAAGTAAAACTTTGACAAAAAAGTAAAACTTGACAAAAAAGTTAAAAGTTAAAAAATATAAACTTGACATGCACCCCGCGCGTATACGGAGAGGGGGCAGCGAGGGGGGCGGCGATGCGCCGCCCCCCTCGCCGCCCCCTCCGTATATGTGCGGGCTTTTTTTGTTCGCAGCGACGGGCGGCGCCACCGCCACCGCCGCCCCCCTTTCGCCACCGCCACCGTGCCGGTCTCTCTCTCACCGTCCGTGCTCCTTGCCGCCCTCCTCCTCTCCCCTTCCCGCGCGCCGCCGGCCGGCCCTCTCTCTCTCACCGCGCACGCGCCGGCCTCGCGTGTAATATGTAACAAATATGTAATATGTAACAAAATTTAACTTAAGAAAAATTAGACTTAATGATCAAAATTTTAACTTAAGAAAAATTAGACTTAATGATCAAAATTTTAACTTAACATTTTATTTGGGATCGAGAGGGGGCGGCGAGGGTTATGTGTCCTCGGCACCGCCACCGCCCTCTCGGTCACCGCCACACCGGTCTCTCGGTCACGCGGTCACTGCGTCCCCCTTTCGCCACCGCCACCGGTCTCTCGGTCACGCGGTCACTGCGTCCCCCTTTCGCCACCACCACCGTTCTCTCGGTCACGCGGTCACTGCATGCGAGGCGAGGTCGATCGTCCGCATATACACATCTAATACACGCGTCCCCCCTCTCGCCTCCCTCGTCGCCCTCTCTCTTTATATGTAGAAGAGATGTGATAATGCTGGCATATACACAATTAATTTGTTTTGACTACATGTTTTCAGGACTGACATATGGCGGACGATAGAGCTGACCCGATTCTGGACAACTATGATCCGGACGATGAAGACCATATGTTCGGCATCATAAAAGGCGATATTCCATATGTGCCGACCGAAGAAGAAGAAGATGATATCTCTTCTTATCTGAACCTTGAGGGTGAAGATGAAGGGCGCCGTCAGCAAGCAGATGATGCCGAAGAAACGTCGATAAACGACGATCTTCAATTGGAAGTAGCAACCACCTCCGGCGCCGAGGTATATATATATACATATTGAGCGTCTGGTGATACAAACTAACTGATTTGAATAAATGTGTGTGTACTAACGCGCGCGACTCTCTTTCTTATTTTAGCCCTCGGCCGGATCGTCGAAAAAATCGAGTACGTCGTCAAAGCGTGGCGCAACCAAGACGATGAAACCAAACGAAACATGCACCATCGATGTTGTCGATGAAAAAACCGGCAGGCCGCTGGAGCCCAGCAAGAACGCCACCAAGTTTGTCAGCCAATGCGGAGCCGTTGTTAGAGACAACGTCTCGATCACCGTCCAGGAGTGGAATGAGCCAAAGAAGGCACGTCTTGGTTTCACTTTTGTCGATAAGAGAACAAAAAAAGATTGCGTCAAGAAGCTTATGGAACATTTCGTTCTACCTCCGGAATACCGCAGATACGATGAGGCGGGTAACAAGATTCAGGAAAACAAGGAGAGGTACAAGCTAGTCAAACAGTTCGCTCTTTCTAGGATGGCCAACGCATTCCGAAAATACAAGCAAAATCTAGCCCATGACTTTGTCAAGCCGGGCAAGACTCCGGATTTCAAAGGACAATATGAGAAACTGGAACATGATTGGCCAGAATTTGTGAAGCAAAAGATATCGGAGCAGTTCCTTGAAATATCGAAAAAAAATAAGGAGAATGCGGCCAAGAAGGAGTACAATCATATCATGGGGCCAGGAGGGTATCGCTTTTGGCAGCCTAAGTGGGAGAAGATGGAGAACGAGCCGAGGGCGCGAGGAATCCGTCCGAGTACGGAGGGATGGGACCCAAGGGCCAAAAGCTGGTGGTACGGGCATGGGGGATCGCCGAACCCGGAGACAGGGGAGTGTGTTTATCGGGGCAAAATAATTACACCCACCCAAAAGCTTATTGAGGCAATGAGGGAGGCTCAAGAGGGAGGATCAAGTTCAACGGAGAGAACGACGCCCGACAAAAGCCCTCGGGAATCCCGAACACGGAGGACGTGTACGAGGCATGGGGCCCATTCCGTGGAAAGTAGGGTTCCCCGAACGATGACCCGTACGGTTACGAAGCCGTAAGAGAAAGATGGATCGGGATGCGGATGTTGTGGCGAAGTTGGTAACGGAAATGGATGTGATGAAGAAAACCGTGAGTGTACTAGTCGCCGAAAGAGATGCAGCTCGGGCGCAGCATGAAGATCATCCAATGGATCTCGGAAGCCCGCAGCGGAGAAGAAGCAGCGTGGCTTCCACGGAGGCCTCACCGGCTGGTGCACCGACGATCGAAATTACTGCACCGGAGCCTCTGGTGGTCGAAATTACTGCACCGGAGCCTCCTCGCTACCCCGTGGACGATATAAAGGAGATGAAAGCATGTCATCCGTATTATCCTATCGGGAACATGTCCATGAAGGTAGCCATCGGCAGTGCTTTGCCACTCGGAGCACTCCACCACAACAACCCCATTCAAGATGGCTATGCTCGTGTGACGGTGGAGGAGATAGTCCAAGGGTTTGAGGACCCGGACATTGACATTGCTACACCCGAAGGGGTGAAAAGACTTGGAGATGTCAAGCGCCAGTTCATTCTATGGCAGAAGAAGTTTATCAAGTTTCCAGGCGAGGCGCCAACAAGTCCACCCCCCTACGGTGGTGGTGGTGGCGGTGGCGGTGGCGGTGGCGGTGACGGTGGCGGTGGTGGCGGTGGTGGTGGTGCTTCACCTAATACACCTCCTTCACGTCGCCCGACGCCGCCCCCCAGTCCTCGTCCGGCGGGTAAGCAGACGCCGCCCCCAGTCCTCGTCCGGCGGGTGATCAGCAGACACCGCCCCCCAATCCACCTCCGGCGAAGAAGCAGAAGCAGTCCTGGGTTATTAACCCGGACCCTTATGTACCTAAGAAAACAAAGATACCAGAGCCATCACTGAAGCCTCTCATCCCGAGGCCTTGGGAACTTAGTGTCGAGGAAAATGCAGCGGCCGTGGCTGCTCAGCATGAGAAATGGAAGGAGGAGTGCAAGAAGAAAAGAGAGGGCGAGCCCAAGCCGGTATATTCGACAAGCAAAAGCAAGTGGGCTAAGTCATTTTTGAACACACCGTCCCAAGCCGCGAAGAATCTGCTCGACGACTATTTACGTGAACTTCGTAGGCAAGCACTCGCGTTCAAGAGGAACCAAGAGTTGGCGGAGAAGAAAGCCTTGGAGGACGAGGCCGAGTCAAAATTAGAAAGGGGGAAAGAAGTTGCCCAGCTCGGGGAACAAAGTAAACAATCGATCGCCCCGCTCATAGTGCAAGCCGCCGATCCGGATGCCCCCGATATCATAGCAGCTGCGGCAGCGACATGGATTGACCGTAACGAGTGCCGGAGAACAAGCGGCCGAGTTAGGTATCACTCTTCGTGCACTCGCTAGGCCTTGATGAGGCGCCAATGAAGGACGTAGTATTTACATATGTGAAGAATGGCCCTCTCGTCGAGCCTGCGCGAGAAGAGGATCTACCTCGACAAATGAAAGGTCTCCTAAATTGGTACAAGGGTTACATAAAACATAAAAACGCCAAAGAGTATATCTATGCGGAAGTTAGATATGAGCATCACTTCAAACATTACTGGGTACAAATTCATCCGAGTGAATTGTTCCAGACTGTTCAATCTGCGCGACCTCGACAAATCTATCATCGGTTGCTACGTTCCGTAAGTGATTTATTAATTTCTACCCCATCTCGTTCATTGCCTGCACATATATATATATATATATATATATATATATATATATATATATATATATATATATATATATATATATATATATATATATATATATATATATATTGTCCTAACTATCTTGTTGTGTACGCTATTATGCAGTAATGAAGAAGCGGGAAATGCGAATAAGGAACATCCATGATGTTGGGTTCATTGACCCACACATCGTTAATTCACATGTGTTAGAACACCACCCCGCCGACGTGGAGGATGACCTGTGGCGGTTTATTAGAAAACAGCAACGAGAAAAGTGATATTCTATTTCCTTACCATTTTGGGTGAGTGTTTCTGTCTTGAGCACATTCTCTTTTGTTTACTCCATGCATGGTATGTGGCTAATCGATGAGTTATGCATGATCTGTGCATGTATCGTGTCCGCAGGTTCCACCGGATTCTTATGGTAATTAAAGTTCAGACCTCCTCGGCTCTCGTCCACGACTCTCCGAATATGGATCCGGCGCTTTGGGGCGACATGAGAAAAATGATGCAAAAGTAATTATTTTCATTCATTTGCGCTCTATATCGATCGGCCTATTTCGTTCATCATTTCCTAATATCAAGTAACTAATTAATAACTCTCTTGTTTATTTAATTTTCTTTGCCTCGTAGGGTTTGGAGACGATTCGTATATACCAAGGTCGGTGAATTCAAAAAAGAGCTACATTTTAAAATGGCAGTGCGGACGACTGGGGATATTCAGCCACCGGGGACCAATCTATGTGGATACTATGTTTGTGAGAGGATCCGGAGATACTGCAATGAGCGGGACCGGACGTGTGAGAACAACATCCCGAGGAATAACCTCCGGAAGACGCTTAGTCCGAAGCTCGCTTCCGACCACTTCAAGAGGAACTAGCTGGATGGTTGGCGAGGAAGTCATCGATCCTAGAGGAGAACACTATTACGATGACGTAGAACTTTATATGCACCAGAATTTGTAACTAACTTGTTCAAAATTGTATATGGTCATCCGATATTGAATATATATTGTATATGGTCATCCGATATTGAATATATATTGTATATTCCTCTTGAATGCTTTTTGGTTCTAATTTCAAATTTGTTTGAAATTGTACATTCATATGCATGTATGTATACGAGTACCGTAGAATATGTGAAACTCCTTCAAAATTAAAACCCAAAAGAAATAAAACAATACAAATTAAAAAGAAACCAGATTTAGGGGGAGGGGGCTAAAACCCTAAACCTGCGGAGGCCTTTAGTCGCGGTTGGCCGGAAGAACCGCGACTAAAGGTCCTCCGCCCTGGCGCTCGCCTGCGGCCCACGTGGACGGGCCTTTAGTCGCGGTTCGTAAGGAACCGCGACTAAAGGGGGGGGCCTTTAGTCGCGATACTTTGGTCGCGGTTGCGCCACCGCGACTAATGGCAGTTGCCAACCGCGACCAAAGTCCCTTTTTCCACCAGTGCTCGAAATACAAAGTAATTATGAACGAAGCGAGTATCACATCACTTCTCCGATCTTGACCTTACCTCATCATTTGAGAGGTACTAGGTGACGACTAATCATCGGTCTAGTCCAAACCCTGTGCCCTGGTAACGTGTACGGCACCGTGTAATCCTCTGGTGCGTGACTGCGCGCACGCTAGACGCAACCGAGAGTGTATCCTATGAAACAGCATGATTCATGCACCGGCTGCACCGACTTACTATGGATCATTGGATGTGAAAGCAATGAACAGGACTCAACTAGGACATGAGCCGGTGGCACATTAACAAAGTAAACCTTGGAGTGCAGCTGAATTGTTCTAATAGTCCTTGCCAAAGTCATTTTGTCTCTCAGCTGACCTCATGTACGACAGCTCCATGGGATCTAGGATTAGAAAGCTCCCCATGACGGCTCTCTCCCTCTCCTGTACCACTCGAACCCTTCCTGCGAGTTCCTCTTCCGCCTGAACCTCGGCCAGTGGCGGAGCCAGCAGGTGTTAGGGTGGGGCAGCATTTCATATTTGCACATATTTCAGTGAGAAAAATAGAAAAATTAAAAAATCTAGCTCATATATACATGAGATTAGCATGGTTGTCTCACCCTGAGAAAAATTTCTAGATCCGCCACTGACCTCGGCCACCGCCGGATCTGGAAGCCTCCTCCTTCACAGGTGCTCTTGGTCGCCTGACTTCAATGGATTCAGATGCTTCATGGTCAAAGTATTTTCGGGTTTCTCCTCCCAAATCCCCAATTCCTGAGGTGTACACTCATGGAGCAACTCCAATTTTCCTCGATTTCTTGCCGTTGTTCATGAATCTATCGTCAATTCTGAGATTTTCCTCGATTTCTTGCCGGAACTGTTCGTGTATATCTATTGGCTGCTGCTGTCGGATAGACATGATGACGATTGAACAGTTTAAGAGGGTTTTTGTGCAATTTAGCAATAGCAGTGCGGGCGTTTCTTTGTAAATATGCACCAATCCATGTCTTATCTCCATCGGATCCCTTATTTCTACATCCAATGGCCCATAACAGGCAGGTGCAGTCGTTGCATGAGTCCCGCTGTTTCATAGGATACGTTCTCCCGCAACCACGTACGGTACCATGCATGCAGGCACTGATCCCATCTTTCGTGGTGACCAGCTGGGCGAATGAAAGGTTAACGTGCCGCAGACTCTTTTTTGACTAGCTCCATGACGATCGATCCGGTACGGCCGGTGTGCTAGCTTGTCCCGTGAAGATTGGTCGAGGCTCGTCGACGGGTTGCGCTTTCCGCGAACATCAAGTGTGCCCGTATCAGGCCAGCTCTAAGTCATCTCCAACCGCGGCGATTCATTCCACGCCCGCGCGTTCGGATGGATTGAACCGGATAAAATCCCGGCCTACCCATCCTAAAAACGGATGGCCGCGGCGTCCGGATAACCCAAAGCTGGTCCAAATCTGGACCGAGTTTGCGTGACCGCGGACTTCTATTGCTGGCCGCTCGCGTCCTCCCCTTGTATGCCCCTGGCCCGCTTGTCTACCTCCCAAAACACAGCCCACTCGCACACATCTCCCACCGCTCCGCCGCCACCCCAGGACAGGCGATTTGGGAGCACTGTCGACGCCGGCCACTGTCGTCGAGACGCCGGCAAGCGGTGCAGAAGCATAGGACGCGGCCCGCACTGCTTTCGTGGTGTCATAGCAGAGGAATGGGAGGACGCAGTCGCCGACGCTGTTGTCCTCTCACCGTCGCGAGACCTCCCGCCGTCAGCAGCTTCGTCATTGTCGCCAAATGTGAGCTCTCGTGCACCGTGTTTCCAGGCCACAAGTCGCCCGGGATGGCCATTGCCTGCAGGTCCCTCCGGATGCATTGGATGGCCTCCACCTGCGAGGTGTTCGATGAAATGGGCGATCTAAAATTTGTCCCATTTCATCTGTAGATCATGGTGGACAGCGACGACGAGTACTTCTTCAAGAACTTCATCGACACGTCGTCAAACGAGGAGTCGGACGACGACTTTCTCACGGAGGTTGCGCTGATCATCCACGAGCACAATGTCTCGCAGATCCCCGTGTATCGGGGGTCCTTGCCGGGGCGCGCGGCTGCCTTCGACCGCAAAAGAGAACGAGGCCACGACCAGCTCTTCACCAACTACTTCTACCACAAGGCATTGTTCACGCCGGCCATGTTTCGCCGTCGTTTTCGGATGTCCAGACCGTTGTTTGATAGGCTAGCGTCGGTCAGTCCCCTGATGTGGATTTTGATATCAATGGCCACCATTACAACAAGGGGCACTACCTTGCTGATGGTATCTATCCACCTTGGGCTACACTCGTGAAGACAATCCGGCGTCCCAACTCAGAGCAGGAGCCAAGGTTTGCCAAAGAGCAAGAGGGAGCCCGGAAAGATGTCGAGCGGGCGTTTGGCATCCTCCAACCTCGTTGGGCTATCGTCAGACACCCTGCTAGAGCATGGAGTGTGCAAACTCTGTGGGAGGTGATGACTGCTTGTGTAATCATGCATAACATGATTGTTGAGGTAGAGCGGGATGATTCACTGCTTGATAATGAGTGGGATGTCCAGGGAGAGTTGGTTACTCCTCAAGGTGGTCCGGCATCATTCCAAGATATCCTCTATGTGCACCACGAAATTCGGGTCCACGCTAATTTGGTGGAGCACATGTGGCAGCATGTTGGCAACAATGCTGCAAACAACAATGAAGGAAATCCCGAAGAAAACAATGCCTAGAGCATTTGTATCATTTTTACATTTTTTTGAATAATACTTTGTCATTGAATACGTGGACAATAAACTTATATAATAAATCTTGAGCATTTAAACTCATTTATATTTTTAATGATTTTTATGCTTTTATAGTGAATTTAGAAGCAAATATCAACTTCTATGGCGCCGCGACCCAAATCTGCCGCGTTGGGTGCAGCACGCGACCCAAACCGACACGCAGACGTGGGGCTCCGTCCGCGTGTCTGCGCGGCCACCCAAACGGCCCAAAACGGACGGCCCAACGCGTCCGTTTGGGTCGCACCGCTGGAGATGCCCTAACGGGGCGACTCATCCCGCGGCCGCGCATCCGGATGGGTCAAATAGGACAACAACGCGCCCCACGCGCGGATCCATCACAAAAATGGATGGCCGCGGCATCCGGGATGACCCAAAACTGGCCCAAACCTGGGGCCTCCTTTGTGTGGCCATGGACACCGGGGGCTGGCCTCTCGCGTCCTCTCTTGTCCTCCCCTGGCCCACCTGTCTGCCTCCCAAAATACACCCCACTCCACTCCCACTCCAAATCTAGAGGATGGGCGACGAAGCTGCCACCGCCGCCACCATCAGAGATGAGGCCGAGCTCGCGGCCGTTGTCGCTCCTATCATGGAGGTGGCTCCTGTCGTGTATGTTCCGGTGCTCGCGCAGCCCGCGACGGCGGTAAAGAAGGCGAAGCCCGAGCTCACCATCAAGAAGAGGGCGATCAAGATCAAGAAGCGGGCCGACCGGCGCAGGGCGCTCGAACAACGGAAGAGGGATGCCGCTGCCTTGGAGGAGCGGCAGAGGGCGGCCGAGCATCTCCAACTCCTCCAAATGGAGGCGAAGGTGAAAACCATGCAAGAGCATGCCATGCTCTTTTACAGCCACACCGCGCTCGCAAAGCTGGCCGCGACGGGCGCCGGCTCAGCCTTGGCGGGAAGCTTCGGCTCGTCCGTGACCTGGCCACTTCCTCCCCGGTGAACAACCCCGCCGATTACCCCGTTTGAGTACCTGCCCGGCGCGCACGAAATAATGGCGCCGGCGGGGCAGTATTTCTACCCGCCACGGGATGGGTCACCGGAGGTGGGCGAGTCCATAACGGGGTTTTCACCTTCGTCCATTGATGACCCACAAGTATAGGGGGTCTATCGTAGTATTTTCGATAAGTAAGAATGTCGATCCCAACGAGGAGCAGAAGGTGTTGACAAGCAGTTTTGATGAAGGATTCACTGTAAATGCTCACAGACAAGTATTCAAGGGGTTTTGATGTAGCAGATGAATAAAGTACAAGTAAAGTGCGAGAGTAATAATTGCAGCGAGTGGCCCAATCCTTTTTAGCACAAAGGACAAGCCGGTTTGTTTACTTATAATGACCAAACGTTCTTGAGGACACACGGGAATTTAGTCTAGTACTTTCGCTTCATATAGCTGATTAATCTTCATTGTTTTGATAAGTGTTGTGTGGGTGAACCTATGCTAATGCACCGCCCTTCCTAGGACTAATACATACTTGTGATTATACCCCTTGCAAGCATCCGCAACTACAAGAAAGTAATTAAGATAAATCTAACCACAGACCTTAAACTGCGAGATCCTGCTATCCCTCCTGCACCGATATACCAACGGGGGTTCAGGTTTCTATCACTCCGGCAACCCCGCAATTAGCAAACGAGTACAAGATGTATTCCCCTAGGCCCATAAAGGTGAAGTATCATGTATTCGACGTTCACATGACACCACTAGAAGAATAACACCACAACTTAAATATCATAACATTGAATATTACTCAACCATAATTCACTACTAACATTTAGACTTCACCCATGTCCTCAAGAACTAAACGAACTACTCACGAGACATCATATGGAACATGATCGGAGGTGATATGATGATGAATAACAATCTGAACATAAACCTTGGTTCAATGGTTTCACTCAATAGCATCAATAACAAGTAGAAATCAATACCAGGAGAGTTTCCCCTATCAAACAATCAAGATCCAACCCAAATTGTTACAGCGGTGACGATGTGCAGCGGTGGAGATGGCGGTGATGATGATGGAGATGATGGTGATGACGATGGAGATGATGTCCAGCTCGGTGACGGTGACGATGGCGTCGATTTCCCCCTCTGGGAGGGAATTTCCCCGGCAGATCTCAGCCTGCCGGAGAGCTCTTTTCTCTCTGGTGTTTTCCGCCCCGCAGAGGCGGCTGTGACTCTTCGCGACTATCCCCCGGAGCTTAGGTTTTCGGGACGAAGAAGTACGCGAAGGAGAGGAGGCCAGAGGGGGCTGTGGGCCCCCTCCCCACATGGTGGCGCGGCCAGGGCAGGGCCCGCGCTGGCCTGTGAGGGGCACCCATTGATACGTCTCAAACGTATCTATAATTTCTTATGTTCCATGCTACTTTATTGATGATACCTACATGTTTTATACATACTTTATGTCATATTTATGCATTTTCCGGCACTAACCTATTAACAAGATGCCGAAGAGCCGATTGCTTGTTTTCTCGCTGTTTTTGGTTTCAGAAATCCTAGTAAGGAAATATTCTTGGAATTGGACGAAATCAACGCCCAGGATCTTATTTTTCCACGAAGCTTCCAGAACACCGAGGGAGATACGAAGTGGGGCGACGAGGCGCCCACACAACAGGGCGGCGCGGCCAGGCCTTGGGCCGCTCGGCCCTGGCGTGTGGGGCCCTCGTGGCGCCCCCCTGACCTACCCTTCCGCCTACTCAAGCCTTCATCGATAATAGCTCCAGTACCGAGAGCCACGATACGGAAAACCTTCCAGAGACGCTGCCGCCGCCAATCCCATCTCGGGGGATTCAGGAGATCGCCTCCGGCACCCTGCCGGAGAGGGGAATCATCTCCCGGAGGACTCTTCACCGCCATGGTCGCCTCCGGAGTGATGTGTGAGTAGTTCACCCCTGGACTATGGGTCCATAGTAGTAGCTAGATGGTCGTCTTCTCCTAATTGTGCTATCATTGTTGGATCTTGTGAGCTACCTAACATGATCAAGATCATCTATCTATAATGCTACATGTTGCGTTTGTTGGGATCCGATGAATAATGAATGCTATGTTATGTTGAATATCAATCTATCATCTATGTGTTGTTTATGATCTTGCATGCTCTCCATTGCTAGTAGAGGCTCTGGCCAAGTTTTTGCTTGTAACTCCAAGAGGGAGTATTTATGCTCGATAGTGGGTTCATGCCTCCATTAAATCCGGGACGAGTGACGTAAAGTTCTAAGGTTGTGGATGTGTCTGTTGCCACTAGGGATAAAACATCAATGCTATGTCTAAGGATGTATTTTTTGATTACATTACGCACCATACTTAATGCAATTGTCTGTTGTTTGCAACTTAATACTGGAAGGGGTTCGGATGATAACCTGAAGGTGGACTTTTTAGGCATAGATGCATGCTGGATAGCGGTCTATGTACTTTGTCGTAATGCCCAATTAAATATCACACTACTCATCATAACATGTATGTGCATTGTCATGCCATCTTTATTTGTCAATGGCCCAACTGTAATTTGTTCACCCAACATGCTATTTATCTTATGGGAGAGACACCACTAGTGAACTGTGGACCCCGGTCCATTCTTTACATCGAATACAATCTACTCGCAATACTCGTTCTATCGTTCTCTCGCAAACATCATCATCCACACTATACATCTAATCCTTTGTTACAGACAAGCCGGTGAGATTGACAACCTCACTGTCATGTTGGGGCAAAGTAATTTGGTTGTGTTGTGCGAGTTCCACATTGGCGCCGGAATCCCTGGTGTTGCGCCGCACTACACTCCGCCGCCATCAACCTTCAACGTGCTTCTTGGCTCCCACTGGTTCGATAAACCTTGGTTTCTTACTGAGGGAAACTTGCCGCTATACGCATCACACCTTCCTCTTGGGGTTTCCAACGGACACGTGCTGTACGCGTAACAAGCGAATCAAGATTTCTGGCGCCGTTGCCGGGGAGATCAAGACACGCTGCAAGGGGAGTCTCCACTTCCAATCTATTTACTTTGTTTTTGTCTTGCTTTATTTTATTTACTGCTTTTTTTGCTGCATTATATCAAAAAACAAAAAAATTAGTTGCTAGCTTTACTTTATTTACTGTCTTGTTTGCATTCTCCATATTAAAAACACAAAAAATTAGTTACTTGCATTTACTTTATCTAGTTTGCTTTATTTTACTTTTGCTAAAATGGGTACTCCTGAGAATACTAAGTTGTGTGACTTCACAACCACAAATAATAATGATTTCTTATGCACACCTATTGCTCCACCTGCTACTGCAGCAGAATTCTTTGAAATTAAACCTGCTTTACTAAATCTTGTTATGAGAGAGCAATTTTCACGGTGTTAGTTCTGATGATGCTGCTGCCCATCTTAATAATTTTGTTGAACTATGTGAAATGCAAAAATATAAGGATGTAGATGGTGACATTATAAAATTAAAATTGTTTCATTTCTCATTAAGAGGAAGAGCTAAAGATTGGTTGCTATCTTTGCCTAAGAATAGTATTGATTCATGGACTAAATGCAAGGATTCTTTTATTGGTAGATATTATCCTCCTCCTAAAATTATATCTTTGAGAAGTAGCATAATGAATTTTAAACAATTGGATAATGAGCATGTTGCCCAAGCATGGGAAAGAATGAAATCTTTGGTTAAAAATTGCCCAACCCATGGATCGACTACTTGGATGATCATCCAAACCTTTCATGCAGACTGAATTTTTCTTCACGGAACTTATTGGATTCAGCTGCTTGGAGGTACCTTTATGTCCATCACTCTAGGCGACGCAACAAAGCTTCTTGATAATATGATGATTAATTACTCTGAATGGCACACGGAAAGAGCTCCACAAGGTAAGAAGGTAAATTATGTCGAAGAAACCTCCTCCTTGAGTGATAAGATTGATGCTATTATGTCTATGCTTGTGAATGGTAGGACAAATGTTGATCCTAATAATGTTCCTTTAGCTTCATTGGTTTCCCAAGAAGAACATGTTGATGTGAACTTCATTAAAAATAATAATTTCAACAACAATGCTTATCGGAACAATTCTAGTAACAACTATAGGCCATATCCTTATAATAATGGTAACGGGTATGGTAATTCTTATGGGAATTCTTACAACAATAATAGGAATACACCCCCTGGACTTGAAGCCATGCTTAAAGAATTTATTAGTAAACGAACTGCTTTTAACAAATCTGTTGAAGAAAAGCTTGGAAAAATTGATATGCTTGCTTCTAAAGTTGATAGTCTTGTTGTTGATGTTGATCTTTTGAAATCGAAAGTTATGCCTAATGAAAATAAAGATATTAAGTCATTTGCTACAGCAAACTCCATCCAAGTTAGAATTAATGAGAATATAAGATTGATGGCCGAATTGCGTGCTAGGTGGGAAAAAGAAGAAAATGCTAAAGATAACAATATAGCTAAAGTTTGGACTATTACCACCACTAGTAATGCTAATGCTTCACATGTTGCTGCACCTCCTACTATTAATGGTAAAAGAATTGGTGTTGGCAATGTTTCTACTTCTAATGCAAAGCGTGAAAAATTGCCTGAAATTGCTAAAACTGCTGAAACTGCCTGTGATAAAACTGCTGAAATTTTTTCTAATGTTGGGGATAATGATCCCATTGCTTTAGATCATAATGGTTTAGATTTTGATAATTGCCATATCTCTGAAGTTATAAAGTTCTTACAAAAACTTGCTAAAAGTCCTAATGCTAGTGCTATAAATTTGGCCTTTACGAAACATATTACAAATGCTCTCATAAAAGCTAGAGAAGAGAAACTAAAACTTGAAACTTCTATTCTTAGGAAGTTAGAGGATGGTTGGGAGCCCATCATTAAGATGAAGGTCAATGATTTTGATTGCAATGCTTTATGTGATCTTGGTGCAAGTATTTCCGTTATGCCTAGGAAAGTCTATAATATGCTTGACTTGCCACCATTGAAAAATTGTTATTTGGATGTTAATCTTGCTGATAACTCTACAAAGAAACCTTTGGGAAGGGTTGATAATGTTCGCATTACGGTTAACAATAACCTTGTACCCGTTGATTTTGTTGTCTTGGATATTGAATGCAATGCATCTTGTCCCATTATATTGGGAAGACCTTTTCTTCGAACTGTTGGTGCTATTATTGATATGAAGGAAGGTAATATTAAATATCAATTTACTCTCAAGAAAGGTATGGAACACTTCCCTAGAAATAGAATGAAGTTACCTTTTGATTCTATCATTAGAACAAATTATGATATTGTTGCGGTCAGAAACCCACCGGCGAGCAGCGACGGGCAACACAGTAGAGCCGGGAGGCTCCCAGGACTGCGGCCGGCCCTGGTCCCTCCGAGCGACGGCCCGCAAAGACTCGGCACGCACGTCCGATGCTGGTGCAAGGGCGTGCCACCTGACCTATACCTGGTCAGGAAGGTGATGGAGATGCCTCGCTTAGTTTCCTGCATGGCATACACGTAAACATTAAATACGAGCCTCGATCGGCTCTCCGGTTGTCCTGTGAATCGGCTCAAAGAGCCGATCCACCCATGATTCGCACGAGGTGCACGAATATATGGTGGTCCTGCTTGATCAATATAAAGCTAAAATGATCTACTACGATTTAGGGTTTTCACCACATAATCGGAACATCCTACTCGTGATTGAGCCTGGCGGCCACGCACGGTGATCGTAAACCGTCCCTAGACAAGGCCTAAAAACCAACACGAGGTTGATCCCCAGAATATCCTGTCTAGGGCTAGCAAACTACACCCTACGCGCCACTGGATCCTTCAATCCGTTTGTAAGGCCTAACTATGCAGATATTAAACTAATCCTTGAAGAACAAGGAGCAATCATAACAGATCGGATCTACTAAATAATGATCAAGCGGGGTGCCGCCCCTACACCTAAGATAGGTGTAAGGGCGGCTAGATGTCTCAGGGTTGCACGACGACAGCATGTAATACGATGAACAATGCTAACCCTAACACATCTAAGATAACTACGTTGCTCGCCATCAAAAAGGCTTCAGTACGAGCAACGCATGAACAGCGAATAAACTTGTACTGCCTAGATCGCAAGATGCGATCTAGGCAGCATGATGCTTACCCGAAGAAACCCTCGAGACAAGGGAGTTGGCGATGCGCCTAGATTGGTTTGTGGTGAACGTGATTGTTGTTTATTTCATAAACCCTAGATACATATTTATAGTCCAGTAGACTTTCTAACGTGGGAATAATCCCAACCGTGCACGAGCCAAACTCTAACTAACCGACACGTATCCTTCTATATTACAGATACACGGGCAAACTAGCCCAAACTTTGCATATAAGGCCGATTCACGTATATTCTTCCATGTATATTCTTCAAGCCCATCTTGATCGCGGCCCACCTCTAACTCGGTCAAATTCTGGTGATAACACATGCCCCCCTGGTTTTGGAATTGATAATTCCAAAATCACTCTGCCTTTTCTTCGTCGGGTCATGTCGTGGCAGAGCAGAACCGTCACAGCATCCTTCATCATGATGCCTTGCCTTCTCAACTTCTCCGCGTGATTTGACCGTTGTTTTTTTTTCTTTTTGGGCACCACCTCCTCGGAAACTGCTGTGGCATTGAATCTCTACTATATCCCCTTTATTTAACCGCTCTGAACAGTTCGCCACTTCATCCCCTTGCTCTGTTCTGGCCATCGGCACCCAAAAATCCCCAATCTCCCGTAGCCATGTCTTCTTCTTCTTCCTCCTCCGCCTCGTCAGTCTTCTCCGACTCTTCCTCATCTCGCGAGCCGACGCCGGAGTGGGGCTCGCTGGCGGCGCACGACATCCTCGCCGCATCAGAGTGGGACAAGGAGGACCACGAGCCCTACGTCTGGTCCGAGGACGACAAGTCCTTGACCAGTGGCGACGACGACCTTCAGTTCTTCGCCGATGGGGAGCTAGAAGCGACGAGCGAGGACGACTCGTTCTCGTGGGATGGCTACACTTCCTCCGAAGAGGAGGAAGAAGAAGACGACGACGACTCCCTTGAGGACTACCCGCCGGCGAAGCGCTTCTGCGCCGGATCGGATGATGACGACGACGACGACGACGACGAGGAGGAGGAGGCTCCCATAGAGGGCTATGGGAGCAGCGACGAGGAGCTCGCCGGCAGCAGCGCCGACGAGAGCTCCGACGACGAGGGCAGCGACGGCCCGTAGAGTAGGGATGACTAGTATAGGTCTAGTGATAGTAGCAGATCGGCCGATAGGCCCTTCTTTTGTTCTTCCTCCCCTGAGCAATCGGCTCTTTCCTTGTAAGAAATCCTTTATTAATGAAGAAATATTCCCCAATTAATTCTGCTTCTTTGTCGATTTTGCCGATTGTCAAACGAAGTCGATCCACAAAGAACCGATGGCAGGGCATCGGCTTATGCCATAAACATGCTTTAAGGCCATAAAAGTTGCCTATTCACGCGGTCAACAGATCCAATTCGTGTCCACGCCATCTCCCGGTCTCAAACGCACAGATTCAGCAAAATCCACGGGAAAAATACCTCAGGTGCCATGAATTCTGGCATGATCTAATCCGCTCCATTGAGTTTTGCTCTTCTAGAGTCGATGGCTACACATCGGCTTTTTCATTATTCTAAAGTCGATGTCCGTACATCGGCTATACTGGTATCCATATTTCTCAAGTCAATGTCTGCGCATCGGCTAAGATTCGTATAAAAAAATTTCACTGGCCGATTTCCAATCGGCCCCCCTTCATACTTCATTTACTGGTCATCCCACATGCTTGGGAAATACTTCTTGAGGTGTTGACCATTGACGGCTACTGGGAACTTAACGCCGTCCAGCTGCTCCAGCATGTATGCATTACCCTTCAAGGCCTGGATGACTTTGTACGGACCGTGCCAATTAGGAGACCATTTGCCATATGCTTTGTCCTTGGTTCCTAATGGCAACACAGCTTCCCACACTAGATCACCAACTTGAAACTCCTTTGGTCTAACCTTCTTATTGTATGCACGAGCTACCCTGGCTTTGTTCTCTTTAATCTTCTCCAACGACCAAAGTCTAAGTTCCGTTGTATCCTCAATAGTGTCACTCATCAAAGCTGCATATTCTTCAGCTGTTAGATCATTCTGAAACGTGACACGTCTTGATCCAGCCGAAATTTCCCAAGGTAATACGGCTTCCTGCCCATAGACAAGCTGGTATGGCGAAGTTTTTATAGCCCCATGGCACGACATGCGGTAGGCCCACAAAGCTTCTGATAACGTTTCATGCCAATCCCTAGGGTTCTCGTCAATTTTCCTCTTGATCAGCTTGATCAGGCTCTGATTGGACGCTTCAGCTTGCCCGTTGGCTTGAGCATAGTATGGAGATGATCGGATCAGCTTAATCCCCGTGTCATCACAGAACTTTCTGAATTCTTTAGAAACAAAGACCGAACCTCCATCGGTCGTGATGGTTTGGGGAATTCCGAACCTATGAATGACGTGTTCTTTCACAAACTTGATCACATCTTCTGATTTCACCTTCTTCATAGGGACGGCCTCCACCCACCTGGTGAAGTAATCCGTAATGACCAAAATCCATTCATGTTTCTTGCTCGACGCCGGATGGATTTTGCCGATCATATCCATGCCCCACCCTCGAAACGGCCATGGCTTGATGATAGGGTTCATTGCTGATGCGGGTACCATCTGAATCTTCCCGAACATCTGGCACGCTTGGCACCCCTTGTAGTACTTGAAGCAATCCTCAAGCATGGTGGGCCAATAAAACCCTGATCGCCTAATTAGCCACTTCATCTTATGAGCCGACTGGTGAGTTCCACAGGCGCCTTCATGCACCTCATGTAAGAGCCGATTAGACTCAGTTGGTCCCAGACACTTGAGTAGTAACCCTTCCAACGTCCTGTAGAACATGTCGTCTCCTATGAGGACATACTTCATGGCCTTGTATCTTATCCGTTTAGGTGCCCCCCGAGCCGAATCTTTTAAGTAATTGAAGATTTCGGCTCTCCAATCATCCTGTTCCAGGAACTGCACCTGAACTTCTGACCCTTCTGATATGTCCTTATAGCCTGACGCCATTTGTGCGAGATCGTTGGCCTCGGTATTTCGGGATCTTGGGACCCAATTAAAGTTGATGTACCGAAACCGTGTCATCAACTCACGGCATTCCATCCAATATGGGAAAAGCGATTCACTTTCGCACTTGTATTCATCCGTGAGTCGGTTAATCACCAACTTCGAGTCTCCAAAAAGCTCTACCGCTTCGCCCGGCTTCCAGCAGCAACTCCATTCCCTTACGTACTCGCCTCATACTCGGCGACATTGTTGGTGCAAGGGGTAGATAGTCCGATGGAGAAGGAGTACATTGCCCCCGAGGCGACACGAGCGGAATGCCGATGCCACAACCATCGTCACAAGCCGATCCATCGAAGAACATAGCCCATGCACGTATAGATAGCGCTGCTATATTGGTATTGATCCGTTCGGCTATAAGATCGGCCAACGCTTGTCCCTTGACTGCTTTCGCAGGCTGATACCGAAGATCGAACTCTGATAACGCAAACATCCACTTGCCAAGTCGTCCTTTCAAAACAGGGGCCGACAGCATGTGCTTGACAACGTCTGACTTGCATATGACGATGATCTCTGCCGTCAAAAGGATGTGATGAAGCTTGGTGCAGGTGAAGAACGAGGCAAAGGCAAAGCTTCTCGACCTCGGGATACCTTGTCTCCGCGTCCAACATCCTTCTGCCGAGGTAGAAAACGACCTTTTCAACACCCTCATAGAGTTGCACCACCACCGAAGCGATGGACGTGTCGACTACTCGACAAGTAGATATAGAACGGCCTGTCTTGTTGGGGCGGAACTAGCACGAGCTGCGTTGTCGGATACCGCTTAATCTCATCAAATGCCTCGCTGTCGTTCGCCCCCAGTGAAACTCGTCATCAGATTTAATTTTCACCAGTGCTATGAACGGCTCGATTCGTCCTGACAGGTTAGAGATGAACCGTCGGACAAAATTGATCTTGCCGATGAGACGTTGGAGCTCCTTCTTCGTGGTGGGCGGCTGCATGGTACGCACTGCCTCTTGATTTTTCAGGCCGATCTCAATTCCCCGTTCATGAACCAGAAAACCTAGGAGCCTGACCAGCCGTCACACCAAAAGCACACTTCTTTGGATTCATTCTCAGTCCAAACTTCCGAGTTCGGTCTAGGATGCGTCGCAAATCATCCAAGTGTCCTTCCATGGAGACAGATTTGACTGCCACGTCATCGATGTAGATTTCCACCAACTTGCCGATCAGATCGTGAAATATATAATTCATGGCTCTTTGGTACGTTGCACCAGCATTCTTCAACCCAAAGGTCATGACTACATATTCAAACAAGCCTACTGCCCTGGTACTCGAATGCGGTCTTGTGTATATCTTCCGGAGCCATGAAGATTTGGTTATAGCCGGCGTTGCCGTCCATGAAGCTCAACACCTTGTGGCCAGTCGCTGCATTGATCAACGTTTCGCTCACAGGCATCGGATATTCATCTTTTGGAGTGGCTCTGTTGAGATCTCGGAAATCGATGGCCACACGCCATCGGCCGTCCTTCTTTTCTACAGGAACGATACTGGAGATCCATTCAGCATACCTGCATGGCCTGATGAACCCAGCGGCCAACATCTTCTCAATCTCTTTCTTGACCTCTTCCAGAATTTCGGCCTTCATCTGACGTGCTCGTTGTTGGAACGGCCGAAATCCCTTCTTAAGGGGGAGCCGATGCTCAATGATGCTCCTGTCTAACCCGGGCATTTCGTGTAATCCCATGCAAAGCAATCTGGGTATTCTTTTAACGAGCTATCATCCGACTCCTAAGATGTGGATCTAACTTCTTGCTGATAAAAGTTGGTCGCGGCTTATCCCCAGGTCCGATGTCGACTTCTTCTAGCTCATCAGCCGATGTAAACCCATACCCTAGCTTTCCGTCACCCGTTACATCGACACTAAATTCAGGGAGAACGTGTGGTAAGGATAATACGGGCCGATTGCTGGAATCGGCCTTCATCTTGATTGTAACCGGGACTTTTTGGAATTGTCGGGGCCGATCGCGTGGAACGGCTTCCTCCTTGTCCTCGCTATGAGAGCAGCTGCCCTCGTCTCTGTCCTTACCAGGGTGGCGCCCAAGTCCTACCACGTTGATGTTGAACGAGAATCTTGGCTGGCACCTCCCAGGGTATGTGCATTCCACCATGTCAACGGTGTATGCCGATGAATTCGGCACTTTTGGTGCTGTCAATGTGAATGGCAGCGGTGGACGGGACTGGAGTGGCATCTCTCCTTGGTAAGTCCCGAGAGCTGGTCCTGACGGAGAGTACTGATGCCACATGATTTCCTGGATCACCCGCAGAGCGACACGCTCCAAAGTGTTCACCAGGCTCTCAGAATGGCGGTGTAGCGAATGAGCTACCATGAAGTTAACCTCCTGACGCAGGGACCTGGTGCGTTCTTCTGACGGGGCGGACAGGTCCACCCCATCGAGCGCGCCTTCAGGTGAGAACCCTTTCCACCGGATGCCGTGTGAGCGGGTTCTGTGAAAAGAGCCGATGAGGTCGGCTTCGAGGATCGCTTTGACCTCGTCATACTTCTTCTTAAGCTCCTCGGTCAGATCCTCGTACGTGACTGGGGTGCCGTCCGCCATCTCAGATGTAGATGGCGATGCGGTTGATGTCGAAGACGGTCCCACCGGGCGTGCCAGAATGTGTTGCGGTCGGAAACCCACCGGCGAGCGGCGACGGGCAACACGAGTAGAGCCGGGAGGCTCCCGAGACTCGCGGCTGGCCCTGGTCCCTCCGAGCGACGGCCCGCAAAGACTCGGCACGCACGTCCGATGCTCGGTGCAGGGCGTGCCACCCGACCTATACCGGTCGGGAAGGTGATGGAGATGCCTCGCTTAGTTTCCTCGCATGGCATACACGTAAACATTAAATACGAGCCTCGATCGGCTCTCAGGTTGTCTCGTGAATCGGCTCAAAGAGCCGATCCACCCATGATTCGCACGAGGTGCACGAATATATGGTGGTCCCGCTTGATCAATATAAAGCTAAAATGATCTACTACGATTTAGGGTTTTCACCACATAATCGGAACGTCCTACTCGTGATTGAGCTCGGCGGCCACGCACGGTGATCGTAAACCGTCCCTAGACAAGGCCTAAAAACCAACACGAGGTTGATCCCCGAAACATCCCGTCTAGGGCTAGCAAACTACACCCTACGCGCCATCGGATCCTTCAATCCGTTTGTAAGGCCTAACTATGCAGATATTAAACTAATCCTTGAAGAACAAGGAGCAATCATAACGGATCGGATCTACTAAATAATGATCAAGCGGGGTGCCGCCCCTACACCTAAGATAGGTGTAAGGGTGGCTAGATGTCTCAGGGTTGCACGACGACAGCATGTAATACGATGAACAATGCTAACCCTAACACATCTAAGATAACTACGTTGCTCGCCATCAAAAAGGCTTCAGTACGAGCAACACATGAACAGACGAATAAACTTGTACTCGCCTAGATCACAAGATGCGATCTAGGCAGCATGATGCTTACCCGGAAGAAACCCTCGAGACAAGGGAGTTGGCGATGCGCCTAGATTGGTTTGTGGTGAACGTGATTGTTGTTTATTTCATAAACCCTAGATACATATTTATAGTCCGTAGACTTTCTAACGTGGGAATAATCCCAACCGTGCACGAGCCAAACTCTAACTAACCAACACGTATCCTACTATATTACAGATACACAGGCAAACTAGCCCAAACTTTGCATATAAGGCCGATTCACGTATATTCTTCCATGTATATTCTTCAAGCCCATCTTGATCGCGGCCCACCTCTAACTCGGTCAAATTCTGGTGATAACAGATATTGATGCTTCGTCTCTTGATAATACTTGATTCACACTTTCTGCGCCTAGCTGAAAGGCGTTAAAGAAAAGCGCTTATGGGAGACAACCCATGATTTTACTACAGCACTTTTGTTTTATATTTGAGTCTTGGAAGTTGTTACTACTGTAGCAACCTCTCCTTATCTTAATTTTGTTGCATTGTTGTGCCAAGTAAAGTCTTTGATAGTAAGGTTCATACTAGATTTGGATTACTGCGCAGAAACAGATTTCTTTCTGTCACGAATCTGGGTTGAATTCTCTGTAGGTAACTCAGAAAATTCTGCCAATTTACGTGAGTGATCCTCAGATATGTATACAACTTTAATTCAATTTGAGCATTTTCATTTGAGCAAGTTTGGTGCCTCGTAAAAATTCGTCTTTACGGACTGTTCTGTTTTGACAGATTCTACCTTTTATTTCGCATTGCCTGTTTTGCTATGCTTGATGGATTTCTTTATTCCATTAACTTTCAGTAGCTTTGTGCAATGTCCAGAAGTGTTAAAGAATGATTATGTCACCTCTGAACATGTGAATTTTGATTATCACTAACTCTCTAATGAGTTGTTTTGAGTTTGGTGTGAAGGAAGTTTTCAAGGATCAAGAGAGGAGGATGATACAATATGATCAAGGAGAGTGAAAGCTCTAAGCTTGGGGATGCCCCCGGTGGTTCATCCCTGCATATTTCAAGAAGACTCAAGCATCTAAGCTTGGGGATGCCCAAGGCATCCCCTTCTTCATCGACAACATTATCAGGTTCCTCTAGTGAAACTATATTTTTATTCCATCACATCTTATGTGCTTTACTTGAAGCGTCTGTATGTTTTTATTTTTGTTTTTTTTGAATAAAGTTGGATCCTAGCATTCATTGTGTGGGAGAGAGACATGCTCTGCTGTTGCATATGGACAAATATGTCCTTGGCTTTACTCATAATGTTCATGGCGAAGGTTGAAACTGCTTCGTTAATTGTTATATGGTTGGAAACGGAAAATGCTACATGTGGTAATTGGTAAAATGTCTTGAATAATTTGATACTTGGCAATTGTTATAGCTCATGTTTAAGCTCTTGCATCATATACTTTGCACCTATTAGTGAAGAAATACATAGAGCTTGTTGAAATTTGGTTTGCATGATTGGTCTCTCTAAAGTCAAGATATTTTCTAGTAAGGGTTTGAGCAATAAGGATGACAGTGTAGAGTCTTATAATGCTTGCAATATGTTTTTATGTGAGTTTTGCTGTACAGGTTCATACTTGTGTTTGCTTCAAATAACCTTGCTAGCCTAAGCCTTGTATTGAGAGGGATTACTTCTCGTGCATCCAAATCCTTGAGCCAATAACTATGCCATTTGTGTCCACCATACCTACCTACTACATGGTATTTCTCCGCCATTCCAAAGTAAATTGCTTGAGTGCTATGATACGTCCAAAACGTATCTACTTTCCCGAACACTTTTGCTATTGTTTTGCCTCTAATTTGTGTATTTTGGATGCAACTAACACGGACTAACGCTGTTTTCAGCAGAACTGCTCTGGTGTCTCGTTTTTGTGCGGAAATCCAACTTTCGGGAAAAACCTCGGAATTTATGCGAAGGCCCTATTTTCCCAGGAAACTAACGGAGCCGGAAGGGCAATTGAAGTGGAGGCCCGAGGGCCCCACACCATGGGGCGGCGCGGCCCAGGGGGGGCCCGCGCGGCCCTGTGGTGTGGCCCCCTCGGCCGGCCTCCGACGCCCTCTTTCGGACTACTTATTCGCCTCGACCTAAAAACACCAGGAGAAAAGTCGAAGTCGCCAGAAACCCTCCAGAACGCCGCCACATCGCGAAACTCCGTCGCGGGAGCCAGAAGTCTCCGTTCTGCACTCCGCCGGGACGGGAATTGGAGGAGATCATCGCCGCCATCACCGCCATCACCTCTACATCAACCAGCCATGTTTCCCCCATCCATGTGTGAGTAATTCCCCCGCTGTAGGCCGAAGGGGATGGTAGGGATTGGATGAGATTGGTCATGTAATAGCATAAGATTGTTAGGGCATAGTGCCTAGTGTCCGTTATTGGTACTTTGATGATATTGTTGCAACTTGTTATGCTTAATGCTTGTCACTAGGGCCCGAGTGCCATGATCTCAGATCTGAACATGTTATTGTTTCATGAAGATAATCATTGTTTATGGTCTTATCTATAAGTTGTATACACATGTCGTCGTCCGGAACCGATGGCCCCGAAGTGACGGAAATCGGGACAACCGGAGGGAATGGTAGCGATGTGAGGATCACATGTGTTCACGGAGTGTTAATGCTTTGCTCCGGTACTTTATTAAAAGGAGTACCTTAATATCCAGTAGTTTCCTTGAGGCCCGGCTGCCACCGGCTGGTAGGACAAAAGATGTTGTGCAAGTTTCTCATTGCGAGCACGCACGACTATATATGGAACACATGCCTATTGATTGCTTTGTACTTGGACACCGTTTTATTATTATCCGCAAATGCCCCGCTATGATTGTTACATGAGTTTCTCTCATCCATGCAACGCCCGTCATCCGTCCCCGTGCCTACGTATTTTAATCCTGCCGTTTACTATAATCACTACCGCTTGTCTCGTTACTCCGCCATGTTATTTCACTACTGCTATCGCTATAAAACTCGTTACTACTCGATAAACTCTTGCGAGCAAGTCCGTTTCCAGTGCAACTCGAATTGACAACTCCGTTGTTAAGGCTTCCAAGTGTTCTTTGTCTCCCCTTGTGTCGAATCAATAAATTGGGTTTTACTTCCCTCGAAGACTCGTTGCGATCCCCTATACTTGTGGGTCATCAAGACTATTTTCCGGCGCCGTTGCCGGGGAGCATAGCTTTATTTGGAAGTTCACTTGGATTAATATTGTTCGCTGCAAATTCTCCATCATGGGTAAACCTCGCGATACTAAGATCGCCATATTACCATCCACTACAAGAAAAGGTACAATTCGAGTACCTCCGCTACACTTGATTCACCATCCGTGATTGATAAACTTGTTTCACCGCCACATGCTTCGCATGTGGGTACATCTGCTGAATCTGAACACTCTCATAATATTGATAATGTTTCTGCTGTGCTTGATGATAGTGGTTCATTGGGATCCTTTCTAGATGCTACAATTGCTAGGTCTAGACAAATTGAAAATACTGAAACTCCTAATGCTACTACACCTGTTAGTTCACCTGAACTTGGTTATTTTAGTGATGATCCCGAGGAAGATTATGTGGAGCTTGATGATGATTTTATTGAAAAATGCAATGCTACTACTGATGCAAGAAAAATTAAAAAGTTGCTTGCAGAACATACTCGTTAGATATAAACCGTCTCCCGATCCTAAATTTGCCACATCTCCTATAAACATTAGGGATAAAGATTATGATTTTTCTCTTGATCTATCTCATATAGCTATTGTTGAGAAAACACCTTTCTGTGGTACTGAAAAAGAAAGTGCTGTTGAACACATGACTGAGTTATCTACTTTGAGTAGCTTGTTTTCTGATGACGTTAAGAAGCGTACTTACTTTGTTGCTAAAATATTTCCATTCTCATTGAAGGATGACGCTAAAACTTGGTATAATAATTTGCCACCTAGTTCTATTAAAAGTCCAAAAGAATTGCTTGCTGTTTTCTTTCGGAAATATTTTCCTGCTAGTGCTCAACATGCTGCTTTGCGAGAGAGTTTATAGTTTTGATCGAGGAGATGAAGAGAAATTGCCTGAGGCTTGGGCGAGATTTTGCTCTCTTATTAGAGCTTTGCCTGACCATGATTTAGAAAAGCATGAATTACTTGATATATTTTATAGTGGACTAACCATTGATTCTAGGGCATACCTGGATAGTTGTGCTTGGTTGTGTTTTCGGAAAAGAACTCCGGACGACGCCGAAGAATTATTGGCTAAAATAGGCCGGAATTATGATGATTGGAATACGCCTGAACCAACTCCAACGCCAATAGTGAAGAAGAGGGGTTTAATTAAATTGAATGATGAAGATATGAGGGAAGCCAAGAAGTCTCTCAAGGAGAAAGGTATTAAATCTGAAGATGTGAAGAATCTACCTCCTATTGAAGATATATGTGAGATAATTCCCCCTTCGTCCATGATTGAGGTAAACTCCCTTCAACGCTTTACTAGGGAAGATATTCCGTATTCGAAACCTCCTGCACAATGCTTAGATGAGTTTGATAATTATATTGTTAAGCAAGAAAATTTTAATATGAGGGTAGAGAATCATTTAATGGAAAATTCTCAAGCTATTAGTGAATTGCATGGTATTGTGGAGAGAACCTCCAATGATGTTAAGATGCTTGTTAAACATTTTCAAATGATTCAAACTCAAATTGATCAACTCACTAAAGTGCAAAATGACTTGTTAGGGAATAATTCTAAAGAGAAACATGCTTATAAAGTAACAACTAGAGGTGGTGTCTCTACCCAGGATCCTCTATATCCTGAAGGGCATCCCAAAAGAATTGAACAAGATTCTCAACGCATTGAACCTAGTGCTCATTCTAGGAAGAAAAAGAAGAAGAAACATAAAAATGTTGTAGAATCCTCCGAACCTCGCTAATGATCCTAATAGTATTTCTATTTCGATGCTGAAACCGAAAGTGGTAATGAACATGATAATGATAAAGATAATGATAAGAATGATACTCCCGATAAAGAAGAGGTCGAAGAAGAACCCGAGAAGCATGCTAAAAATAAAAAGTATACTAAAGAAGACTTTATTGCTGAGAAACATGGTAATGAAAGAGAACCTTGGGTGCAAAAGCAAATGCCTTTTCCTGCTAAGAAACTAAAATCAAAGGAAGAAGAACACTATAATAAATTTTGCGAATGGATGAAACCTTTATTCTTGCAAATCCCTTTGACTCGATGCCATTAAATTGCCTCCTTATTCAAAGTATATGAAAGATATTGTTACTAACAAAAGGAAAATCCCCAATGAGGAAATTTCCACTATGCTTGCTAATTACTCTTTCAATGGCAAAATTCCAAAGAAGTTGGGTGACCCAGGTATACCTACTATTCCTTGTTCTATTAAGAATAATTATGTTAAAACTGCTCTATGTGACTTGGGAGCCGGTGTTAGTGTTATGCCTTTTTCTCTTTATAAGAGACTTTACCTAGATAAGTTGATACCTCCCGATATATCTTTGCAAATGGCTGATAAATCTACTGCTATTCCTGTTGGTATATGTGAGAATGTTCCTGTTCAAGTTACTACTAATCGCTTGATATTAACTGATTTTGTTGTGTTGGAAATGCCCGAAGATGATAATATGTCTATTATTCTTGGGAGACCTTTTCTTAACACCGCAGGGGCTGTTATTGATTGCAATAAAGGAAAGGTTACTTTCAATGTTGATGATAGGGAGCATACCGTTTATTTTCCCAAGAGGATTGAGAAGGCATGTGGAGTTAATACTATTTCTAATGTGAGAACTATCAAAGTGGGAACTATTGATTGTCCTATATATGAGCCTAAGGAAGAATATCACACTCTCGTGATTGGATCCATATCAATACAATTCAAGGTAACATGATTGATTTGAGGTTTATTTCTTCTTATGCTATGAAAAAGTTATTTGGTGACAAGACTTGATCAACCTTGTTAACGGATACTTTTTATATGCATGGAGAGGGTAAACAACATCTCTTTCTTCCTCCACTTGCTCTAGTTGCTGTAGCACTTTTAATTTGCAAAGTTCTTGAGTTATTCGAAGATTTCAAAATTTTTCCTGGCCAGTAATAATAAACTTAATACCCAGAAAATGTGCATTTTCAAAGTTTTCAAAAATTCGCGAAAATTATACCGTTGGTCCTATTTTTCGACGAGGCACCTGGGAGTACCAGAGGATGACCTGTGGGGCACCAGAGGGCGCCACACCACTGGCCGGCGCGGCCAAGGAGGTGGCCGCGCCACCATGTGGTGTGGGACCCCCTCTGCCCCACTTTGTCATCTCTTTCGCCCAGAACAGTCTCTCTCCCGAAAAAACTCGTACCAAGTTCCTCTCACTCGCGTTTTTGCTCCGTAACTCCAGATTTTTCGATCTCTTTACTCAGCCCAGTATTTCGTCCGAAATTTGGCACATTTGCTCTTCGGTATGTGACTCCTCCACCCATCCAAGTAGAATTTCGTTTGGTTGAGTATATCTTGAATATTTTGCTGCTGTAGGTAACATGATTAGTGAGCTTGCATGCTTGTTCTAAGTGGTAGAAACTAGTTTTGATGCATGATTAGTACTCTAGCAAGTTCCTATTGTAGTTTCCCTCAATTATATGTCACCAAATCAAATTTTTATGCCATTTGTTGAAAATTTCAGAGAAGCTATGAAGAAGTTTAGCTTTGGAGAGTTGTTCAAGAAGGGGACAACCAGCACCGGGAGGCCTTCTAGGGCCGCCACCCGGATTAGGCAATCATACAATGAAGACATCCTCGCGCCTAGCTTCGCGCCCGAAGAGGACCACGGTCCCCCTAATGCTTCTACTTTTCCATGTTATGATTTTCTAAGGAATGCAGGGATACTGGAGGATTTCTTGACCCTTGTCAACAGGGCAGGGTTAACCACCTATATGAGCGATGAAAGGGAGCAATACCACATGCTCACCAAGATCTTTGTCGAGAGTTTCCAGTTCGACAACAAACAATATGAGCCAACGGTTGCATTCAGAATCTATGGTAAGACTGTGACTATGCCGTTGAAGGATTTTTGTTGTGCTTTGGACATTGCCCCTGTAGGTACAGCAAGTAGGATTGATGACAACCCCCGGGACTTGCTGGAGCTCTACCGAGGGATCACCGAGGATGATTGTCGCACCATCCAGCGGGGCAAGATAAGGAACATCCAACTTCCCGCCATTAAGTATTTCGCATACTACATTGCTACTAGCATTCTTGGTAGGGAGAACACTAGTAATATCTCTAGTTACCATCTTGCTTTCTTGCATATTGCACTTACTGGTCAAACCTCCTATCACCTCGGTGCTCTTATTGCTCGCCGCCTGACTACCAGGGGGCCTATTTTTGGAGGAACTATCGCATTGCGTGTTTTAACATATCTTAATCTTCCTCTTGATCCTAATGATGTGCCATTGGCCCCTAGGAGACTCGATATTACTGCTATGAAGAGTCATCATTTTGTTACCACCGACTCTACTTTAGATAATATGGTGTATAGAATGTTGTTTTCTGACGGGGAGGAGAAGGAAATCCCTCTTCCCCAACCTGGTTTGTTAAGTATTGACAGGCAATCATGGTCGTGCACCAAGGAGGAGGTGGATGAACATATGAAGATACAAGAATTCCACCAGCAACATGACTCCGAGGACGTCGGGACCTCCTACGACCACACCGTCACATATCCGGGTGCTTCTTCTAGCACATACCCGGAATACGACCCATCTTCTTCATATTACGGAGACACTACTTCATGGGATCGATGGGATTGAACTCCACTTAGGCCAAAAGCCTAAGCTTGGGGGGAGGTATACCGGCATCACTCATTCTTTGCATATTATGATTGCTGGATACTTGCACATACTTGCTTTGTTCGTTTGAGTGGTTTTCTAATGAGAGGAAGATGATATTTGGGGAAATGCTGCCTGAAAACAGATTCTGGAACGTTACTGTAAAAATCGTCAAAAATAGCCAGAACGTCATTTTAAGCTGCAAATTTTTGTGCAGGTTCCCCAGGTTGTTATCTAACTTTCATTAGTTGAACACTTTTCGATCTGAGCAACGTAAGATTTTTGTAAAAATCGATTTCTGTACTGCTGTCAGGTTTTGGCAGATTTCTGTCATCCTGC
Source organism: Lolium rigidum (assembly GCF_022539505.1). Lineage (NCBI taxonomy): Eukaryota > Viridiplantae > Streptophyta > Magnoliopsida > Poales > Poaceae > Lolium > Lolium rigidum. Next base: position 262,602,102 of record NC_061508.1, read on the forward strand.
TTTTCTGTGTTTCTTTTAGTTCGCTATTTCTTGTTTTTGTTTTGTTTCCTTCCCAAAACACAAAAAGACCAAAAATATTTCTGTTGTTTCTCTTCACCATTTGTTTGCTTTGGTTTCTTGCATTTGTTTCACTTTATTTGCTATTGCTAGTTTGCTATAAGAAAACCCAAAAAGATTTTGCTTTGTTTGTTTGTTTCCTCTTGTTCTTATTTGCAATTTGAAAACACCAAAAATATTTGCTGTTCTTCTCTGGTTTGTAAAGTTATTTTTGAGTTCAATGGTCTTCGGTGGCTGGAGCGTGGTTTTCATTTCATATTATCCAAGCTGCACAAGTGAAAAGGCAATAATGACGATCTACGACAATCTGATTGTGGTGAGAGGCTGGTATGAACTCTATTTGTTTTCATTTTTGTACATATACTCATCCATGTGAGCATGCTTAGTTGGTTCATGTGAGGTATATGTTATTTGAGAAAGTCTAGTAGTTCATGATCTCTCATGTTTAGCTTCAATTTATTAATATGAGTAGCATGTCATGTATGTTTGTCCGCATTGTTTTATTCATAAGTAAGTATGGCATTGTGGTATCCTCCTCTGAATAATTCATTTATATCGACTTGGCACATGCTCACGCATGCATATGACTGAACAAAAAAGTCAATTAAGCCTCGATGATCTATATTGCTTCGAGTTCTCGTATCACTTTTATGCCTCCGTTAATTTATTTTGCCGCAAGCATGATTATGACAGTTACTGCTCTCTTGATTTGTCGCTCCCTAGTCTTTGCTAGCCTTCACTTGTACTGAGCGGGAACGCTGCTCGTGCTTCCAAACACATGAAAACCAAGTTATTCCAGAGTGTCCACCATAAATACCTATGCATGGCATTTCAAACCATTCCAAGTAAATTCTCATGCGCTACCTTTAAAATCTTCAAAATGCTTCTCAATTTGTGTTTATGTTTCATAGCTCATGAGGAAGTATGTGGTGTTTAACTTTCAACCTTGTCATTTACTTTTGATGGACTCTCATATGGACTAGTGGCACATCCGCTTATCTAATAATTTTGCAAAAAGAGCTGGCAATGGGATTCCCAGTCCCGAATTAATTAACTTAAATAGACACTCCTCCATGGTTTGTGATTGTTGGACGGCACCCGAAGGATTCGGTTAGCCATGGCTTGTGTAAGCAAAGGTTGGGGGGAGTGTCATCATCATAGTAAAACTAAAATAAAAAGGCACTCCTTCATGGTATGAGATTGTTGGCAGGCACCCGAGGATTCGGTTAGCCATGGTTTGTGAAAGAAAGGTTGGAAGGAGTGCCAAATAAATATGCAATAATTCATGGGAGCCGCTCTTGAAAGTCCGGTTGGCGAGGTAGTTAGTGTACCCATTACCATTCGTTGACAACAACAAACACCTCTCAAAATAATTTTACTCCTGACTTTATAAAAATGAAAAGCTCTAGCGCATGTTAATCCCTGCTTCCCTCTGCGAAGGGTCAATCTTTTACTTTTATGTTGTGTCTCCATTATTTCTTTGAGCACTATCTTGAGAGCACAACTCGTCATTCTTAGTATAATATGCTTGTCTCAAAATATGATTGATTGTGGTATAACTTTGATGCATTTATCTTTTGACAATCACTACTTCTAGTCTTTCTATGAACTCCAGAGGTGCCCGGGCATTTATGTTTTGCCAACCAAATACAGGCAAGCGAGATACCACTTTATCATGCTCTCTTATGAACATTACAATTCTGCTTATATACATGATTCATGATGCTTATTATTAATTGTTGGTGCTTCTCCATGATTGACATAGCTGTTAGATGATCTTATTTGCATGTATCTCATTATGAACTCGCTTAAGTATTAGCCATACCATGAGAATATATACATCATATGAGCAAATGTGTTCGTGAAAGTTCTTTTATCGCTCGGTTGTTAATCGAATTGCTTGAGGACAAGCAATAAGCTAAGCTTGGGGGAGTTGATACGTCCAAAACGTATCTACTTTCCCGAACACTTTTGTTATTGTTTTGCCTCTAATTTGTGTATTTTGGATGCAACTAACACGGACTAACGCTGTTTTCGCAGAACCGCTCGGTGTCTCGTTTTTGTGCGGAAATCCAACTTTCGGGAAAAACCTCGGAATTTATGCAGAAGGCCCTATTTTCCCAGGAAACTAACGGAGCCGGAAGGGCAATTGAAGTGGAGGCCCGAGGGCCCCACACCATGGGGCGGCGCGGCCCGTGGGGGGCCGCGCGGCCCCGTGGTGTGGCCCCTCGGCTGGCCTCCGACGCCCTCTTTCGGACTACTTATTCGCCTCGACCTAAAAACACCAGGAGAAAAGTCGAAGTCGCCAGAAACCCTCCAGAACGCCGCCACATCGCGAAACTCCGTCGCGGGAGCCAGAAGTCTCCGTTCTGGCACTCCGCCGGGACGGGGAATTGGAGGAGATCATCGCCGCCATCACCGCCATCACCTCTACATCAACCAGCCATGTTTCCCCCATCCATGTGTGAGTAATTCCCCGCTTGTAGGCCGAAGGGGATGGTAGGGATTGGATGAGATTGGTCATGTAATAGCATAAGATTGTTAGGGCATAGTGCCTAGTGTCCGTTATTGGTACTTTGATGATATTGTTGCAACTTGTTATGCTTAATGCTTGTCACTAGGGCCCGAGTGCCATGATCTCAGATCTGAACATGTTATTGTTTCATGAAGATAATCATTGTTTATGGTCTTATCTATAAGTTGTATACACATGTCGCTGTCCGGAACCGATGGCCCCGAAGTGACAGAAATCGGGACAACCGGAGGGAATGGTAGCGATGTGAGGATCACATGTGTTCACGGAGTGTTAATGCTTTGCTCCGGTACTTTATTAAAAGGAGTACCTTAATATCCAAGTAGTTTCCCTTGAGGCCCGGCTGCCACCGGCTGGTAGGACAAAAGATGTTGTGCAAGTTTCTCATTGCGAGCACGCACGACTATATATGGAACACATGCCTATTGATTGCTTTGTACTTGGACACCGTTTTATTATTATCTCGCAAATGCCCTGCTATGATTGTTACATGAGTTTCTCTCATCCATGCAACGCCCGTCATCCGTCCCCGTGCCTACGGTATTTTAATCCTGCTCGTTTACTATAATCACTACCGTCTGTCTCTCGTTACTCGCGCTGTTATTTCACTATCGCTATCGCTATAAAGCTGTTACTACTCGATAAACTCTTGCGAGCAAGTCCGTTTCCGAGTGCAACTGAATTGACAACTCCGTTGTTAAGGCTTCCAAGTGTTCTTTGTCTCCCCTTGTGTCGAATCAATAAATTGGGTTTTACTTCCCTCGAAGACTGTTGCGATCCCCTATACTTGTGGGTCATCATGCTACCTTTAAATTTCTATCCTTAGTCTTTGCAATATATAGCTCATGGGAAAAATATCCTAAAAACTATTGTGGTATTGAATATGTACTTATGTATCTTATTTCTTATTAAGTTGCTTGTTGTGCGATAACCATGTTCCTGGGGACGCCATCAACTACCCTTTGTTGAATATCATGTGAGTTGCTATGCATGTTCGTCTTGTCTGACGCGATTTACCATGAGTTGAATGGTTTGAGCATGCATATTGTTAGAGAAGAACATTGGGCCGCTAACTAAAGCCATGATCCATGGTGGAAGTTTCAGTTTTGGACAACAATCCTCAATCTCTTATGAGAATATTATTTGTTGTTGAATGCTTATGCATTAAAGAGGACTCCATTATCTGTTGTCTATGTTGTCCCGGTATGGATGTCTAAGTTGAGAATAATCAAAAGCGAGAAATCCAATGCGAGCTTTCTCCTTAGACCTTTGTACAGGCGGCATAGAGGTACCCCTTTGTGATACTTGGTTAAAACATATGTATTGCGGTGATAATCTAGGTAATCCGAGCTAATTAGGACAAGGTGCGGGCACTAATGGTATACTATGCATGAGGCTTGCAACTTGTAGGATATAATTTACATAACACATATGCTTTATTACTACCGTTGACAAAATTGTTTCTTGTTTTCAAAATAAAAAGCTCTAGCACAAACATAGCAATCGATGCTTCCCTCTTTGAAGGGCCTTTCTTCTACTTTTATGTTGAGTCAGTTTACCTATTTCCTCCCACCTTAAGAAGCAAACACTTGTGTTAACTGTGCATTGATTCTTACATACTTGCATATTTGCATTCATCATATTGCTCTGCATTGACAACTATCCATGAGATATACATGTTACAAGTTGAAAGCAACCGCTGAAACTTAATCTTCCTTTGTGTTGCTTCAATACCTTTACTATGAATTTATTGCTTTATGAGTTAACTCTTATGCAAGACTTATTGATGCTTGTCTTGAAAGTACTATTCATGAAAAGTCTTTGCTATATGATTCAATTGTTTACTCATTGTCTTTACCATTGCTTCGGATCGCTGCATTCATTACATGTGCTTACAATAGTATTGATCAAGATTATGATAGCATGTCACTTCAGAAATTATCTTTGTTATCGTTTACCTACTCGGGACGAGTAGGAACTAAGCTCGGGGATGCTTGATACGTCTCAAACGTATCTATAATTTCTTATGTTCCATGCTACTTTATTGATGATACCTACATGTTTTATACATACTTTATGTCATATTTATGCATTTTCCAGCACTAACCTATTAACAAGATGCCGAAGAGCCGATTCTGTCGTTTTCTCGCTGTTTTTGGTTTCGTAAATCCTAGTAAGGAAATATTCTCGGAATTGGACGAAATCAACGCCCATGATCTTATTTTTCCACGAAGCTTCCAGAACACCGGGGGAGATACGAAGTGGGGCGACGAGGCGCCCACACAACAGGGCGGCGCGGCCAGGCCTTGGGCCGCGCGTCCCTGGCGTGTGGGGCCCTCGTGGCGCCCCCTGACCTACCCTTCCGCCTACTTAAGCCTTCGTCGATAATAGCTCCAGTACCGAGAGCCACGATACGGAAAACCTTCCAGAGACGCCGCCGCCAATCCCATCTCGGGGGATTCAGGAGATCGCCTCCGGCCCCCTGCCGGAGAGGGGAATCATCTCCCGGAGGACTCTTCACCGCCATGGTCGCCTCCGGAGTGATGTGTGAGTAGTTCACCCCTGGACTATGGGTCCATAGCAGTAGCTAGATGGTCGTCTTCTCCTAATTGTGCTATCATTGTTGGATCTTGTGAGCTGCCTAACATGATCAAGATCATCTATCTGTAATGCTACATGTTGCGTTTGTGGGATCCGATGAATAATGAATACTATGTTATGTTGATTATCAATCTATCATCTATGTGTTGTTTATGATCTTGCATGCTCTCCGTTGCTAGTAGAGGCTCTGGCCAAGTTTTTGCTTGTAACTCCAAGAGGGAGTATTTATGTTCGATAGTGGGTTCATGCCTCCATTAAATCTGGGACGATGGATGAAAGTTCTAAGGTTGTGGATGTGCTTGTTGCCACTAGGGATAAAACATCAATGCTATGTCTAAGGATGTATTTGTTGATTACATTACGCACCATACTTAATGCAATTGTCTGTTGTTTGCAACTTAATACTGGAAGGGGTTCGGATGATAACCTGAAGGTGGACTTTTTAGGCATAGATGCATGCTGGATAGCGGTCTACGTACTTTGTCGTAATGCCCAATTAAATCTCACACTACTCATCATAACATGTATGTGCATTGTCATGCCATCTTTATTTGTCAATTTCCCAACTGTAATTTGTTCACCCAACATGCTATTTATCTTATGGGAGAGACACCACTAGTGAACTGTGGACCCCGGTCCATTCTTTACATCGAATACAATCTACTGCAATACTCGTTCTACTCGTTCTCTCGCAAACATCATCATCCACACTATACATCTAATCCTTTGTTACGACAAGCCGGTGAGATTGACAACCTCACTGTCACGTTGGGGCAAAGTAATTTGGTTGTGTTGTGCAGGTTCCACGTTGGCGCCGGAATCCCTGGTGTTGCGCCGCACTACACTCCGCCGCCATCAACCTTCAGCGTGCTTCTTGGCTCCTACTGGTTCAATAAACCTTGGTTTCTTACTGAGGGAAACTTGCCGCTGTACGCATCACACCTTCCTCTTGGGGTTCCCAACGGACGCGTGCTGTACGCGTAACAAGCGAATCACCCATGGCGGCCCTCATCGGCTCCTCCTTCTGGCTCTCTTCGTCTTCTGGAAAAATAGGATTTTTCATATAATTTCCGTCAATTCTTGATCTTCCGAAATATTGCATTCTGGCGGTGCTTTTTCCAGCAGAATCCTGACTCCGGTGCGCGATCCTCCAATAATCGTGAAACATGCAAAATAGATGAAATAACATAAGTATCACCTCTAAATATGAAATATATCAATGAATAACATCAAATTATGATATAAAATAGTGATGCAAAATGGACGTATCAACTCCCCCCAAGCTTAGACTTCGCTTGTCCCCAAGCGAAACTGAACTCGGTAAACATGACCACATGTTTATGGAGTGATGAGTCGATAAATAAAATACGTACAAGAAGCATCATATTAATTCACACAAGACATTCTAGTGAACAACTTCCTCATATAATTCAACTTGAAACAAGTAGAAGGTAATCACAAATAAAGGTGCACAAGAAATCGTAATTGGTGATGACAAACTTCGTTCTTGGTCAGAGAACGATTAACAAATTGTACTTATCTATCGAGCAGCGCTCTCATGTTAAAGTTTATATGCCCCAACTTGCATACTCAATCATAATAATCTCTCATAATCATTGATAACTTTCAAAGTTATATTCATTCAGATAAAACTTGTACTAAACAAGGAAGAGTAAAAGACATGATTAAGCAGATCACAATATAAATAATTTGATCACAACAACTCAAATGCTTGCTTAAGACGGAGGGAAATAGGTTTACTGACTCAACATAAAGTAAAAGACAGGCCCTTCGCAGAGGGAAGCAGGGATAAAATCATGTGCTAGAGCTTTTTCAGTTTTTAAATCATATAAAGCGAATAAAAGTAAAATTTTGAGAGGTGTTTGTTGTTGTCAACGACTGGTAGCGGGTACTCTAACCCCCTTGCCAGACAAACTCTCGAAGAGCGGCTCCCATAAAATTTATTTTTGGCTGACACTCCTTCCAACCTTTGCTTTCACAAACCATGGCTAACCGAATCCTCGGGTGCCTTCCAATCATTCTCATACCATGAAGGAGTGTCTTTTTATTTTAGTTTTATTTAGATAACACTCCTCCCCACCTTTGCTTTCTCAAGCCACGGCTAACCGAATCCTCGGGTGCCATCCAACAATCACATACCATGGAGGAGTGTCTATTCGTAAAATTATGAAGATTAATTAATTGCGGCTGGGAACCCCATTGCCAGCTCTTTTTGCAAAATTATTGGATGAGCGGATGAAGCCACTAGTCCATTGGTGAAAGTTGCCCAACAAGATTGAAAGATAAAACACCACATACTTCCTCATGAGCTATAAAACATTGACACAAATAAGAGATAGTAAATTTTGAATTGTTTAAAGGTAGCACACGAAGTATTTACTTGGAATGGCAGGAAATACCATATAGTAGGTAGTTATGGTGGACACAAATGGCATAGGTTTGGGTTAAAGTTTGGATGCACAAGAAGCATTCCCTCTCAGTACAGGTTTTTGGCTAGCAAGGTTGATTAGCAAGCATAAGAGTTGAGGGAAACAAACAAATATACATGTGATAGAGACAATCATGCATCTTCCTTGTAAGCACAAACAATTTTAACTTCAGAATAATAAGCTAAGAGCTAACAAGAAAGAAGGACAATGAAACAACTACATGTATTTCTCTTTTCTACTTAAACCTCAAAGTGTTGTTGCTATTGACCAATGCTAAGTTTGCCAAAACCAAATAGATTTACTCAATGCTCCCAAAGTTATACCAATACTAATAACAAGATCAATCATACAATAGAAATTGCAAACTAAAATAAGATGTGCAATATGTAAATGATAAGACTTCTCATTAATATTCCATAACGATAACTCACACCAAGGGATACATAGACAACCAACTAAAGAGAGATACTTCCACACTGCAACCCATCTTATATGATAACTTCCCTACTCATGATATGACACTACTTGATAGTAAAAAGTAAAAGATAGTGATAATGTGATACCGCGGCACTCCCCCAAGCTTGGAACAAACCAAGGGGATGCCAATACCGATGATAAATTACTCCTTCGGCGGTGGTGATGATGAACTCTTCCCATCATCAGACTTCCAAGGAAGAGGCTCTCCATCAACAAACGACATTTTGGTCTCGGGAATCCTGAAACTAGCAGCATAGCTTATGTGTTTAAACCTGTTTTCATACTCACAGTTTTGATTCTGAACATCATAGAGTTGAGCTTGGAGTTTGTTGGTGGTGTCGTGAAGCGAGAGGATGTCGTCCCACAGTTTTGCAGTCTCCTTCTTGTGTCCATATATAAGTTCAGACACAATCTTGTGGAAGATGTCCACTTCACGCTCAGCCATCTTCTTGTAGTTGAAGACCTCTTGTTCTATGTGGTAACCCGGCATACCACTGCATGGTGTAGTATGCAAGTCTGATATAACACCAATGAAACATCGTTCCACTAGTATTATATCGCTCAGAGTGGTACAACAGAAACATATGCGGGTCCAAGGCATGTCTATAGAATTACATACGGACTTCGTTACAAAAGATCATCATAGCCTCCTACTTTACAATGAGGTAAAACTGCAAATAAACTCCAGAAGAACGACTCGTTGTCTAGTCTTATCACAGACTCTATTTGTAGAGTATTTAACTAGCTATAGGGCTAAGAATAGATTCTAGCTAAGTAGGAGCTAGGTATAGGAAGCTAGTTCCCTTCTATGGCTAAACTAGGTTTTCTCCTTGTTGAATGTGGTATCGACTCCTCGGACGGGGTCCTGTCTCTTGAAGTAGTTGTTGACTCCTCGGTCTTCGAGTTGCACTCGAAGATCCTCCTTCGATGCCTCCATATCTAAGCAGGGGATTTAAGAGTGGGATGAGTACGAGCGTACTCAACAAGTTCATTATAGGAAAGAGGTGTTTAATGCACTAGCTACGGCATTAGACCAGAAAGTCTAATACCAATGCAAGTTTTCATAACCATTTCTTCAAAAGGTTGCTTTTATTCAGAAGAACTATGTCCGTCAGCCTTCACCGGTTTACTAGAACTTCATGGAGCTCCTTTCCGGCAACGTTCGCAGTTCCATATCTCGGAACAGGGAGTGACAAGTCACGGTTCTTTACACTCTACAGAGGTGTGTTGCTTTACCCATAAGAGATCTTAACCTTGGTGCCAACCGGGCGCGCAACCCGTCCACACTTCCTATGGTGTGAGGCCCGGTATAAGGTCTAGCCAATCATGTTCCTCCGCTACCTCGAACACCCACCCGTTGTTGCATGCCCCGACCCTGGGTCCTCGCCGGTCCCATTATTCCCACTCACGGGTGGACCCCGACCACGACGACAGTTTGGGATCGAACCAAACTCCTTCGCCGGTAGCTGCAACCCATCATAGACCACAATACCGTGGGGACTTAAGGCGTCCCCAGCCAACCGCTTGCACTTTGAGCGACAAGTGTCTACGGACTATGCCGTGGGGACTTAAGGCTTCCCCAGCCAACCGCTTGCCCTGACAGATACAAGTGTCTACGGTAAAGCGCATCCGTTGATGAACGAGAGGTGGAAACACTTTTGACTACTCCGTCCCACTCCGGATCTTATGGTTAACACGGGTATTACGGCACAAGAATCATCGGCGACATTTGTTGTTTAATCCTAGATGGATATAAACCCTTGCAATGGAACCTCCACCATATCAACACAATCCATGGTTCCATTGCCCACCACATAGTCATATTCATAGTTATGAAAGTAGTGGTTTTGATTTTTTATGCAATAGTGATAACCATAATACTTTGCAAGTAATTTGATAGAAATACTCAAATGACATGAGCAAGTGATGAACTTGCCTTTCTTGACTGCAAGATTATGCAGTCAAGGTCTTCGATACGCAATAACTCCAAATTCTGAAATAGCATCATCGTCCGATAAGGACGATGTTTAAAAGATTGGCAAGGATGCAATAATGCATAAGAATGAGATGCAATCGCTCTAAGCGTGACCTAACCCCGATGATTTAGGATCAGTGAGTTGTAATGATTGATTCAGGGTGTGTTGCACTTTTAGAGTGATTTACAAACAAGGTTCTTATTAAGGTGTGGTTACATGGTATCATAAACAGAGTCTTGCAATATATCATAACAATAATATTAATAGCACACAACTATAACATTTGGTATAATTCTAACATGTAATGAATAGTGGTTGGTTTTAGCACTACATGGCATGGTTAATTATCATATACTTCAAAAGAATAACTTTTGAAGAACATGTTCTTTAATAAAGAACAAGTATGATAATTAAGGTTGTGGAGTTCTATGGTTTACTATGGTTTCAACTAATTTCTGGAGTAAGGTTTAGATGGATCCAAACAAGGTTGGATTCATCAATACCTAAGGCTGGTAAGGTTGAGTTAAGCTTAGGCATCCTAAGCAAGTATTCATACAAGGTTGCTATCAAGGTTAATTTATCTGGCTGGTGATAGCTAGCTAGGGTTTATAGGTTCTTATAAGCAGGGTTGAAGTTACCCTCTATTTTCTTCAAAAGAATAACTTTTGAAGAACATACTTCTTAAATACTAAGAAGTATAATAATTAGGTTGAGGTTGTTTAGGTTTGCTATTTGATCTACTAAGTAAGGAATAGTTGGTTCCTAAATAGGATGGTTCATAAGTATCTCACACTAGTAGGGTTTAGTGTGTATGTAATATGATACACAATATTGACATGGTTGCTATTAGGGTTCATCACAATGGTGTGATGCTAACCAAGGTTAATTAAAGGTGATGGTTTTGGGAATATGAGCTAGGGTTTAGACTTGGTTGATCTTACTTGATCAACTAGGTTTGATTAAGATGTACACATGGGATGCTAATTTAGTAGTGATAGGGTTTCTACATTGTATGTGGTTATGGCAAATATTTAGTTGCTACTATGGTTCTATGTTTTGAAAGAAGGTACCATGATCACATGTTCTAACCTAGGGTTTAGGTTAGAAGCAATTTAGGGTTCACATGTAATAATGGAACTAGGGTTCCTAATGGAGTTAGGGTTTTAGGGTTTCACATGAAATGATGAATTCCTGTTTTTCTACTATATGGATCTAGGGTTTTCTAGTTACCCTATAATTCTTGGATTAATAGCTTCAATAAGGAAATTGAAGTTATTAATAACTAAGGAATAAAAATAAGGTTGGGTTTGGTATTTTATTATTTTTAATGGATTAATAATTAAGGTAATTATTAATTAGGGTTTAAATCTCTACTAAAAAAGATTTAACAAACTAACAAATAAAGAAAATTATCTTTAATGTTTTCTTTATTTTTTTACTGGTTTTTGTTTATTTTAGAAGGTTTTCCTAATTATTGAATTTTAATTGAATTTAGAATTAATAATTAAGGCTTAATTAACAAGTATTAAATAATTGAATTTTTATTAAAAATAAAAATTTCATATTATATTTTTATTGGATAGATTTTTCTTTTATAAGAATTTTGATATGTCATTTGTATTTTTCTGAGCTTTTATGAATTTTCTACAATTACTTGAAGTTTCAGACATTTTCTGTAAAATGAAAATAAACTAAAACACTAGACACACCCGTGCCTGTGCTACTCACAGACACAGACAGGTGGGGTCTGGCTGAGTCAGCTGCCACGGTGGCGTCGAGGTGGCAACTATGGCCACCACCGGCGGCCAGTGACGGTGATCGCCGGCGGTACGGCGCTCGCGCGGGCAATCTACCCATACAGCGAGGCTCAGCGCGCCGAGGTGAACACGCAGGTACCATGGCCGCCCCTATTTGGTCGCCGGAGCAAGCTCGCCGGCGATGCCGCACGGTGGTGCTCACGGGTTAACGGCGCGGCGATGATCCGGGAAGCAATCGGACGGGCTAGGCATGCCAGGGGGATCAGGAGCTCACCAGGAGCACGCAGAGCTTGGCGGTGGAGCAAGGGGAGGTCTGGTTCGCTGGGATTGCCTGCTCCCGTCGTCGGAGAAGACGATGTCGACGGCGGCGCTACGGCTTGATGGAGGTCGATTCCTATAGCAGACATAGCAAGTTGAGGCCGCTGATCACGATGGTGTCCACGGCAAGGTCTGGGGATGCTCTGAATGACGGCGATGTTCGAGGTCTGGGCGTGCTAGGGTTTCGGGATTTTGGGGAAATCGAACGGAGGGAGAAGAAAGCGAGCTAGGGTTCGCCCTGGGGCTTTTATAGAGCTCCATGGCCTGCCTCGTCACGTCTACGGTCGCGGAGGAGCTGCCAGCGGCGAGGGAAAGACGGCCACGGCGTCGCGCTGTCCTCCATGCGTGCTGGAGAGGATGAGGACGAGCTCGTCCCGATATTTTGGACGAAGGGGTAACGGGCTGCCTATGGGCTGTGGTGTTGGGCTGCTAGGCAGGCTGCTGCTGGGCTGTGTTCTTCGGGCTTCGCGGCCAGGTGAGTCCAGGTAAGGTTTTTCTTCTTTCTTTTCTGTTTCTGTTTGTATTTTCTGTTTTTAAATATCACCTTTTGAATTCAAATTTGAATTCAATTCTGTTTATAAATATTTTTACATATTTTAATTATGACTTAACAACAATGACAATTTCATGGTTTTGTTGTGCAGAACAAATATTTAACATATCAAGTTTTGTTGAAACTTTCATTAAGCATGATTTTATGCACTCATTTTATTTTCCCTTTTTCTTGTGGAATCAAATCTGTTTTAATTATTAGAGTTGAGGAATTCTACTCCAAAGCATTTGAGGATCATTATGAAGTCTTGGTTTCTTATTTGAGAGTGTTGCTCACTTGCATATTATTTTATGTGATCACTTATTTATTATAGTTTTGTAAATTCTCTGATAACTCCCTTTCAAGGTTAACACCCTTATTATCTTTGAAAATGTCTAAAGTAGATATTGTCCCCATAATGGCTTGGTCTTAGTTACAAAGGTAAGTGGTTGATCACCACACATGGTCTAATTAAAGGTTTTAAATTAGGTTTATCTTGTGCTCCATAAGTAAGTATAGGTTTTAACTAGAGTGCAATTCTGGAGTTCTAATTATGTTTACCTAATGACACTTGGTTCAAAACTCATTTATGGTCTAGTTTTATAATTGTAATCACCCAAGTAATTCACAACTAGGTTTGAGATATAATTCTGGGTTGTGGACTTTGAGATGACACCATATTGTATTTGCTAGGGTTTTGTCTCCCCTAACCAAGATAGGATGGTTACTTGCTTAATATTTCATGTGCTTCTCTAGCTACTAAGGATTTGAGAATTGGTTTTATCTTCTACCAATTAACTTCTATTATTATCCTCAATTAATCATTAAAGTAACTACAGTGGTTATAGTTCTTTTTATAGTTAACTTTGGTCATATGGATGGATGGGTTCTCACCATTTAGAGTATAGAATTTGACTCTAAATGTTTTCTTGTGGTTCTTAAGTGAAGAATAGGTGGAATGTAAATGTGGTAGGATTATCCTTATGATCACCATGTGATTCACAAGTTAAGGTTGGAATATAAGCCTAGGGTTGATTACTAGTTACCTCCCTATAATTTCATGTGGTGAATAACATCTACTAATCCTATTAGGATTTAACTTATCCTCATATACCTCAAGAGAATGATCATGGATTAGGCATGATCAACTTGTTTTTAATACCTTTACCTCAAGTTCCTAGGGTTTATGATCATCATTCAATTTATAATGATCAAGGTTTGGCTTCCTAAGGTATCTCTCATTAAATGGGTTTCTCACTTCCATGACCAAGCATTGTCTTGATCAATTAAAGTATAGCACTTCTATTTTACTTTCTTGGATGGGACTACTTTGGTTGCCTCAATAATTTATATCCCAGGAGAATGCCTGTGATATTATGTTGGGGTTTTTCTCAACAATGATGATAGGGTCATCTGGGTATAGTAATAGTTCTCTCCCTCAAATCCAAGTGTTGCCTCAACTATCTTGAGTGTAACTCCATAGCTTGAGTTCTCTCATATAGGAATGGTTTATTCTAAGGTTTATGGTGTACTCCTAATATTTATTTAGGTTACTGAGCTAAAGATTCAATTGTTTATCTTAGTTGGATTATTCCACTCCTTATTTCACTAAGTCATGGATATAGTCTTATTCCACTTGGTATTTGGTTATCTCACCACTCCAAGGTGAAATAGTTTACAACCCAATGCTTTAGTTCAAAGATTGTCCTTTATTCATTAATAGGTAAAACTAGAATTGATATGAATGGGCTCTCTTACTTGGGAAGGACTTCAATACTAACTTAGGGTTATTCTCCAAGGATAATTATGTGGTCACCAATATCTATGGTTAACATAAATGGGTTCTCTCTCTAGGGAAGGTCTTGAATAATATCCTAAGGTTTCTCTTAAAGATGATGGTTTGAATATAATATCTTGGAATAGAGACAGATATATATTTATAGGGTTGATCTTCTTGTTATGTTTCCAATAATGAAGTAAAATGAACACCATGAGGTTCATGGTAGGATTAAGGATTAGTTTCAGACATGGAAAAGATAAGTGAAGAATGGTTTCCCAATTATTGTTACTTGATTTCCAATTAATTGTAGGTTCATATGTTATGGCAGGGAATTCCATATTATGATCTTTTATAAGATCAAGCAATTGATCATTAAGTAAAGTGTTGTTGTCTTGATTATTAGTTCCATTTGATCTATCCCCTTAGATCAAATCATCTCTACCCAAAACAAGGTTTTATCAAAGTCACATTGAGGTTTATAGCGCTTGACTTGATGAGCTACTTCAATTCCACCAAGGTCAAGTGAAACTTCGATTCATTGTGATTGTTTTTACTTTAAAGCGCGAAAATTCCCCAGATTTTTTATGCATGAATGCAATGCACACATCTGTTTCCTCTATTTTTGTAACCCCAATACCTGGGATATTACAGTCTCTACCCCTTAAACTAAACTTCGTCCTCGAAGTTTGATCTCTCTCATGTTTCCGAAATGTGGATCTGACTTGTGCAGACTACGACTTTTCTCGAACTCCGTGGTGATCTCACTGGATATAATTGACTATATCCCTTGTCCAGATTCTTCCTGGAATCCATTATTGTTTGACATCAAACAACTATTACTTCCTTTACTTCCATGATTTCCTCCAATATTATAAGCTTGTTTCCTTTCTCATTGAATATTCAATGATTGGGACTTCTTCTTGTCTCGACGAGTCTTATTTGAGGACTAATTGGATAACATTCTCCTATTTGATAAAATAGGTCTTTGTTTTTCCCTTACTACCAAAACTGCAATAATGGTACTAAGTAAGGTACTTAACATGGAAATGATCATGATGGTTTATTCCTCTAAGAATGGATTAGACTCATTTAGTCCATCCAATCATGATTTATAGTTGATACCTATAACTATTTTGGGTTATTTAGGTTCCATGAAAGGAATCTTTCAAATAGAATTTAGTTTTGGTATAGTCAATCTACTTCAGTCTGTGGCCTTCTTGGGCTGTAATTGGTTTATGATCTTTTCTTCGTCCAACTTCTTTATGCTTGACTTACTTGAGCTTTCGTACTTCTGAGTAAATATTACTCACTTTCTCAAGTTATAGTCCACTTCTTACTTCCTCGAAGTATAAACCTCGGCTTCTGGTCTGACATCCATCTGAAAGTAATGTTCAACAATCTTATGAAAATAAGATCGAACTTCCTCTCAGTTCAGACATTCTGCTTCTATCATGCTTAAAGTATTGAGCTATTGTATACTCAACTCAATCTTTACTCTACCCCTTAGGGTTTTCTTATGGTCTTCGTCTCCTTTTTTTCTTCCAATCATAGAACTTATGGTTAGAATATTGGTTTAGGTGTAGCTTATGGTTTATATTCTTCTAAGGTCTTGCGAAGAATATCTGTGGTGTATCCACTCAATTGTGGACATCCAATGCGAATCCTTCGATTAAACGATTATAGGTCATTGTTATTTGGTTAACAAAATTATTTGTCCACAACTTCTTGGTAAAAATAATTGAATGGTGGACTACTTGATACCAGTTGTGGCTATTTGTTATCTAGAAATGGATTCTATTTATAGGTTCTGTTCAACTGAACGAGACATCCTCTACTTTATCTCGCAGTATTGATACTATATCAATTGTGGTCTTCTGATATCAACTATGGTCTTCTTATCTCTGCTATGGGTTCATAGGTCATCTTCCTTTCTTCGAGGGTTTATTTTGCAAGAAAACCACTAGCTGACACTATGATTATAGTATCCTAAGTGATTTCCCATGCATTCCCTCTTCTATATTAACTATGGATCTGCTTGAGCTTCACCATAATCATCATATTTCTCACCTTCAGGCTTCTTCCGTACTAAAGTACTCCTCTGTTGAGGTAAAGCATGAGTTTTGATTGGTACTTCCTTCTGAATATTGTGGTTGCTTCCCACAACTTTGTTTCCTTTCTTCTAATGAACCTTCATCTTGTTTTTTCAAAATCTACAGAATGCGTCACTTCCTCACACGAATACCATTACCCTCTAGATCTATAGCATCAAGTATGAACTTGATATTGCAACATGCATTTGCATATCAAAGTCAAACTTCATGTATGAATCTAGTCAAACAATGAAAATCCAATAAAATCCAAGAAGATTCAGCTTTGTCCATATAATACACATCATCATAAGCCTGAATTATAATAGTTGAGTAAGACATCTCTAAACATCAGGCTCTGATGTGTAGTATATACACCACATAAGATAGGTTTATATCGTGATACATAGCACGAATATAGGGGACTCTACTATTTGTCTCATCATTTACCTTAATTGCACATTTGCAATGAGATAAACTTGAAATAAAGTGGTCTGGGATGGTTGAGGTTAACCTAGAGTTCTTTGGAAGTATAAACTTGGCTTCCATTTTATTTGAGGACTACTTCACATGATATGTCTAAGTTCTATCTTTGCTACTCTAAACACATAACTATGGAAATCTAGCTCCTATTCTTCCAAGTGTTTCAATCATAAGTCTATGGTCATGATGTGCTTGGCACACTTCCCATATTTTTGGAACACAATTCTTGCACTAATGTTTTAAACTTGGCTTCTTATTGTACTCCTCTTAATTAATTATGAGGTTCTAATCCATCACATAATGATTCTCAGGTGAATCATATATGATTACTATCACTACTCTGTAAGTAGACATGTTTTATTTCCATCTCTCTTACTTACCTCTCATGATTGACTCATCATGGTCTATACTACCTCATATAACTCATAGTTATCACTTACTAGCAACTGTTTCACAAGTTTGGATAGATTTTACTTACCCATTACTTGTCTGGATCTACATCTTCTATTAGGATTTCTTAATGATTATCATCACTTGATATTACTTCTAGTACAAGTCTGAGTAATTCTTATTTAATATAACATGTGTTGGTACACATCTTCCAATAGGATATCTTTCTTATGGTTGTATCCTCTCTTTGGACTACCATGTATTGTATACCAACTGGGGTCTACTCATCTATTGTTTAAGGACTTCATGGTGTACTACATGTTTGGGATTAGCTAACTGTCTTTACTTAGGAAAGATAGGTAGGAAAGGTTGACTCAAGTGTGTCAGGATTATTCTCAAGTGAATATCCATCTCAAGTCATAAGAAGTATTTGGTTTAACTAAGACAACTTCCTATAGACACTACCAATCCTATAGGTCTCATTTAAAGGGTTTTAATCCTAAGATCAAAGCATTTGCTCTGATACCAACTGTGGTAACCCGGCATACCACTGCGTGGTGTAGTATGCAAGTCTGATATAACACCAATGAAACATCGTTCCACTAGTATTATATCGCTCAGAGTGGTACAACAGAAACATATGCGGGTCCAAGGCATGTCTATAGAATTACATACAGACTCTATTACAAAAGATCATCATAGCCTCCTACTTTACAATGAGGTAAAACTGCAAATAAACTCCAGAAGAACGACTCGTTGTCTAGTCTTATCACAGACTCTATTTGTAGAGTATTTAACTAGCTATAGGGCTAAGAATAGATTCTAGCTAAGTAGGAGCTAGGTATAGGAAGCTAGTTCCCTTCTATGGCTAAACTAGGTTTTCTCCTTGTTGAATGTGGTATCTGACTCCTCGGACAGGGTCCTGTCTCTTGAAGTAGTTGTTGACTCCTCGGTCTTCGAGTTGCACTGAAGATCCTCCTTCGATGCCTCCATATCTAAGCAGGGGATTTAAGAGTGGGATGAGTACGAGCGTACTCAACAAGTTCATTATAGGAAAGAGGTGTTTAATGCACTAGCTACGGCATTAGACCAGAAAGTCTAATACCAATGCAAGTTTTCATAACCATTTCTTCAAAAGGTTGCTTTTATTCGGAAGAACTATGTCCGTCGGCCTTCACCGGTTTACTAGAACTTCATGGAGCTCCTTTTCGGCAGCGTTCGCAGTTCCATATCCGGAACAGGGAGTGACAGGTCACGGTTCTTTACACTCTGCAGAGGTGTGTTGCTTTACCCATAAGAGATCTTAACCTTGGTGCCAACCGGGCGCGCAACCCGTCCACACTTCCTATGGTGTGAGGCCCGATATAAGGTCTAGCCAATCATGTTCCTCCGCTACCTCGAACACCCACCCGTTGTTGCATGCCCCGACCCTGGGTCCTCGCCGGTCCCATTATTCCCACTCACGGGTGGACCCCGACCACGACGACAGTTTGGGATCGAACCAAACTCCTTCGCCGGTAGCCGCAACCCATCATAGACCACAATACCGTGGGGACTTAAGGCTTCCCCGGCCAACCGCTTGCACTTCGAGCGACAAGTGTCTACGGACTATGCCGTGGGGACTTAAGGCTTCCCCAGCCTACCGCTTGCCACCGACAGATACAAGTGTCTACGGTAAAGCGCATCCGTTGATGAACGAGAGGTGGAAACACTTTTGACTACTCCGTCCCACTCTGGATCTTATGGTTAACACGGGTATTACGGCACAAGAATCACTGGCGACATTTGTTGTTTAATCCTAGATGGATATAAACCCTTGCAATGGAACCTCCACCATATCAACACAATCCATGGTTCCATTGCCCACCACATAGTCATATTCATAGTTATGAAAGTAGTGGTTTTGATTTTTTATGCAATAGTGATAACCATAATACTTTGCAAGTAATTTGATAGAAATACTCAAATGACATGAGCAAGTGATGAACTTGCCTTTCTTGACTGCAAGATTATGCGGTCAAGGTCTTCGATACGCAATAACTCCAAATTCTGAAATAGCATCATCGTCCGATAAGGACGATGTTTAAAAGATTGGCAAGGATGCAACAATGCATAAGAATGAGATGCAATCGCTCTAAGCGTGACCTAACCCTGATGATTTAGGATCAGTGAGTTGTAATGATTGATTCACGGTGTGTTGCACTTTTAGAGTGATTTACAAACATGGTTCTTATTAAGGTGTGGTTACATGGTATCATAAACAGGTGCTGCAATATATCATAACAATAATATTAATAGCACACAATTATAACATTTGGTATAATTCTAACATGTAATGAATAGTGGTTGGTTTTAGCACTACATGGCATGGTTAATTATCATATACTTCAAAAGAATAACTTTTGAAGAACATGTTCTTTAATAAAGAACAAGTATGATAATTAAGGTTGTGGAGTTCTATGGTTTACTATGGTTTCAACTAATTTCTGGAGTAAGGTTTAGATGGATCCAAACAAGGTTGGACTCATCAATACCTAAGGCTGGTAAGGTTGAGTTAAGCTTAGGCATCCTAAGCAAGTATTCATACAAGGTTGCTATCAAGGTTAATTTATCCGATTTGGTGATAGCTAGCTAGGGTTTATAGGTTCTTATAATCAGGGTTGAAGTTACCCTCTATTTTCTTCAAAAGAATAACTTTTGAAGAACATACTTCTTAAATACTAAGAAGTATAATAATTAGGTTGAGGTTGTTTAGGTTTGCTATTTGATCTACTAAGTAAGGAATAGTTGGTTCCTAAATAGGATGGTTCATAAGTATCTCACACTAGTAGGGTTTAGTGTGTATGTAATATGATACACAATATTGACATGGTTGCTATTAGGGTTCATCACAATGGTGTGATGCTAACCAAGGTTAATTAAAGGTGATGGTTTTGGGAATATGAGCTAGGGTTTAGACTTGGTTGATCTTACTTGATCAACTAGGTTTGATTAAGATGTACACATGGGATGCTAATTTAGTAGTGATAGGGTTTCTACATTGTATGTGGTTATGGCAAATATTTAGTTGCTACTATGGTTCTATGTTTTGAAAGAAGGTACCATGATCACATGTTCTAACCTAGGGTTTAGGTTAGAAGCAATTTAGGGTTCACATGTAATAATGGAACTAGGGTTCCTAATGGAGTTAGGGTTTTAGGGTTTCACATGAAATGATGAATTCCTGTTTTTCTACTATATGGATCTAGGGTTTTCTAGTTACCCTATAATTCTTGGATTAATAGCTTCAATAAGGAAATTGAAGTTATTAATAACTAAGGAATAAAAATAAGGTTGGGTTTGGTATTTTATTATTTTTAATGGATTAATAATTAAGGTAATTATTAATTAGGGTTTAAATCTCTACTAAAAAAGATTTAACAAACTAACAAATAAAGAAAATTATCTTTAATGCTTTCTTTATTTTTTTACTGGTTTTTGTTTATTTTAGAAGGTTTTCCTAATTATTGAATTTTAATTGAATTTAGAATTAATAATTAAGGCTTAATTAACAAGTATTAAATAATTGAATTTTTATTAAAAATAAAAATTTCATATTATATTTTTATTGGATAGATTTTTCTTTTATAAGAATTTTGATATGTCATTTGTATTTTTCTGAGCTTTTATGAATTTTCTACAATTATTTGAAGTTTCAGACATTTTCTGTAAAATGAAAATAAACTAAAACACTAGACACACCCGTGCCTGTGCTACTCACAGACACATACAGGTGGGGTCTGGCTGACTCAGCTGCCACGGTGGCGTCGAGGTGGCAACTATGGCCACCACTGGCGGCCAGTGACGGTGATCGCCGGCGGTACGGCGCTCGCGCGGGCAATCTACCCATACAGCGAGGCTCAGCGCGCCGAGGTGAACACGCGAGTACCATCGCCGCCCCTATTTGGTCGCCGGAGCAAGCTCGCCGGCGATGCCGCACGGTGGTGCTCACGGGTTAACGGCGCGGCGATGATTCGGGAAGCAATCGGACGGGCTAGGCATGCCAGGGGGATCAGGAGCTCACCAGGAGCACGCGAGCTTGGCGGTGGAGCAAGGGGAGGTGCGGTTCGGCTGGGATTGCCTGCTCCCGTCGTCGGAGAAGACGATGTCGACGGCGGCACTACGGCTTGATGGAGGTCGATTCCTATAGCAGACAGAGCAAGTCGAGGCCGCTGATCACGATGGTGTCCACGACAAGGTCTGGGGATGCTCTGAACGACGGCGATGTTCGAGGTCTGGGCGTGCTAGGGTTTCGGGATTTTGGGGAAATCGAACGGAGGGAGAAGAAAGCGAGCTAGGGTTCGCCCTGGGGCTTTTATAGAGCTCCATGGCCTGCCTCGTCACGTCTACGGTCGCGGAGGAGCTGCCAGCGGCGAGGGAAAGACGGCCACGGCGTCGCGATGTCCTCCATGCGTGCTGGAGAGGATGAGGACGAGCTCGTCCCGATATTTTGGGACGAAGGGGTAACGGGCTGCCTATGGGCTGTGGTGTTGGGCTGCTAGGCAGGCTGCTGCTGGGCTGTGTTGCTGGGCTTCTGCGGCCAGGTGAGTCCAGGTAAGGTTTTTCTTCTTTCTTTTCTGTTTCTGTTTGTATTTTCTGTTTTTAAATATCACCTTTTGAATTCAAATTTGAATTCAATTCTGTTTATAAATCTTTTTACATATTTTAATTATTACTTAACAACAATGACAATTTCATGGTTTTGTTGTGCAGAACAAATATTTAACATATCAAGTTTTGTTGAAACTTTCATTAAGCATGATTTTATGCACTCATTTTATTTTCCCTTTTTCTTGTGGAATCAAATCTGTTTTAATTATTAGAGTTGAGGAATTCTACTCCAAAGCATTTGAGGATCATTATGAAGTCTTGGTTTCTTATTTGAGAGTGTTGCTCACTTGCATATTATTTTATTTGATCACTTATTTATTATAGTTTTGTAAATTCTCTGATAACTCCCTTTCAAGGTTAACACCCTTATTATCTTTGAAAATGTCTAAAGTAGATATTGTCCCCATAATGGCTTGGTCTTAGTTACAAAGGTAAGTGGTTGATCACCACACATGGTCTAATTAAAGGTTTTAAATTAGGTTTATCTTGTGCTCCATAAGTAAGTATAGGTTTTAACTAGAGTGCAATTCTGGAGTTCTAATTATGTTTACCTAATGACACTTGGTTCAAAACTCATTTATGGTCTAGTTTTATAACTGTAATCACCCAAGTAATTCACAACTAGGTTTGAGATATAATTCTGGGTTGTGGACTTTGAGATGACACCATATTGTATTTGCTAGGGTTTTGTCTCCCCTAACCAAGATAGGATGGTTACTTGCTTAATATTTCATGTGCTTCTCTAGCTACTAAAGATTTGAGAATTGGTTTTATCTTCTACCAATTAACTTCTATTATTATCCTCAATTAATCATTAAAGTAACTACAGTGGTTATAGTTCTTTTTATAGTTAACTTTGGTCATATGGATGGATGGGTTCTCACCATTTAGAGTATAGAATTTGACTCTAAATGTTTTCTTGTGGTTCTTAAGTGAAGAATAGGTGGAATGTAAATGTGGTAGGATTATCCTTATGATCACCATGTGATTCACAAGTTAAGGTTGGAATATAAGCCTAGGGTTGATTACTAGTTACCTCCCTATAATTTCATGTGGTGAATAACATCTACTAATCCTATTAGGATTTAACTTATCCTCATATACCTCAAGAGCATGATCATGGATTAGGCATGATCAACTTGTTTTTAATACCTTTACCTCAAGTTCCTAGGGTTTATGATCATCATTCAATTTATAATGATCAAGGTTTGGCTTCCTAAGGTATCTCTCATTAAATGGGTTTCTCACTTCCATGACCAAGCATTGTCTTGATCAATTAAGGTATAGCACTTCTATTTTACTTTCTTGGATGGGACTACTTTGGTTGCCTCAATAATTTATATCCCGAGGAGAATGCCTGTGATATTATGTTGGGGTTTTTCTCAACAATGATGATAGGGTCATCTGGGTATAGTAATAGTTCTCTCCCTCAAATCCAAGTGTTGCCTCAACTATCTTGAGTGTAACTCCATAGCTTGAGTTCTCTCATATAGGAATGGTTTATTCTAAGGTTTATGGTGTACTCCTAATATTTATTTAGGTTACTTGAGCTAAAGATTCAATTGTTTATCTTAGTTGGATTATTCCACTCCTTATTTCACTAAGTCATGGATATAGTCATATTCCACTTGGTATTTGGTTATCTCACCACTCCAAGGTGAAATAGTTTACAACCCAATGCTTTATTTCAAAGATTGTCCTTTATTCATTAATAGGTAAAACTAGAATTGATATGAATGGGCTCTCTTACTTGGGAAGGACTTCAATACTAACTTAGGGTTATTCTCCAAGGATAATTATGTGGTCACCAATATCTATGGTTAACATAAATGGGTTCTCTCTCTAGGGAAGGTCTTGAATAATATCCTAAGGTTTCTCTTAAAGATGATGGTTTGAATATAATATCTTGGAATAGAGACAGGATATATATTTATAGGGTTGATCTTCTTGTTATGTTTCCAATAATGAAGTAAAATGAACACCATGAGGTTCATGGTAGGATTAAGGATTAGTTTCAGACATGGAAAAGATAAGTGAAGAATGGTTTCCCAATTATTGTTACTTGATTTCCAATTAATTCTAGGTTCATATGTTATGGCAGGGAATTCCATATTATGATCTTTTATAAGATCAAGCAATTTATCATTAAGTAAAGTGTTGTTGTGTTGATTATTAGTTCCATTTGATCTATCCCCTTAGATCAAATCATCTCTACCCAAAACAAGGTTTTATCAAAGTCACATTGAGGTTTATAGCGCTTGACTTGATGAGCTACTTCAATTCCACCAAGGTCAAGTGAAACTTCGATTCTTGTGACTGTTTTACTTTAAAGCGCGAAAATTCCCCAGATTTTCTATGCATGAATGCAATGCACACATCTGTTTCCTCTATTTTTGTAACCCCAATACCTGGGATATTACATTCTAGCTTCTCCATCCTGTCTTCCAAGCTTCCTTCCCCTTTAGGACCCTGGACATCTTTGATCTGCAACTCTCCATCAACGAGCAGCAATTCCTTGGGGTGCATCTTCAGCTCGTTCATGTACGGGTTGATGACGTCCTCAAAGAAGTTGTCCTTGGGAGTTCCCGATGAAGACATGATGGCTCTAGATCCGAAGCAGATCCTGGCAGATACAGCTCGAAACAAAACACGTCGAGAAAACAATATACGGACCTCCAGGGGTCCGGGAGATTATGTAGCAGGAATTTTTACGACAAAATGAAAGTACCAGGTCGAACCAGAGTCGGAGAGGGGCAACGAGGGAGCCACCTCATAGGGCGGCGCGGCCAGGCTGGGGCCCACGCCGGCCTATGGGGGCACGCCCTCGTGCGTCTCCTCCACTCCGTTTCGATCTCGTAATTTTTCATATTTTCCAAAAACAGCAAAAACATTGTTCGGAAAATAAAACGCGAACTTTTTATTACCAGTACTGTTACCTATTCAAAGTCAAATTCTGCCGGACTATCAATTTGACCTTTTATGAAAGCTTTCGGAGTTACCATTTGAATAACATCAACATCTTCATTATAAGAATCTCCAGAGATATAATGCTTGAGTCTTTGTCCATTCACCACTTGTGTGGCATCGCCTTGGAGAGAACTAATTTTAATTGCTCCTGAACGATACACCTCCTCAATGACATATGGTCCTTCCCATTTTGAGAGTAACTTCCCTGCAAAGAATCTGAGACGAGACCGATACAATAGGACTTTATCCCCAACATTAAATTCTCTTTTGATAATTCTTCTATCATGCCATTTCTTAACTTTCTCTTTAAAGAGTTTAGCATTTTCATAAGCTTCACTTCTCCATTCATCTAGAGAACTCAATTGTAGCAATCTTTTCTTACCGGCAAGTTTAGGATCTTTATTTAATTCTCTTACAGCCCAATAAGCTTTGTGCTCTAGTTCTAAAGGTAAATGACAAGCTTTTCCATAAACCATTTTATAAGGTGACATACCCATGGGATTTTTATAAGCAGTTCTATAAGCCCATAGTGCTTCCTTAAATTTACTAGCCCAATTCTTTCAAGACTTATTAACAGTCTTTTGCAAGATAGATATAATCTCTCTATTTGATAGTTCTACTTGCCCACTAGTTTGAGGATGATAAGCGGAAGCAATCCTATGATTAATACCATATTTAGCAAGAGTTTTTCTAAAACCACCATGAATAAAATGAGAACCTCCATCAGTCATAATATATCTAGGAACTCCAAATCTAGGAAAAATTATATCTAAAAGCATTATTAGAGAGGTCTCACCATCAGCACTTTTTGTGGGTATGGCTTCCACCCATTTAGTAACATAATCAACAGCAACAAGTATATGAGTGTTACCTTCTGAAGAAGGGAAATGTCCCATGAAGTCAAATCCCCAACAATCAAATGGTTCAATAACAAGAGTATAATTCATAGGCATTTCATTGCGTCTGGAAATATTACCAACCCTTTGACATTCATCACAAGATAAAATAAACTTTCTTGCATCCTTGAACAGAGTTGGCCAATAAAAACCTGATTGTAGAACCTTTTGCGCGGTTCTATCTCCGGTGTGATGTCCTCCATAAGCACTACCATGACATTTACTCAATATCTCTTGTTGTTCATATTCGGGAACACTTCTTCGCAGAATACCATCCACTCCTTCTTTATATAAGTGTGGGTCATCCCAAAAATAATGCCTCAAGTCGTAAAAGAATTTCCTCCTTTGCTGAGCTGAAAAGGTTGGAGGCAAGTACTTGGAAACAATAAAGTTAGCGTAATCAGCATACCAAGGGCTATCTCGCGAGCTCAACTTTATTACAGCCAATTTTTCATTTGGAAAACTATCATTAACAGGAACAGGGTCATAAGCAATATTTTCCAATCTAGACAAATTATCAGCAACAGGATTATCAGCACCTTTCCTATCTATAATATGCAAATCAAATTCTTGCAACAGAAGCACCCATCTAATAAGCCTTGGCTTAGCATCTTTCTTTTGCATTAGATATCTAATTGCAGCATGATCAGTATGAATTGTAACTTTTGAATCAACAATATAGGATCTAAACTTGTCACAAGCAAAGACTACACCTAACAGTTCTTTTTCAGTTGTAGCATAATTTCTTTGAGCGGCATCAAGAGTTTTACTAGCATAATGAATAACATTTAATTTTTTATCTACTCGCTGTCCAAGAACAGCGCCTACAGCAAAATCACTAGCATCACACATAATTTCAAAAGGTAAATTCCAATCAGGAGGTTCAACTATAGGAGCAGTTGTTAATGCTTTCTTTAGAGTTTCAAAAGCTTCCTTACAATCATCATCAAAAACAAAAGGTACATCTTTTTGAAGAAGATTAGTAAGAGGTTTTGAAATCTTGGAGAAATCTTTAATAAATCTCCCATAAAACCCAGCATGACCAAGAATACTACGAATACCTTTAACATCTCTAGGATAGGACATCTTCTCAATTGCTTCAACTTTAGCTCTATCAACTTCAATACCTCTCTCGGAAATTTTATGTCCCAACACAATTCCTTCATTAACCATAAAGTGGCATTTCTCCCAATTAAGAACAAGGTTAGTTTCTTCACATCTCTGCAAAACTTTATCGAGGTTTCGCAAGCAATTGTCAAAAGAATTCCCATAGACAGAAAAATCATCCATGAACACCTCTACAATATTCTCGCAAAAGCCATGAAAAATAGAAGACATGCATCTTTGAAAAGTAGCATGAGCATTACATAAACCGAAAGGCATACGTCTATAAGCATAAGTTCCATAGGGACAAGTGAAAGTGGTTTTCTCTTGATCTTTAGTTTTAACAGCAATTTGTGAAAACCCAGAATAACCATCAAGAAAGCAAAAATGAGTATTTTTAGATAACCTTTCTAACATTTGATCAATAAAAGGTAAAGGGTAATGATCTTTCTTAGTAACCTTATTAACTTTTCGATAATCAATGCACATTCTATACCCTACAACTACTCTTTGAGGGATGAGCTCATCATTATCATTAGGCACAACAGTCATTCCTCCTTTCTTAGGAACACAATGCACAGGACTAACCCATCTACTATCAGCAATAGGATATATAATACGAGCTTCAAGAAGTTTTAATACCTCATTTCTTACCACATCCTTCATCTTACGAATTAGACGACGCTGATGTTCAACAACAGGCTTTGCATCATCTTCCATATTAATGGCATGTTGGCAAATAGAGGGAGAAATCCCCTTCAAGTCATCAAGAGTGTAGCCAATAGCTCATCGGTGTTTCTTCAATATTTCCAATAACCTTTCTTCCTCAATCTCTGAAAGCTTAGAACTAATAATAACAGGATATATTTTCTTATCATCAATATGAGCATATTTAAGATTATCAGGCAATGGTTTTAAATCAAAAACAGGATCTTCCTTTGGTGGTAGTGTTGTACCTAGATCTTCTACCGGCAAGTCATGTTTAAGAATAGGTTGACGAAGGAAAATTTCATCAAGCTCATTTCTTTCTTCCCTAAAGACTTCACTCTCACTATTCTCCAAATGTTGCTGCAAAGGATTATTAGGAGCAAGAGCAATAGATGCACACACTGTTCAACTCTAAAATCATTATTAGGCAAATCAGCTTTATAAGGAGTTTTGGCAAATTTAGAGAAATTAAAATCATAAGATTCACCAGCAAATTTAGTCACAATTTTCTCTTTCTTGCAATCTATAATAGCTCCACAAGTATTTAGAAAAGGTCTACGAAAAATGATAGGACAATGCTTACTAGCAGCAGAACCAAGTACCAAAAAGTCAGTAGGATATTTAATCTTACCACGTAGAACTTTAACATCTCGAACAATACCAATAGGAGAGATAGTTTCTCTATTAGCTAGCCGAATAACCACATCAAAATCTTCAAGTTCACAAGAACCAATTTCGTGCATGATCTCCGTATAAAGCTCATAAGGAATAGCACTAATACTTGCACCAATATCGCATAAACCATAATAACAATGATCACCAATTCTAACAGATAGCATAGGAACACTAATTTTCCTAGACTTATTAGGATGTGAAACAATATTAGAAGCATCTTCACAGAAAATAATATTACCATCTTCAACATTTTCAGTCACAAGATCTTTAACTATTGCAATAGCAGGTTCAACCTTTATTTGCTCTTCAGGTTCTATAGGTTTCTTTTCACTTTTATTAATAGCACTATTTATAACAGAGTACTCCTTCATTTTAGCAGGGAAAGGAGTTTTTTCAATATAAGCTTCATGAAGAACATGATCAACAGTTTCAATTACAACACATTTATTTATAGATGAATCAATTTTATCTTTATACGGTTCATGATACTTATCAAAATTCTTCTTAGGCAATTCATAATGAGAGGCAAAAGCTTTATAAAGATTTGCAACGACTTGAGAATCAAGACCATAAGTAGCACTCATATTACGAAATTTATCAATATCCATAAAAGCTTCAATGCATTTATAATCATAGTTTATACCTGACTCTCTACCTTTGTCGTTCTCCCATCCTTCAGTATTCTCCTGAATCCGATCAAGAAGGTCCCTTTTAAACTCTTCTTTGTTGCGTGTAAATGATCCAGAACAAGAAGTATCCAGCAAGGCCTTATCTTGAAAAGAAAGTCTTGCATAGAAATTATCAATGACAATATTACCAGGAAGCTCATGAATGGGGCATTTGAGCATTAAAGACTTCAATCTCCCCCACGCTTGGGCAATACTCTCTCCATCATGAGGCCAGAAATTATACATGCGGTTCCGGTCTTTGTGAATTTCACTTGGAGGATAGAACTTTGAGTAAAATAGGGGCACAATATCATTCCATTCAAGAGAATCCCCATTATTCAGTAATTTATACCAATGCGCCGCTTTACCAGACAGCGATATAGAGAATAGTTTCTTCCTAACTTCATCCATAGCAATACCTGCACACTTGAATAAACCGCATAATTCATGTAAGAACAGTAAATGATCACCAGGATGGACAGTTCCATCCCCCTCATAGCGGTTATCCACAACACGTTCAATAATTTTCATAGGTATTTTGTATGGAACCTCTTTCAATAATTTTCATAGCGCCTCATCCACTACGTTTGCAGTAGTAGTAGATTTTCCAAATAAAAATTCAAGAGAGGATCTCTCCATAATGAATTATAGCAGCAGACAGAAATAAAATCAGCACAAACAGTAAAAGTTTCCCTTACCAATTCCACTTACCAATAGCGCTTCACTCCCCGACAACAGCGCCAGAAAATAGGCTTGATGACCCACAAGTATAGGGGGTGTATCGTAGTATTTTCGATAAGTAAGAATGTCGATCCCAACGAGGAGCAGAAGGTGTTGACAAGCAGTTTCGATGAAGGATTCACTGTAAATGCTCACAGACAAGTATTCAGGGGGTTTTGATGTAGCAGATGAATAAAGTACAAGTAAAGTGTGAGAGTAATAATTGCAGCGAGTGGCCCAATCCTTTTTAGCACAAAGGACAAGCCGGTTTGTTTACTTATAATGACCAAGCGTTCTTGAGGACACACGGGAATTTAGTCTAGTGCTTTCGCTTCATATAGCTGATTAATCTTCATTGTTTTGATAAGTGTTGTGTGGGTGAACCTATGCTAATGCACCGCCCTTCCTAGGACTAATACATACTTGTGATTATACCCCTTGCAAGCATCTGCAACTACAAGAAAGTAATTAAGATAAATCTAACCACAACCTTAAACTACGAGATCCCGCTATCCCTCCCTGCACCGATATACCAACGGGGTTCAGGTTTCGTCACTCCGGCAACCCCGCAATTAGCAAACGAGTACAAGATGTATTCCCCTAGGCCCATAAAGGTGAAGTATCATGTAGTCGACGTTCACATGACACCACTAGAAGAATAACACCACAACTTAAATATCATAACATTGAATATTACTCAACCATAATTCACTACTAACATTTAGACTTCACCCATGTCCTCAAGAACTAAACGAACTACTCACGAGACATCATATGGAACATGATCAGAGGTGATATGATGATGAATAACAATCTGAACATAAACCTTGGTTCAATGGTTTCACTCAATAGCATCAATAACAAGTAGAAATCAATACCGGGAGAGTTTCCCCTATCAAACAATCAAGATCCAACCCAAATTGTTACAGCGGTGACGATGTGCAGCAGTGGAGATGGCGGTGATGATGATGGAGATGATGGTGATGACGATGGAGATGATGTCCAGCTCGATGACGGTGACGATAGTGTCGATTTCCCCCTCTGGGAGGGAATTTCCCTGGCAGATCTCAGCCTGCCGGAGAGCTCTTTTCTCTCTGGTGTTTTTCGCCCCGCAGAGGCGGCTGTGACTCTTCGCGACTATCCCCTGGAGCTTAGGTTTTCGGGACGAAGAAGTACGCGAAGGAGAGGAGGCCAGAGGGGGCTGTGGGCCCCCTCCCCACATGGCGGCGCGGCCAGGGCAGGGCCCACGCCGGCCTGTGAGGGGGGCCCATGGCGGCCCTCCTCGGCTCCTCCTTCTGGCTCTCTACGTCTTCTAGAAAAATAGGATTTTTCATATAATTTCCGTCAATTGTTGATCTTCCGAAATATTGCATTCTGGCGGTGCTTTTTCCAGCAGAATCCTGACTCCGGTGCGCGATCCTCCAATAATCATGAAACATGCAAAATAGATGAAATAACATAAGTATCACCTCTAAATATGAAATATATCAATGAATAACAGCAAATTATGATATAAAATAGTGATGCAAAATGGACGTATCATCCATTGACCTCAACTGTGCGCTGGCGGCTGAAGACAGTTGGATGCACCGACGAGGAGAAAGTGAGATATGCGACACATCTCTTGTGTGGACCCACCGCATCCTAGTGGGATAATATTGTGGTAGTACTCCAAATTGGAAGAGTGTTCACCTGGGAGGAGTTGAAACGGAATTTCAGGGAATCCAACGTTCCTGAAAGTGTTATGGAATTGAAGCATAGGGAATT
The DNA here is from genome assembly GCF_022539505.1 of Lolium rigidum. Lineage (NCBI taxonomy): Eukaryota > Viridiplantae > Streptophyta > Magnoliopsida > Poales > Poaceae > Lolium > Lolium rigidum. Next base: position 262,633,698 of record NC_061508.1, read on the forward strand.
TGAGAACCTAGTGCAAAAAGATAAGGCAATCTTGAATTATGTCAGAGAGTTCTGAGGGTTATCCCGATACGCAGCTGATGAAGTGAGTACCGAGGACAAGAGGAAGAAAAGATTCATGAAGGGACTGAATCCGTCTTTCAAGATGCAACTCAGGATGTTAAGGGCAATAGAATTTCAAGAGCTGGTTGACGCAGCAATCACTCCGGACGATGATTTCAAACAAGTGCAAGAAGAGATGCACAAGAAGGTCAAGTTTGAACCGAAGAAGTTCATTAGCAACAAACCCAACACCAACTTGACCTTCAAGCCCTGATACAACCCCAATAGAAACATGAGGACCCCAGTATCCCAGTTTATGGCAAATATCATCTGCCGTACATGTGGATTTAAAGGATATTACTCGAAGGATTGCCGGAAGCCAAAAGTGATTTGCTTTGGTTTTCGCCAGGAAGGGCATATGCTGAAGGATTGACCTAACAAAAACAATGGAGGGGGAAATTCAGGAGGAGGAGGGAGTCGGAATGGAAATTCTGGAGGAAACTGGAAGAACAAGAAGCCCTTCGGAAAGCTGAACTATACTAGCCTGGAGGAGGTGCTTAACTCGGACAAGGCTGTCATAGGTACGCTTCAGATCCTTACTCATCCTGGCAAAGTACTTTTTGATACTGGTGCAACCACATCATTCATTTCTCGATAGTTCATCATCAAACATGGGATAAATTGCACTAAGCTAGAAACACCCATTACCATATTATCTGTGGGGGAACGATATTAGTTACACACGTTAAGCAAGAGCAGGTCATTGTGATCCGCATATGTGTGTTCTACGCATACTTGTTTGTCTTACCTATGAAAGACATAGATGTTATTCTTGGAATGAATTGGTTAGAAGAGAATGGAGCCTTGATAGATTGTGTAGACAAGACAGTGTCTCTGAAAATCCCAGATGGAGGAATCATTATTTATCAAGGAGATAAGCATACTCAGATTGAGGTTAGTTATAGCTTAACAGTATGAAGGAGGTGAAACTAGAGGATATACCAGTAGTCAATGAATTCCAAGATGTTTTTCCAAAGGAATTACCTGGAATGCCACCAGATAGAGAGATAAGTTTACCATAGACCTAATTCCAGGAACAAACCCCAATTGCCCAAGCACCATATAAGATGGGACCAAAAGAGCTTAAGGAACTCAAAGAGCAATTGGATGATTTGGAACAGAAAGGATTCATACAAGAAAGTGTATCACCTTGGGGAACACCGGTAATATTTGTGGACAAAAGAGATGGATGCCGTAGAATGTGCAGAGATTATCAAAACCTCAATAATGTTACTATCAAGAACAAGTATCTACTACCCCGAATCCAAGATTTGTTTGAAAAAGTTAGAGGAGCTGGAGTATTTTCCAAGATAGACCTGAGATCAGGTTATCACCGGATAAAGATCAAGAAAGAAGATGTTCCAAAGACTACCTTTGTTTCAAGGTATGGACATCATGAGTACTTAGTAGTACCTTTTGGGTTAACCAATGCCCCAGCAATATTCATGAACCTCATGATCAAGATATTCATGCCCTATCTTGATAAGTTTGTCATCGTATTCATCGATGACATCCTGATATATTCCAAGGATAAGGCTGAACATGCAGAGCATCTTAAGATAGTGTTACAAACACTAAGAGAACACCAGCTATATGCCAAATTCAGTAAGTGTGAGTTTTGGATAGACCAAGTGGAATTTCTTGGTCATGTGATTAGCAAATATGGAATAGCAGTAAACCCAAGCAAAGTAGTCGCAGTTTTGGAGTGGGAAGCACCTAAGAATGTCAAGGAAATAAGAGGATTCTTAGGAATGGCAGGATACTACCGGAGATTCATTGAAGGATTCTCCAAGATAGCTGGACCAATGACCAAGTTGTTAAGGAAAATACACCTTTTGTGTGGTCAGACAAGTGTGAACATAGTTTTCAGACTATAAAGGAGAAGTTAACCACAACACATGTTTTAGCAATGCCAGAAACCGGCAAAGATTACATGGTGTATTGTGATGCATCCAAGCATGGATTGGGATGTGCACTTATGAAAGATCAGAAAGTGATATCTTATGGATCAAGGCAACTAAGACCTCATGAAGTCAATTACCCCACACATGACTTAGAGTTAGCAGCCGTAGTGTTTGCACTGAAAAGTTGGAGACATTTCCTTTATGGTGCTAAGTGTGAACTTTATACAGATCATAAGAGTCTCAAATACTTCTTCACTCAGAAGGAATTGAACATGAGACAGAAAAGATGACTTGAATTTATCAAAGATTATGATTTGACCATCAATTATACACCAGGAAAGGCTAATGTTGTAGCCGATGCCTTAAGTCGGAAGAGCACCGGAGGGGTAGAACAAGAGTTACCAACAGAATTGAAGAGGGAAATAAGTCAAGCACAGATACAATTCTGGGAGAAGGAAGCACATGAAGGATTAGCAGCTTTACAAGTTGCAGCAGAGTTGAATATAAACTTGAAGAATGAGATTATCATGGGTCAGTTGAATGATCCATTTATCATGGAGGAAATAAGAAGGATAGATGAAGGCAGACCATCAGAGCTCAGCCTGGGCGAGTCTGGGTCCTTATGTTTTCAAAATAGGATTTGTGTTCTAGACATCGCTGAAATCAAGGAAGTAATACTAAGAGGAGATCATGAAACACCATATTCAATCCATCCTGGAAGTACTAAGATGTACATGGATTTACAGGAGTTTGCAATGGAAATCATTATTCTTGCAGCTTGGGGAATCTGGATTTCAAGAAATAATAAGATGTTCCACAATCAGACACCAAGTTTTGCAAGTTGGAAAGCAATTTTCATTCAAGAAGCAAAGTTACTCACCTACAGAATGAAGAAGAAACATGAGAATTCTTTTAAAGAATGGCTGCAATCTTTTTTTTAGTTCTTTTAGTTTAGTTTAGTTATCTCTTTTTCTTTTTTGTCCTTTGAGAAGAGAATCTCCCTCTTCTTTGTAAATCCTTAAACACTCTATAATATAAAAAAGTTGCAGTGGGTTTTCCCACTGTTTTGCCTTCAAAAAAAAGAATTTACAGGAGTTGTTTTGGTGGAATAACATGAAGAGGGAAATTGCCAAGTATGTGGCAGTATGTCATACTTGTCAAATAGTGAAAGCCAAACATCAAAGTCTCGCAGGACCATTACAACCTTTACCAATTCCGGAGTGGAAGTGGGAAGAGATAGGAATGGATTTTATCACCGTACTACCCATGACCAGTAAAAAGAATGATATGATATGGGTAATCGTGGACCGGTTGACCAAAAGTGCACATTTCATTGCGGTAAACTAGAAGGATACATGTGAGAAGCTTATAGACATCTATATCAAGGAGATTGTGAGCAAACATGGAGTTCAAAGAAGATAGTATCAGATCGGGGATCTATGTTCATAGCTGCCTTTTGGAAACAGTTGCAAGAAGCTTTAGGATCCAAATTGGATTATAGCACCGCTTATCATCCACAGACGGGGGGACAGACCGAGAGGACAAATCAAATACTAGAGGACATGCTCAGAGCTTGTGCATTAGATTTTGGAGGATCATGGGAGGAACATTTACCTTTAGCGGAGTTTTCCTACAACAATAACTATTAAAGCAGTATCAAGATGGCACCATTTGAGGCTTTGTATGGACGAAAGTGTAGATCGCCCATATGCTGGTATGAGGCAGGATCAAGCAAGGAGTTTGACCCACACTATGTGAAGGAGAAACAACAAATCATTTATGTGATTAGGGATAGACTCAAGATAGCTCAAAGCCGATAGAAAAGCTATGCAGATCAGAAAAGGAGGACATGGGAACCAAAAGTTGGGAATATGGTATACTTAAAGGTTAGTCCAATGAAAGGTCTTCGGAGATTCGGATTTAAGGGAAAACTTAGTCCAAGATACATCGGACCTTTCAAGATACTGAATTAGAACCGATGGTTAGCTTTTGAATTGGAACTACCTGGAAAGTTAGCCCTAGTACATAATGTATTTCATGTTTCATAACTTCGGAGATGTTTAAAGACACCAGATGAGCCAGTATTCCATGAAGACCTAGATCTTCAGCCAGATTTGACTTACATTGAGAAACCAGCCAAGATTCTGGAGGAGAATTGGAAGAAAATCCGAAACAGAGCCATTAAATATTGCAAGATATAGTGGAAACATCATCCTAAGAGGGAAGCCACTTGGGAAAAGGAAGAGGAGTTAAGGAAAGCATATCCAGAGTTGTTCAGGTATTACCAACCACAACTTCGGGACGAAGTTTTCTTTAAGGGGAAAGGTTGTAATATCCCAGGATTCGAGACATTTGCGGGGTAGAATTAGAAAAGTGTTGTGCATTGCATCGCAAAACTAGGGGAAATTTCACACTTAATTACATAAACCCTAAGAGGGAACAAGTTTCTCTCTCGACACCAGATAGGATTAGGGTTTCGAGAGTGCGACAAACTTGGACATGATCTCTTTTGAATTAGGGTTTTGACATGAGGGGGGCATTTGAATTTCAGACTTACAATTGAGTGGTTGAATTTGAAATGAGTTTGAAGTGAAATTCAAACTCAAACAACACATAAATATAAAGATAATTAATAATTCAAACAATAATATTATATTTGGATAATACAATAAAGAAAAGAATATAAATGTATTACAATAAGCTCATTAGGGAAACATTGAGCTTTATTGATCATCACACACATAATACGTTGTCTTTACAATATTCAAATATAATGTTATTACATAACTCATTTCATAAAATGATCAATGAAAAAGAAAAATGAAAATTACAATGGAGAAATGAACTAGCTAAACTAAGATCTATCTATCTTCTTGATCTTCTTGATCAACAAGAAGATGCAGTAGTCCTTGATCATCTCATCTTGATACCTGCATAGTCAAAATAGAAATAGAGATGCACATTGTGCCAAATGGCAATGCCACTTGTTAGATTAGAAACAAAAGTAAAATAGGCAGGATAAGATCAACCAGCCAGAGTTGATCCAAAGCTTCACAAGTCCCAACAGCGAGCATCACAAGCAGCTCACAAGAATGAGTGCATGCTCACCAACACACACACACATGAGGAGTCGCCAAAATGGCACAGGACCCGCTGTCGACCAAGGAGGCCATCACAGGTTCATATAAAAGTTTTCCAAGCACAAACCCTAGCCATTCATCGACCAGCCATAGCTAGCAAGAACACAAGAACACAAGAACACCAAGAATAGTTCTAGTTCTTTTTCCACCAAGAAGAAGAAGATGGAGTAGCACCAGCACATGCCAGCTAGGAGGAGCAGGGCAAGCACCAAACCAACAGCCAGAGGAAGTCCTCTACACCAAGACCATCCAGGAGCTGGAGTGAGGTATACATTGAATCATGGACAAAGCAGATGGTTTTGTCCATAATATTGCACATGCATGCTACACACAAACACACAAGGGTGGAGAACCCTGTTTGATCATCATTTGGTCATAGACCAAGTGAATCTAGTGAAAATGGCAAACATCCAGATATGAATCAAACATATGCCCATGGTCATGCCAAACATACAAGTGGTAGCATCTTCCAAATGGAAATAGGAAGGAAACCATCCCAAATAACTAACCATATCTACCAGACTACACTAGCCCTTTGAAACCATAAGAAAAAGGTAGTATAAATGTATCTGCCAATATTTTTCAACATCCAAAGCTGTTGGCAATCCAAATGGATCACCCAGCAAGCACTTATCCTGTTACAACAAGCCAACAAGGTGGGAGATACCAAAACAGCAGCTGGATGCTGCTAAGGCCAACACAACCACACCAAAAGCATCCAAACAGCAAGCTATTCACACTTATCATCACCCAGAAGGGTTCAAGATGGAGCTAGGGTCCCCAACAGTAGTTTGCATCCCTCTAGCTCAAGCACATACATCATAAGATTCATCATTGCACAGCAGTTCATCTCATTTATTCATTTATTCATGATAAGCTATACAGATAAATGAAGTAAGCAAATAACCAGCAATGGAAACACTTGCTAAGAATCCAATGGATCACTGCAAGCATAAGCACTTGCTTTACCAAGCATCAGCAATCACCAGTACATGGTGAAATGCTACACAAGTGCAAGAGTAACCAGCAGTATGCACATATAGGATCACAATGAGCAATTATCAAGTAACTGATGACCATATGATCATCAGAGCTTGCTAGAGCTTGCTAGGATCAACCAGAGCATCAGTAACTCATAAAAGTTACTGAATTATCACAACCAAGCCATAATTGCATTAACAATAATTGAATAGAAAATTTTATAATTGTATCTAGAAGCACATCAAAGAATTGATGTACCACTGAATCAAGCAACACAAGAATGTCACATCAGCACCCATCCTACATCACTGGCACTTGCACAGGAAAGGATTGCACAAGGCAATTAGCCAGGGATATCATTTTTAGATAAACAGGAATAGGAAGTGGCACATCAGCAGCTGGAGCAGCATGGCAAGTCCATGAGCATCACAGTAGCAGCAGGAGCATGAGCATAAGCATGAGCACAACAGTAGCAGCAGACATGATAGAACAACAAATACATGAGCATCACAGCAGCAGCAAGAGCATGAGCATAAGCATGAGCACAACAGTAGCAGCAGACATGATAGAACAACACATACATAAGCATCACAGTAGCAGCAAGAACATATACATGAACATGAGCATAGCAAGAGCAGCAACTAGGATGGAGAAGCATGAGCAAGAGCACAACAGTAGCAGTAGCTAGGATAGAACAGCAGACACAACAATAGTAGCAAAGCATGGCTAGCAGCAACAGCTCTAGCCATGGCATAGATAGCCAGGAGCACAAGCACAGCAGTAGGAGCACTACTACTGATGTACTAGCAAGTCCAGTACACCAGGGCAATGGATGCTAGGGCATCCAGAGGAGGAAGAGCAGATGAGAGAGAAGGGGAGGAGCACATACCAGGCGAAGCAGACAATAGATGCAGCCATGGAGGCCACAGCGGCACGCGCCAGACCACGGCGGCACCAAGCAAGGCCAGGCCATGCCACGGCAAGCGCCACAGCGCCCAGCATGGCTTGACACACCCCTGGACAACACCAGGGCCAGCCTAGGCGCCACGGGAGGGTCGAGGACGAGCAGAAGGAGGCAAATCCGTCAGATCGACGTGGATAAGTCGACTCGCCATCGCGAGACGCGTCGAACGCACCCCATGGCGAGGGAAGATACGACCGGAGCTGGCTAGAATCAGGGGGCGACAGCGGAGGCGACGCAGAGGCGCGGGAGAGGCTAGGGTTAGAGTTCGAGCGTGCGAGAGAGAAGAGAGGAGCGAATAAGGCCGAACGGGCCGGACCGAGTGGGCTGGTCCAGTCTAACCCAATGGGTTCGCCTGACTGGTGGGCACAAGGGTAAAATGGTCAATTCAGTTTCTAATTTAAACAGAAACTTTGACATAAATCCAAAAATTATAAATAAATTTAAAAAAATAGAGTAAAATATGAAAACCACCTTAAAAATTATTCTCCATCATAAACAAATACTTGTTAGAATATTTGAGCAAAAGTGAAAATTAATAATTATTCATCCAAAGAATAATGAAAAACAATTAAAATAGACCTCATGTTTTTAACAATTAAATAAGTCCATAAATTACCTTGGACTTAAATAATTCTTGGAAATACTCCAAGACACTATTTTTACTCTTAAGGAGGAAAAAAATTAAATATTTCTTATTCCAAAACTCTGAGATTAAATCAAAAACACCAGCTGGTGGGGGGAACAACTTAAAAACACCAAAATCATGCATCATTTGAACCTTTAACCATTAACCTTATCGGAAAATGATGCTATCTTTCAGAAACATAGGACCAGGACCAGTCCAAACAATCTAACTGCACTACCTTGCAGTCACCAGGCAAGTTCATCGCTTGCTCATGTCAATTTGAGTATTTTTACCAAATTACTTGCAAAGTACTATACTTATCACTCTTGCATGAAAAGCAAAAATGCTATTTTCATAACTATGAACATGACTATGTGGTGGGCGATGGAACCATGGTATGAGTATGGGGAGGTTCCATTGCAATGGGTTTATATCCATCTAGGATTAACAAAAAATGTCGTCCAGTGATTCTTGTGCTGTAGGACCCGTGTTAACCATAAGATCTGGAGTGGTACGTAGTAGTCAGTTGTGTTTCTTCCTCTCGTACATTAACGAATGCGCTTACCGTAGCAGTTGTGTCTTGCGGGAGAAACTTGAGGGTGGGGATCCCATTCTAATTCCCCACGGTAATGTGGTCTACGATGGGTTACAGAAGGCCGGCGAAGGTATCTAGGTCAGATGGTACCCAAGAATGGGGTACATTGACCGGCGGGGATATTAGTTGAGGTCGGATGATATCCAATGGATATGCTGACCAGCGAGGACCCAAGGTCGGAACTGCAACAAAGGGTGGGTGTGCGCGGTCACGGAGAAACACAATGATTGGCTAGGACCTTATACCGGGCCTCACACCATGGAAGTGTGGACGGGAAAGCTGCCCGGTTGGCACCAAGGTTAATATCTCTTATGGGTAAAGCAACACACCTCTGCTGAGTTTAACGAATCGTGTCCTGTCACTCCCTGTTACGGGTTAGGAACTGCGAACACGGCCGGAAAGGAACTCCATGAAGTTCTAGACAACCGGTGAAGGCTGACAAACATAGCTCTTCGGAATAAACGCAGCCTTTTGAAGAAATGCTTATAAAAACCTGCATTGGCATTTGACTTTCTGGTCTATTGCCATAGCTAGTGCATAAAACACCTCTTTCCTATAATGAACTTGTTGAGTACTCTCGTACTCATACCTCTTATAATCCCATGCTTAGATTGTCTGAACCACCTAGAGGAGGCCAATGAAGGACCAGAATGAGCAGATGGGATCTGCTATGAAGAACCAGACCTCTCTGGAGGAGTAGAGGGGGTAGACTACCTTATCGTATATGGAACCGGGGAGGTTCCAGAAGAAGACAACGCTTGAGTAATACGAGTAATAGTAGTAGTCGAGCAGCACGAACTCTATAGTATTTAGCTGCTCGAGTAGAATGGTACTAAGCCTTCTTAGACCTATATTGTATAAGTTAAGTAGGGTTCACCTAGAACCTTTGAGTTATCCTCTATGGACCCAGGAGGAGCTCCAATGTAATGTACATATATGGCTTGTAATCTTAAGTGAGTGAAATAAAGACCAGCTATGCTTCTGTTGTGCGACTCTGAGGGATGTAATATTTGCGGATTGGTACTTCGCACATGTTATGTCAACGACTGGCATACTACAACATGTAGTGGTATGCAGGGTCACCACACTTGTCCCATGGTACCTTGGCTGTCGACGCCTGGGATGAGGAGCTTTCACATTTGGCTTTTTCTGAAGTAACGTGAACCATTTAGAAAATCTTACTACTAGAATATAAATGAGACTTGAATATTAGGATCTAATTAAGTTGGTAAATTGCTTACCTATGCTTTCTCAACATCCTTCACATGCGTCCTTTACCACCTTGGGGTTCATGAAAAGTTCCCCGGTTTCTATATCTTTACGGTACCGGGACCTGATAAATCTCTTTGTCTCCTAGTTGGGGTACTTGTCGAAGGGGTTCTTAACGCCCTGAGCTATATATGTAGCTTCCTCCTCCTCTCACTTAGGATCCTTTCTAACCATGGCTCTCGAGACGGTGGTTACCGATGTTCAGCTCCCGCATCTCCTTCCCCTACGCATGGCGCTTCTTGGTCGCATCTAGCTCTTCATTGGCAAGGAAAGTCTTGAGTTCCTCTTCCGTAACCTTTGGATAGTGGTAGTTTATCTATTTGAAACTCTTACCTTTAGAAATCATCTTCGTCACCAGTAGTTTTAAAACAACTCAGGTCTTTGCTGAACATGACAATGTCTTGTGTGTTCACAAAATTTCCAGTTTGGTTCGTGCTATTGTTGTCGTGCAGGAACTTGTATTGTGCATTCATCCTCAAACTGAGTTGGACGCGCAAATGATTTTTGTTGTTCCCTTTGATGCCTGTTCGATTGAGATTGACGACATCTTGAAGGATTGCTGCCACTTGGAGGTTGTACACCTTAGTGACTTTTGTAGGCTCTATCGGCAAACCAAAACTGGGGTCCACTACGGTGACTGTGTATGTGCAGGTGGCAACTTATGTGATTAGGTATTAGAATGGGATGGATGAAGCGTATGTTTTAGCTGCACTACCCAAGGCCAGTCGAAATGAGAGGTGATAGGGTTGGATATCGATCAATCCACCTTTAAGGTAGGTGTTGTTAGATATAGGGTGGAAGGTGTGCTCATGGGGCTATGACAAGGAAGCTCCTCGGAAATGCCCACCACGAGGGGCTTAGGGTTGACGGAATCCTACAGGTTAAAACGAGACATCGGATACCAAACGAACAGAAGGCGAGGTTTACCCAGGTTCCGGGCCCTCAATGAGGTAAAACCCTTCCTCCTGCTTGTCATATCTTGATTTATTGATAAAAAAGGGTTACAATGGGGCAGCCGATAGACTACGCTGTGGTGAACTCGCCGGAAGACAAAGTTTCTAGGGTTGGTGTATGCTAGGTTGTGTTGGTTGCGTAAGTGTGTCGTTCGGCAGGCCCCCTCCTGGCTTTATATAGGGGGCTAGGTCTCGAGAGTCCTGTCCGAACTCGACTAGGTTACATCAAGATCTAATCTATCTCTTCCTTTATCAACGTGTCATTGCCTTGTCCATCAAGAATCTGTCTTCTTTCATGTCTTCTCCGCTGCAACCGACGTATGGGCCCACCTTGGATCATGATAACTTTCATGAACCCCTTGTCGGGCCGGAGGAGGTAGGCCAATGTCGGGTACTCAAAGGGTAATGCCCACATCGGTAGCCCCCGAGCGACTGGCCGAAGCGAAGCTTTGGGCAGGGACTAAAGATGTCTTCGTCCGAACGCCCTTATCAGTCGAAGAATATGGAATCTTTATGCTTGCCGTAAGGTTGTAGTCGTATGATATCGGGTGCGCGTATAGCGCTCCCGGTGGGAGTAGCCCCCGAGTCTAGGGACGGATGGTTGCAACCATACGTAGACTCAAGTTGTACTGCTCGAAGACCTTCCTGTCGATGTTTTTTGAACTTTCTTCTTCATCCGATATTTTAGATATATCGGGTCCTTACAGACTTCGGGAGAAGCCGAACAATTGATCATACGTAAGGGATAAAAGTAACGAGCTCAGTTTTATTCGGCAAACCGTCACTGGTTAACTGCCGAAGGCAAAACAGCGTTACCCTACACAGGTTCAAGTCCCCAGGCTCGAACCTTGATTTGTTGGAACCTTCGGGTCCATTTTTCCTTGAGTTTCTCTATCGTTGACACCTTTATCAATTTTATCGGGTGCGCGTCCAGCGCTCCCCGATGGGAGTAGCCCCGGAGCCTATGGATGATTGTGAATTAATCATGTGTAGGTTTTATAAGTTGTGTAGCCGAACGCCATAAATTTCCCAGTTTTACTTATATTCACATGCTCCGTCGTAGGGGAGCCGATGACTTTGATGACATCAGATGTGACGTAGCAACTGCCGCAGCTCGATTGATAGGACATGACCTTATGGGCACACCCTATATCTGATTGGTTAGTTAGTAAATGACCGGTCCTTGCGCGTTGACCGAGGTGTTTCCTTGATTCTCGTGCGTAGTAGGAGTAGTGGGCCGCCTGTTTCTCTCCCCTTGCGACACGTGTAGGCTTAGACTTCCGTCCATTTTCTTTGATGCGGATTTAGCGGCCAGGATCTGGATCTGTAGTGAATTTTCCTTTATAAAAATAGAGGTGTAAAGATTAATCTAGATTTCCCCTGCTCCTTTGCTTGTCTTCCTCCTCGCTTCCAAATCACCATTGTCATCGGGCTCAAGTCCCAGAGGCTCAAAAAAGGAACTTCTCAGCACCATGGGCAAGAAAAGGATCCCCGCATCTTCCGGCACCGCCGCGAGCACCACTGGTTCAAGGGAGCCCGCCACCGCACACAGCTCTGGCACCGCTACCAAGGATCTTCAATGTGATTGGTCAGCCTCCTCCGTCATCAAGTGTGATTAGAACAAACTGAGGAGCTTGGGGCTGATTTCAGCCAACGAGAACGATGTCCTCTTCCCACGTTCTGATTCTCGTCCCAATCCTCCCATTGGTTTTATGGTCATGTTTCCCGCTTTTCTGCATTGTGGGATGCCTCCTCTTCTCCTACGGCATTCTGCTCTAGCAGCTGACGCCAAACTCTATTTTGTATCTGGCAATTTTCATCACTGTTTGCAAGGCCTTTCTCGGCATCGACCCCCACTGGGGTTTGTGGATGAAGATATTCTTCGTCAAGCGCCACAGCGGAGCGGCGGCCCTCATGTCGTCGAAGGAGTCAGCTTCTTCGCTCGAAAGGAAGTTAACTACTTCAACTTCCCGATGAGAGAATATGTTAAAGGTTGGCGGTCGAAGTGGTTCTACCTCAGGGACCATCCAGCTTGGGTCATTACTCCAATTTGCCAGCATTCGAAGATGTCCTAGAGGCAGTGCCAAAGAAATCTTGGCAGAATACCTTGACTGCTGAAGAAAAGGTGATAGAAGAAAAGTTGTATGAGAAGGTTCTGGATCTGAAGAATGCCGGTGGCCAGACAATGTGCGGCACTGAAGTTGCTGCTTTATTTCTGAAGCATCGTATCCAGCCAGATGTCGAGGAGACATCAAATGTGGTTGTACACTGGCTCCAAGGATGTAACGCGTATCAATGATGCAGATGTCACGGATAAAGAGCTTCTTGATGAAGCTAGGCATTTGACGCACTTCAGCCAAGAAGACTCTATTTCCTTGGTATCAGTCCAATTCCCATATGAGCTTTGTCATCTTCTAGCGAAGGTGATTTTTGTTGCTTGACTATTTCATATTTGATTTATTGTTTCGTACTCGATACTGGTGATTTTTCTTTTCCTTTCCAGACCTCCACAATCATAAGGTGCTTTCATCCTGTACCCAAGACTGCAGTGTCTCCCGAAGATGATGATCTCTCCAGGGACATCGAAGAAGATGCTGAGGTAGTCGAAGATAGTGATGCGTCCAAAGAAAATAGGGAAGCAGTAGAAGAAGATGACGATGCACCCTTCATTGCCAAGCATCGAAGGCCGATGAATGATTTGATACAGCGGAGTCAAGACCTAGCGGGCAAAATGACGATGAAGCTGATCGAAACCTTCTTTCCACAGCAGCTCCCGAAGCTTCGGCTGCTCCAACATCTAAGAAGGCTAGCAGGTTTCTTCGCTAATGAAGATGATTTGATGTCTGACTCGTAAGCATCTTTTTCTCCATGTCTTGTTGGAATTCTCGGTAATCTTTGCCCGCATAGCTGATGTGATTAATGCTTGTTCACTAGTTCTGATGGACACATGGATCCTCCTCCTTCAAAGAAGGAGAAGATCAGCTCCGAGAAGACGGTGTCAACAAGGGTAGAAATGCCAGCATGTTCTGAAGAAGCACTAATTGTTCCTCCGCCGCCAAAAAGGACACTGAGGAAGCAAAAAAAGAAAACCCTCCTCCAACTGTTCCTTCAGCAGATGCTCCTATTCCATCATCTTCTGAAGGAAACGTAAGTGTCGTCATATCTTCTCTGATAGTCCATACCCGAGTAGCCCTCGAGCCTATAGTTGGCTGGTTGCAGCCGAGTGTAGGCTTGATGGTCTTTTAATTGCTTTGACAAACACTTAGTTTCACTATTGCAGCCCATTCAAGCTTCAGTAGATATGGTAGTGAACTTTGCTGCCTAGTTCATCCACCTTGAGGCTGAAAACGCCCTTCTTCGAGAAGTTGCCAAATCTTCGTCTGATTAACTCGAAAGGGCAAACAAAATGGCAGCCGAAGCTCAAGGAGAGGCCGCGAATTTGAGGAAAGAACTGGATCTGTTGAAGGCGAAGATAGAGGAGGAGGAACAACAGAAGATAGAGGCTCAGACCCGAGCAGATAGAAGGAGGGCGATCTCCGCGAATCTATCGAAACCCTATTGTGTAAATTGCTTCAGCTCTTTATTCCTCTTTTCTTTCCAAACCCCCTTTTTATCTTATAACGCGTTTTCTTCATAACGTTGCAGGTGCTGCCGACATGCCTGTCGAGCGCACAAACAGGCTTCGGGTCGATTCTATGTTTGATGCCATTTCCTTCACCGTAGACTCCAGCGACAAATTCAAGAACTTCTGAAAAAAGGCCAAGGGAGCTCTATCAAAGCTATATATTATCCTTGATATTCCCGAAGCTAGAGCAGAAGAAAACCTTGGAGGAACTGGTGAATGCCTTCTTTATCGACACCGACAATACTATTGAGGTACTGAAACGCACTTCGCGTCTCTATGGAGCGCTTCTTGTGTTCCAGCTTTTAATGGGATACAGCTTTGAAGCCGTCATGGAGCGGCTAACAAAAGCGCTGCCGAAGAACAAGGATGGATCAGCTATCTACACTTGTCTTTACAGCAATCTGGCGTGCAGGTGTGCACGCCAGCTCCTCAAGTTGGTAGAAGCCTAGAGGAAACAATCTGCTTCCGAAGCTATCCCAAGCATATCCTCGCAAACTCGGACACCTTGATTCTATTATGCTTTTTTAGTTGTAATTTGAATATCTTTTGACCAACTGTCTTGTAAAGAAACATGTTGGCTTTGTTGCCAGCACCTACTTTTGTGAACGGACTTATGAATGAAATTCCTTTGAAGCTCCCGATGGGAGTTGAAATCAGTGATCCTATTGTTGATTTTCTGAATATGCATGTCCGAAGATTTGCTGCAGGTGGCTTCTACTGTTTCTCGTGCTGAATATTTTCTAGGTTCTGCGACTAGCAATGACTCTGAGGTTGTAACATCCCAAATTTTCAATAAAGAAGAAAAGGAAAGTTTCCAAAATGCAAAATTGAGAACCAACAAAAACTTTTATCTCCATATAGTGCTATGCATATAACTCACCTTTTTAATTATGTTAGTGTGCATTTTGCCATGATGATTGCTTGTGTGATTACCATTGTACTAAAACCCTAATCCATGATCTCATGATCACCCAATTGGGAAGGAAAAAGAAAAGAGAAATTAAAATGGAAAAATCAAATCAACACTCACATATGGCTTATGCCATTTTTGCAAATCCTTAACCTAGACCATTTTGGCTTGCACCATTGGTTGGAAAGGGTTACTAAACACTTATAAACACTTTTGGAAACAAAGAAACTCAAATCAAATTGAAAACAAATTGAAATTCCAACTCACATGCAATATGGTCAAATTTGACAATCTTAGCCTGATGCCATCTTTGAGCCCCTGGTTTGGAAGATTTCTAAACTAAACTTTGCCAAATCTTTGCACCTCATCCAAGACAACATCAAGGTGAACAACTCTGTCCAAAATAACCCCTGCAAATTCTTTCTCAAGTTCAAATGGTAATCAAGCAAAGTTGGAACCATAATGCAAAATGAAGATCATATGCATTTTGGGATTTTGCATTTCAACACCATTTTGACCACCACCACCACCTCCATTCTACTTCAATTATTATAAGATTACACTCCACCAAAAATCTTTCTAAAATTCAAAAATAATTTTCCTTCGGCCATCACATCAAACACCTTGCAGGCAGGGATCCAAAATGTGCCCATACTGAACTTTTACCATGGACCAAGTCCAACCCTGGCCATCTCTGCTGCTCTGGAACCTCACCTCACCCCTCAACACCAGTCCAAGCCCCTGCAAGCCCTGGACCTTGGTCACCATGACCAACACAAGACCATGACGTGGCATGGCATGAGCTCACCATGCCACTCATCTCTCTGGTCACATCACCACTGCACCACCATGTCCTCT
This sequence comes from Lolium rigidum, assembly GCF_022539505.1. Taxonomy (NCBI): domain Eukaryota; kingdom Viridiplantae; phylum Streptophyta; class Magnoliopsida; order Poales; family Poaceae; genus Lolium; species Lolium rigidum. The sequence continues at coordinate 262,649,621 of NC_061508.1, forward strand.
TGCTCCCTCTCACTCTCCTGATCATGCCAGACACCAGACTCGACGAATTCGTGCACCGCATTGACCGGAACGAGCCACGCCTATACGTGCCAGTGATGCGCACGCGCACGCCAGAGCGCGAACGACGAACGCCACAGGCACGCTAGAAAGTGACGTCGCCCCGACGCTCCACGCCACCACTTGCCATCGCCGCTCGTCAGCACCTGCGCCAAGCCACCAGGAGGCGCCCAGACAGGACCGTTTGACCGCGGGAACCCTGTGGTCGTCGTCACCGTCGACGAGACCCGCCACGGCCCTGCAAGCTCCCGTCAAGCTCACGCACGCGCCAGAGCCTCATTTTCCCCGCAATCAAGCTTCACGTCATAGCCAGGATGTCGCCTGCCCGCGTGCATCATCGCCAGTGCCTCTGCGCCGCTGTAGCGCCGACGCCATGGATGACTTCATCTCAGACCCTCGGCCTCACCTCACCGCTATAAAAGGAGCCCCTCCCTTCTCAATTCCAGCACACCACCACTCTTCCCTCTCACCACTGACCCTTCCTAGCCACTCCCTCCTCCACATTAGCCACGCTGTCGACGGAATTTGAAGCTCAGTGCCTGCGGAGGTGTTGAGAAGGGCGCCGTCGATCCAGGCCACCGTTGGAGCCGTCGCTGCTTCCATCTGCTTCTGCATCGTCGACAACCTCTCTGCAACCCCTCTCCGACCATCGCCATGCCGCCGGTGAGTCTCCGACCCCCCACCGTTGCCGCCAGTGGCCGCGCCTCTCGTCGCCATCGACGAAGGCCGTGAGCCGTTCGATCTATTTCTAAACGTGCGGGCCGTGTTGATCGGTACCGCTTCGGCGTTTAACACACGCTGATGTGTGGACCCCATGCTGTCAGGCGGCCCGCTGCGCTGGACGCACTGCTGGGCCGGCCCATTCTCCTTTCTCTCTGCGTAGCCCGTTAGGTTTTCCCGCCAGCCCAAATTCGTTTGAAATTTAATTTCCAATTTAGTTTAATTTGCAAACTGATGCCTTATTCAAAATTAAATAGGGACAAATCTACTTGGCCAAATTTCACAAATTTTATATTGTTGGAAAGCTGAGCAATTTATATACACAACTACACTGGTCACAACCCTAGATTTTGTGTAGAATTAAAGTGACAAAATAAACAAGGCAGGGACTTTTGTAACTTCAAACAATTATTAAAAATCAACCAAAAATGCTTTTGAGTTGACTCCAACTCCTATAGATCATATTTCATTACACTACATGTTTCTGCAAAAATATGACATGGTTACTGTGTAGGATCATGGCCTAGTTTAAATAAAGGACCATATGGCTATTCTTAGTCAATGATATTGTCCAAAACTATTTATTAAATGATATGGGAGCTTTTCTCTCATTTAAATCTGATCACAAACAATTCAAAATGAGGTAGAGACCCTGGTCTATTAGGTCTCATGTGGAATTGTTTGATGATATTAAATCATTGCTATGTTAGGATTAAATTGCATGAGGTGCTTCACCTCATTTAAATCATTTTCTTAAATGATGAGTATGAAGAGGTTGACTTTGGTCAACCTAGGTCATATATTATTCATGAAGGAAATTAAATCTTAAACAAGTTAATGAGAGGAAATTATTTCTCTAAGGAATTAAAAGAAACACCTTACTTAGTATTTATAATGAGAGGAAATTATTTTTCTTAAATAATAAAACAAAGTCAATCCACCTAATAGTAATGTTGTGATACTAGCCTAAGTTTGTGTGACTCATGTGTGTGCTTAGTCTAGTACTTAAGTTTGGTATGATGATTGTATACCTCGTATTAGATTTTAGACGCTAGTAACGAGGAGTATCAAGAGGAGGAGGAAGTCTACTTCCAAGGAGAAGAAGATCACTTTGACCAATTCCCCAACCAAGGCAAAATAATACTCTTGCAAAGTGCAAAGCTCATCCAGAGCAAGGCATCACCCCCTTTTTACCTTATGCTTAATTATCCTATTCCAAGTTTTTACTTTACAAGCTTTATTGCTTTTGAATTATCCAAGTACTTTTTGATTCATGATTCACTTGGTTAGTTTTGGATTTGTACAAGAGCATCAAAGTTAGCCTAGAAGCAATGCAAACTACTTAGCACCCCTCATACCTAGATGCTAGTGCTAAGTTAAAAATGGCTACTCTAGATGGGAACATGTGTTTTTGAAATGATGGTAAAAACCTTGTAATGATGAGTAATTTCCATTGAAAGATTTTGAAGGTGAATATGACATGAATTTGACTTGGTGAACTTGATAAAAACTGATGATTGAGTTGGATGCGATGCCATTCCAATTTCTGAGTACCCCCACAATACCTGATTATAGGTAAGGCTTAGCTGGAAATTTATGTGTCTTAGTATGGGTTCCATCTAAACAAGCATCATAGAGGTTATGCCGAGGCTTCCTGCGTTGAAAGTGAAATGACGTGAAATGAGGTGAATGTACGACCCAAGCCCTGTGTAGTTCCCGGGATAACAGTTGGCTATCGCTAGGAGGCCAAGCTCATGGGGAGAGGTGCCTATACTAGGGTGTGTAAGTGAAAGGTTAAAGGTTGATGATCCACGTACTGAGTTACGATTGTTCAGGGTTATCCTTGAAGGATGTAATCAAATGTTGTGGCACAAGAGTGCAACCTCTGCAGAGTGTAAACCTATTCGAATAGCCGCGCCCGCGGTCATGGACAGTTGGAAAGGCCATACTGTTTCCGTCATCAGAAATTTATATCAAATGTGACTTGTGAATTGAACTTGAAAGGTGACTTTGAATTTGAATCACAACAGAGTTGTGGGAATGACACTAATGTTCCCAGTTGATTTATTTAGCACATGAGGAGTCTTTTACTAAAAGGTTTATGAACTAAAATTGGCTTTATGCAAATAACCCTAGAGCTTAGAACACCCACAATAGAAGTGTTAAGAACTTACACTAGTATTAGTTTGCGAGTACTTGAAAGTACTCACGGCTTTGTCCCTGGCTATTCAAATGGCCAGACTATGAAGCTGAACAGCAATATGAAGATGACGGCCAACAGGACGTCTACGACAACTAGGAGCTTCTAACGTCAAGCATTGCCTGTGGAATAGATAGTCCACTACTACTTCGCTTCCGCTACGTATTCGTGTAATGATCACTAGATCAAGTGTTGCAATGAGACTGGATCATGTGATCCTATTTCTGTAATGACTATGTTGGTATTGTAATGAATGATGACTATGATATTCAACTTTTATGTCTCGCAAAAAAAAATCTTCCTAGGATTGCGATGTATGGCATAATAGGCATCTGGACTTAAAAATTCGGGTGTTGACAAGTTGGTATCAGAGCCATTGTTTGACCTTAGGAGACCCTAGTTAGAAATGGACGTTCTGAAAAATTTAGTTTCAAAAACAAATGAAGTGAGTATTTCTAAAAAACTAAGTCCTTTTTCTTCTCCTTGAGTTCTTTGGAAAATAAGAAGTCATGCTCTTCCTTAGAAATATACCTTAAATTTTACCACACTTGTTCACTTCTCTAACTTAATCATCCACTTCACTTTCAGATGGAGCCCGTCAACACGAAGTTTTACCAGCTGGGGAATGGCGGAAGTTTGATCTTCGAAAGGGACCTCAACGCCCTGTCGGATCACCTTGACCGCCCTCACCCGGAGTTCCACGGAGTCGAGGTCAATTACCAGCCAGGAGGAGAGCTACAGTGGATCATTACCGCTGACTTGAGGGGCAAGATGGAGCCTCCTACTTTTGAGAGGATCCTCTTCTCCTTCAGGGAGAGCAACTGGCTGGACGGACTCGCACGCGCTCTGCAGGAAGGACTTGCACGCTTGTGCGGGATGAGTGGGGAGGCCCTCAAGGATCCTCGCTTTTCTCACCTCGCCAAGCGTAACTCCGCTGGAGAGCCCATGGGCATGCAGCCCCACCCCGAGCTGAAGCACCATGTGGAGCATCTAGACTTCATCCCGTACCACACCCAGAAGGATCTAGACAACGCTCGTGAGTACGCCAACCAGACTCACGCCCACATCACTCAGCAGGGCGAAGCCATCAAGATGCTCGCCAAGGACTGCACGACCCTCCGCCAGCAGCGTACCAAGAAGGACGCTACCATTACGCGCCTCCGCGAGAAGATAGCATCCTTGGAGGCCACTGTCAAGGCCCAAGAGGAGCAGATGAAGAAGATTGAGGAAGATGGAGAAGACATTCAGGGAGGAGGAGCCTTCCTGAGTGACGACGACGACTTCGAGGAGGATGAGTTCACTGAGGAGGAGGACTACGAGTTCCTGGATGCCGGAGAGGATGACTACATCACCATAGATGTAGATGAGGAGTAGATTCACCTGTTCACTTACGTAGGTGTGAGTTGTATCCCGCCCCATGTATCGTAGCTTGGAGAAGAAGGGTTCTTAAAACCCTTAGTGTGTTATCTTGTAATGTGTGCTGTTTCTATGAATGAATGTATGTTTGTTTCAACATGACAAGTCTTCAAGTTTTAAACTATTTAAACTTACTCAAAACAAGCCATAGAGAATTTCCCTCTTAGCTCATGATCTATCTCAATGTTCAGATGGCCCCTCCAACCCGTAGCGCGAATCAAGATGCCATGATGCAGATGTTGCAAGTCATGCTAGAAGATAGAGAGGCTGAAAGAGCTGAATGTCAAGCCAACATTGCAGCACTTCAACAGCTTGCCAACAACAACCATGGCCATGGCAACCATGATCAACCTGGGTCGAAACTCAAGAATTTCCAAAACACCAACCCACCGGTGTTCAGCAAGACCGAGGAACCCCTCGATGCGGACGATTGGCTCCAAACCATGGAGAACAATCTAGAAGTAGCTGGAGTGGATGCCAATGAGAAAGTGTTGTTTGCCACGCACTACTTAGCAGGACTAGCAAGAGCTTGGTGGACAAGCACCCGTGCAATGAACGCTGGACAATTCATGAATTGGGCAGATTTCAAGCTCAAGTTCAGCAAGTACCATGTGCCCCCGGGTTTGATAAAGAAGATGAGGGATGAGTTCTGTGAACTGAAACAAGGCAGGATGTCCGTGGTGGAATACCGCGACATATTTCTGACTCCGTCAAGGTACGCCCCGGATGAGACTGATACCACCGAGAAGAGGAAGGAGAGGTTTCTGAAAGGACTGCATGATGAGATGCAGACTGTGTGGGTCAACATCCCCTTCGCCGACCTTGAAGCCCTAGTAGACTCCGCCATCCAGATGGAGGGAAAGCTACATCAAGCCAATGAGAACCGCAAGCGCCGCATGATGAATCAAAGTGGGCCCAGCAATACCCCAAGGTATCGTCCCAGCTCAAGCGAAGGCTTTGCCCCAAGAAACAACAAGCCCAATGCACAGATGTCACGTCCGGGTTTTCAGAACCGGAGTGGAGGAAACCCCAGGCCAGGAGGCCACCACCACAACAACAACAACTACTACTACAACAACAATTTCAACCGTGCTACACCCAGATCCCCCAACAACAACAACAACACCAACACCGCTCCGGGGACTGGGAGCAACGCCATCCCCATCGCCACCAAGGACAAGGCCACCATCACTTGTTATGAGTGTGGAGTGGTGGGACACTACTCCAATGAGTGCCCCAAAAGGTTAGCCAAGATCGCCACCCACACCGCTGCACCTGCTCAGCAGCAACGCCGTGTCTCCACCGGCAAGAAGGGCACCCCGAACAACCCGAAAAACCGGGGAGGCCGCCTCTTCCACATGAACGCCGAGGTAGCCCAGGAAGCACCAGACGTGGTGCTGGGTATGTTCTCTGTTAACTCAATACCCTCAAGAGTGTTGTTTGATTCCGGAGCATCGCATTCGTTTGTTACCGAAGATTTTGTTTGCACTAGTAAGATTCAACCAATCAGTTTGAAACATGTCATGATAGTTCAAATACCTGGATCAACCACCAAAGCTAGAAAATTTTGCAAAGATGTACCCATCAGAATTCATGAAGTAGATTTTTATGCCAATTTGATTGTTCTGGGAACAAAAGGTCTGGAAGTAGGACTGGGTATGGATTGGATTTCGAAACATCATGGATTGATTGACTGTGCCAAGAAGGCCATCACCATGACTAGTAGCACCGGAATACTAATAGAACATGTGTCTGAGAGGCTACCCAGAAAATTCACCTGCAACCAGAGTTTAGCCAAGCCAACCTTGGATCAGATCATGGTCATTTGTCGATACCCCGATGTGTTTCCTGAGGATCTACCCAGTATGCCCCCAGATCGGGATATCGAGTTTATCATCGAGTTAATCCCTGGAACAAGACCTATAGCCCAGAGAGCCTATAGCATGAACCCCGCAGAGTTAGTGGAACTGAAGAAGCAACTAGATGATATGTTGTACAAAGGTCTGATTCGACCAAGTGCGTCGCCTTGGAGATCACCATTTTTGTTTGTGGATAAGAAAGACGGTGCCACTCGTTTATGTACGGATTACCGTAAGCTTAACGATGTCACCATCAAAAACAAATACCCCTTTCCAAAGATAGAAGACCTGTTTGATCAGCTGACCGGTGCCCGAGTGTTCTCTAAGATTGATCTTAGGACAGGTTACCATCAACTGAAGATCCGTGCAACAGATATTCCTAAGACTGCCTTTACCACCAGATATGGATTGTATGAGTACAATGTCATGTCATTTGGATTGACCAATGCCCCTGCTTATTTCATGAATCTCATGAATAAGATCTTTATGGACTTTTTGGATAAGTTTGTCGTTGTCTACATCGACGACATTCTTATCTACTCCAAATCCGAAGAAGAACATGAGCAACATTTGGAAGTTGTCCTAGAAACCCTTAGGCAGCACCAGTTTTACGCCAAGTTTAGCAAATGCGAGTTTTGGTTGAAGGAAGTAGGATTCCTGGGACACATCTTGTCTGCGGGAGGAATTGCCGTAGATCCCGCTAAGATCAAAACCGTTGAGGAATGGAAAGCCCCAACCACCCAGACTGAAGTCCGAGCATTTCTGGGATTAGCGGGATATTACCGCAGATTCGTGGAAGGATTTTCCAGCATCGCCAGACCAATGACTCAACTGCTGAAGAAGGACACGAAATTTGATTGGAATGACAAGTGTGAATAAAGTTTCCAGCAACTCAAGCGCAGATTAACCACATCCCCAATTTTGATCATGCCCGATGTCACCAAGCCATTCGACGTCTATTGTGATGCATTCAAGATTGGTCTTGGATGTGTGTTGATGCAAGAAGGCAAGGTGATATAATACTATCAAGACAACTGAAGCAACATGAGCAAAACTATCCAACCCATGACCTGGAATTAGCAGTCGTAGTCTTAGCCCTGAAAGTTTGGCGTCATTACCTCATGGGTAATCGATGTGAGATATATTCAGATCACAAGAGTCTGAAGTATATTTTCACCCAGAAGGAGCTGAATATGAGACAGCGCAGATGGATAGAATTGATCAAGGATTACGACATGGAAATTCACTACCACCCCGGCAAGGCCAATGTGGTAGCGGATGCCCTGAGTAGACTGCCGTGTCTGTTGAATTCCATGATCGCAATAGAGCAACCCAGCATGTTTCATGAGTTTGAACAGTTTAGACTAGAGCTAGTAAGCGAAGGATTCTAGCAAGCATTGAGCTCCGGCCCACTTTGATGAGTCAAATCAAGGAAGCCCAGAAGGGAAATGCCAGCATTGATGGAATCAAAAGTCAAATAGCTGCAGGAAAGGCGCCGGGATTCACCGTAGATGAAGAATGAGTTCTTTGGTACAACGGACGCTTATGTGTGCCGTCAGATTCTGAGTTGAAGCAAGTTATTCTGAAGGAAGCTCATGATACCCTGTATTCCATTCACCCTAGAGGAACCAAGATGTACCAAGACCTGAAGGAACAATTTTGGTGGCACGGAATGAAGCGAGAAATAGGAAGCTACATCACCAAGTGCGATATCTATCAACGAGTCAAGGCAGAACATCAGCGACCCGCAGGACTGTTGCATCCATTACAGATTCCTGAATGGAAGTGGGATTCTGTAGGAATGGACTTTATCACCGGATTGCCCAAATCAAGTAGAGGAAATGATTCCATTTGGGTAGTGAGTGATAGATTAACCAAGGTTCCCCATTTCATCCCCGTCAAGACCACGTACCAAGGCCCAAGGCTAGCTGAGTTATACATCTCCAGAATAGTCAGCTTGCATGGAACCCCGAAGTCTATTGTGTCAGATAGAGGATCTCAATTCACCTCAAGATTCTGGCAGAAAGTGCATGAAGGACTAGGAACCCGGCTGAATTTCAGCACAGCTTATCACCCCCGGACTGACGGACAGACCGAGAGAGTCAACCAGATACTTGAAGATATGTTGAGAGCCTGTGTGCTAGAGTATGGATCCAAATGGGAAGACTGCATTCCTTACGCAGAATTCTCATGCAACAACAGTTATCAAGCCAGCTTACAAATGGCCCCCTTTGAAGCCCTGTACGGAAGGAAGTGACGTACCCCTCTGAACTGGTCGGAAGTTGGAGATAGTCAAGTCTTCGGCCCAGATATTCTCCGCGAAGCCAAAGAGAAGGTTCACAAGATCCGTGAATACCTCAAGACCGCCTTGTCAAGAAAGAAGAGTTACGCCGACAAGAGACGCCGAGAGATGACCTTCGAGATCGGAGATTTCGTGTATCTCAAAGTCTCACCCCTCAAAGGAATGCGGAGATTCCAACTCAGAGGAAAGCTCGCCCCCAGATATGTCGGACCTTTCAAAGTTCTGAGTCACCGAGGAGAAGTTTCATATCAACTTGAACTACCGGAAGAAATGTCCGCTGTGCACAATGTGTTTCACATCTCATTACTCCGGAAATGCCTAGAAGTGCCCGAGAAGACGGAGGTGTTCAAGAACATCGATCACAGAGCTATTGATATCAACAAGGACCTGACCTACCGCGAAGTGCCCATTCGCATACTTGAAGAAGCTTTTAGAATCACCCGCACCAGAAGCATCAAGTTCCTGAAAATCCAATGGAGCAACCACACCGAAGAAGAAGCCACTTGGGAGCGTGAAGAAGATATGAAGAAGGAATACCCAGATCTCTTTAGTACCTAGTTTTCTTTAAGATCTCGGGATGAGATCTTTTGTAAGGGGGAAGGGTTTGTAACATCCCAAATTTTCAATAAAGAAGAAAAGGAAAGTTTCCAAATACAAAATTGAGAACCAACAAAAACTTTTTATCTCCATATAGTGCAATGCATATAACTCACCTTTCTAATTATGTTGGTGTGCATTTTTCCATGTTGATTGCTTGTGTGATTACCATTGTACTAAAACCCTAACCAATGATCTCTTGATCACCAAAATGGAAAGAAAAGGAAAAGAGAAAATAAAATAGAAAAATCAAATCAACACTCACATATGGCTTATGCCATTTTTGCAAATCCTTAACCTAGACAATTTTGGCTTGCACCATTGGTTGGAAAGGGTTACTAAACACTTATAAACACTTTTGGAAACAAAGAAACTCAAATCAAATTGAAAACAAATTGAAATTCCAACACACATGCAATATGGTCAAATTTGACAATCTTAGCCTGATGCCATCTTTGAGCCCCTGGTTTGGAAGATTTCTAAACTAAACTTTGCCAAATCTTTGCACCTCATCCAAGACAACATCAAGGTGAACAACTTTGCCCAAAACAACCCCTGCAAATTCTTTCTCAAATTCAAATGGTAATCAAGCAAAGTTGGAACCATAATGCAAAATGAAGATCATATGCATTTTGGGATTTTGCATTTCAACACCATTTTGACCACCACCACCTCCATTCTACTTCAATCATTATAAGATTACACTCCACCAAAAATCTTTCCAAAATTCAAAAATAATTTTCTTTCGGCCATTACATCAAACATCTTGCAGGCAGGGATCCAAATTGTGCCCATACTGGATTTTTACCATGGACCAAGTCCAACCCTGGCCATCTCTGCTGCTCTGGAACCTCACCTCACCCCTCAGCACCAGACCAAGCCCCTGCAAGCCCTGGACCTTGGTCACCATGACCAACACAAGACCATGCCGTGGCATGGCATGAGCTCACCATGCCACTCCTGTCTCTGGTCACCTCACCACTGCACCACCATGTCCTCTAGCTCCCTCTCACTCTCCTGATCATGCCAGACACCAGACTCGACGAATTCGTGCACCGCATTGACCGGAACGAGCCACGCCCAGACGTGACAGTGACGCGCACGCACACGCCAGAGCGCGCACAACGAACGCCACGGGAACGCCAGAATGTGACGTCGCCCCGATGCTCCACACCACCACTTCCCATCGCCGCTCGTCAGCACCTGCGCCAAGCCACCAGGAGGCGCCCAGACACGACCGTTTGACCGCGGGAACCCTGTGGTCGTCGTCACCGTCGACGAGACCCGCCACGGCCCTGCAAGCTCCCGTCAAGCTCACACACGCGCCAGAGCCTCATTTTCCCCGCAATCAAGCTTCACGTCATCGCCAGGACGTCGCCTGCCGGCGTGCATCATCTCCAGTGCCTCTGCGCCGCTATAGCGCCGACGCCATGGATGACTTCATCTCAGACCCTCGGCCTCGCCTCGCCGCTATAAAAGGAGCCCCTCCCTTCTCAATTCCAGCACACCACCACTCTTCCCTCTCACCACTGACCCTTCCTAGCCACTCCCTCCTCCACATTAGCCACGCCGTCGACGGAATTTGAAGCTCGGTGCCCGCGGAGGTGCTGAGAAGGGCGCCGTCGATCCAGGCCACCGTTGGAGCCGCCACTGCTTCCATCTGCTTCTCCATCATCGACAACCTCTCTACAACCCCTCTCCGACCATCGCCGCGCTGCCGGTGAGTCTCCGACCCCCCACCGTCGCTGCCAGTGGCCGCGCCTCTCATCGCTGTCGACGAAGGCCGTGCCGCGTTGATCGGTACCGCTTCGGCGTTTAACACACGCTGACGTGTGGACCCCACGCTGTCAGGCGGCCCGCTGCGCTGGACGCACTGTTGGGCCGGCCCATTCTCCTTTCTCTCTGCATAGCCCGTTAGGTTTTCCCGCCAACCCAAATTCGTTTGTAATTTAATTTCCAGTTTAGTTTAATTTGCAAACTGATGCCTTATTCAAAATTAAATAGGGACAAATATACTTGGCCAAATTTCACAAATTTTATATTGTTGGAAAGATGAGCAATTTATCTACACAACTACACTGGTCTCAACCCTAGATTTTGTGTAGAATTAAAGTGACAAAATAAACAAGGCGGGGCCTTTTGTAACTTCAAAAAATTATTAAAAATCAACCAAAAAATGCTTTTGAGTTGATTCCAACTCCTATAGATCACATTTCACTTACACTACATGTTTCTGCAAAAATATGACATGGTTACTGTGTAGGATCATGGCCTAGTTTAAATAAAGGACCATATGGCTATTCTTAGTCAATGATATTGTCCAAAACTATTTATTAAATTATATGGGAGCTTTCCTCTCATTTAAATCTGATCACAAACAATTCAAAATGAGGTAGAGACCCTGGTCTATTATGTCTCATGTGGAATTGTTTGATGATATTAAATCATTGCTATGTTAGGATTAAATTGCATGAGGTGCTTCACCTCATTTAAATCATTTTCTTAAATGATGAGTATGAAGAGGTTGACTTTGGTCAACCTAGGTCATATATTATTCATGAAGGAAATTAAATCTTAAACAAGTTAATGAGAGGAAATTATTTCTCTAAGGAATTAAAAGAAACACCTTACTTAGTATTTATAATGAGAGGAAAATATTTTTCTTAAAGAAGAAAACAAATTCAATCCACCTAATAGTAATGTTGTGATACGAGCCTAAGTTTGTGTGACTCATGTGTGTGCTTAGTCTAGTACTTAAGTTTGGTATGATGATTGTATACCTCGTATTCGATTTTAGACGCTAGTAACGAGGAGTATCAAGAGGAGGAGGAAGTCTACTTCCAAGGAGAAGAAGATCACATTGACCAATTCCCCAACCAAGGCAAGATAATACTCTTGCAAAGTGCAAAGCTCATCCAGAGCAAGGCATTACCCCTTTTTACCATATGCTTAATTATCCTATTCCAAGTTTTTACTTTACAAGCTTTATTGGTTTTGAATTATCCAAGTACTTTTTGATTCATGATTCACTTGGTTAGTTTTTGATTTGTACAAGAGCATCAAAGTTAGCCTAGAAGCAATGCAAACTACTTAGCACCACTCATACCTAGATGCTAGTGCTAAGTTAAAAATGACTACTCTAGATGGGAACATGTGTTTTTGAAATGATGGTGAAAACCTTGGAATGATGAGTCATTTCCATTGAAAGATTTTGAAGGTGAATATGACATGAATTTGACTTGGTGAACTTGATAGTAACTGATGATTGAGTTGGATGCGATACCATTCCAATTTCTGAGTACCCCCACAATACCTGATTATGGGTAAGGCTTAGTTGGAAATTTATGTTTCTTAGTATGGGTTACATCTAAACAAGCATCATAGAGGTTATGCCGAGGCTGCCTCCGTTGAAAGTGAAATGAGGTGAATGTACGACCCAAGCCCTGTGCAGTTCCCGGGATAACAGTTGGCTATCACCGGGAGGCCAAGCTCATGGGGGGAGGTGCCTATACTAGGGTGTGTAAGTGAAAGGTTAAAGGTTGATGATCCGCGTACTGAGTTACGATTATTCAGGATTATCCTTGACGGATGTAATCAAATGTTGTGGCACAAGTGTGCAACCTCTGCAGAGTGTAAACCTATTCGAATAGCCGCATCCGCGGTCATGGATAGTTGGAAAGGCCATACTATTTCCGTCATCAGAAATTTATATCAAATGTGACTTGTGAATTGAACTTGAAAGGTGACTTTGAATTTGAATCACAACAGAGTTGTGGGAATGACACTAATGTTCCCACTTGACTTAGTTAGCACATGAGGAGTCTTTTACTAAAAGGTTTATGAACTAAAATTAGCTTTATGCAAATAACCCTAGAGCTTAGAACACCCTCAATAGAAATGTTAAGAACTTACACTAGTATTAGTTTGCGAGTACTTGAAAGTACTCACGGCTTTGTCCCTGGCTATTCAAATGGCCAGACTATGAAGCTGAACAGCAATATGAAGATGACGGCCAACAGGACGTCTACGACAACTAGGAGCTTCTAACGTCAAGCGTTGCCTGTGGAATAGATAGTCCACTACTACTTTGCTTCCGCTACATATTCGTGTAATGATCACTAGATCAAGTGTTGTAATGAGACTGGATCATGTGATCCTATTTATGTAATGACTATGTTGGTATTGTAATGAATGATGACTCTATGATATTCAACTGTTATGTCTCGCAAAAACAATCTTCCTGGGATTGCGATGTATGGCATAATAGGCATCTGGACTTAAAAATTCGGGTGTTGACAGAGGTTGTGCGACAATTACGGAGTAAAATATCCCAGATGGAGAAAGACTTAGTTGGTATTCATGCCATGCCAGCAGTGGTGAAAAAGAAGTGCGAACTAGCTGCCAAAGTCGAGCAATATGCAATAGACGAGCTGCAGAAGGCCACTAAAAACCTGAATTGTAAGTAATTGATGTTTCCTTGTCCGTTAAGTTCTTTTGGTGCTCTCACCTTTTTATATATTGATTTACCTTTCTCTTCAACAGTCATTGCTTTGAACGCACTAGAAGAGAATATGTGTGTGCATGAGAAGATCAAAGTCGTGACTGACCTGTCACAACCACTATGCACAATATGGACTAATAGGTCGAAGGCTGCGATTGTGGCCAAGTTTAAGTATCGGGCGGGGCAGGTGCATGGTTTCTTTGATAAATGTCATGCAAACCTAGCCATGGTGTGGCAAACCATGTTTCCTATTGATCCAGCCCCTTCAACTCTGTTGGCTTTGATGGCAAAATTCAAGAATCATGTTAGAGTTTAGGCTCTGATACGGAAGGAACTTCTCGCCGGAGCTGAACTTGCATTTGCCTTCATGCTAGCTCGTTATCCGACGCTTGTTTTAGAATTAATTGCTAAGGCTAACGTGGAGCTTCACCAGTACTACCTTGTTGTGAGGCGTCCTGCTTCGATTATAGTCGCCAGAATGGAGGCAATCACCAAAGCGAACTTGTGGACCCGAATCAATCAAGGGATATGATGAACAAAATTTAAGAATACGTCGAGCATTCGCGCACATGTTGCGATGCTTGTTTTGTAATTAATATTGATGTCCTTGACCTCTATCAGTCGAGTCGTACTTGTAATCGAAGACAATCCTTTGCTGTCACGATGATGTTTTTTTGTAACGCCATGTGCCAATGATGTTCTTTTATAACATCGAATTGTGATGACGGTGTTCTTTTTCTAACATCGAGTGCAGTCGATGACATTTGAGTATTCGAATGGATCGTAAGTCCATTAAGTTCGTAGCTCAAATATCGTAAAAACGATAGAACTATATTTTTTAGTTTGAATGATGTCAATGGCAACTTTATGAGTGATCAAGTCATGTTCACGTTCGACGGACCCGTAGTAATCGCAATATGTATTGCTGAGCCATACGTATGTGTTTTGATTTATATCTGCAGCAGCCCCCGAGTCAACGAGGGAACCATGTGCACGGCGGGCTTCGTAGCTCAGGTATCTGATACGTCTCCAACGTATCCATAATTTCTGATGTTCCATGCTTGTTTTATGACAATACTTACATGTTTTTCTTGCATTTTATGATGATTTCATGCGTTTTCCGGAACTAACCTATTAACAAGATGCCAGAGTGCCAGTTCCTGTTTTCTGCTGTTTTTGGTTCCAGAAAGGCTGTTCGGGCAATATTCTCGGAATTGGACGAAATCAACGCCAAACATCCTATTTTTCCCAGAAGCATCCAGAACATCGAAGGAGAGTCGGAGGAGAGCCAGGGGGCCACCAGAGGGGTGGGCCGCGTGGGCCACACCCTGGACGCGCCCCCCTATGGGGAGGCCACCCTGTCAACCCTCCTGCGCCGCCTCTTCGCCTATATAACCCCTTTCAACCTAAAAATGCAGTACCAATTGACGAAACTCCAGAAAGACTCCAGGGGCGCCGCCGCCATCGCGAAACTCCAATTCGGGGGACAGAAGTCTCTGTTCCGGCACCCTGCCGGGACGGGGAAGTGCCCCCGGAAGCCATCTCCATCGACGCCACCGCCTCCATCATGCTTCGTGAGTAGTTCCCCCATGGACTACGGGTTCTAGCAGTAGCTAGTTGGTATTCTCTCCTCCATGTACTTCAATACAATGATCTCATGAGCTGCCTTACATGATTGAGATCCATCTGATGTAATCGGTGTTGTGTTTATTGGGGTCCGATGGATGATACATTATGATTAGTCTATCTATAAAGTTTGTGAAGTTATTGTTGCTGCAATCTTGTTATGCTTAATGCTTGTCACTAGGGCCCGAGTGGCATGATCTTAGATTTAAGCTCTATACTTATTGCTTAGATTGTATCTACAAGTTGTATGCACATGTCGCTGTCCGGAACCAAAGGCCCCGAAGTGACGGAAATCGGGACAACCGGAGGGATGGCGGTGATGTGAGGGACACATGTTTTCACGGAGTGTTAATGCTTTGCTCCGGTGCTCTATTAAAAGGAGTACCTTAATATCCAGTAGATTCCCTTGAGGCTCGGCTGCCACCGGCTGGTAGGACAAAAGATGTTGTGCAAGTTTCTCATTGCGAGCACGTACGACTAAATATGGAAAACATGCCTACATAATTAATGAATTGATGTTCTATCTTAATGCTTTATCAATCCTGTCAATTGCCCAACTGTAATTTGTTCACCCAACACTTGTCACTTGTTATTGGAGAGTTACCACTAGTGTAGATCGCTGGGAACCCCGGTCCATCTCTCATCATCATATACTCGTTCTATATGTCATTGGAAGTAGTATCAACTATTTTCCGGTGCCATCACCTCTGTGTTACTATTACTGCTGCTGTGTTACTGTTACTACTGCTCTCATATTACTGCTACTTTCACATCACCCCTGTTGCTAGTGCTTTTCCAGTGCAGCTGAATTGACAACTCAGTTGTTAAGGCTTATAAGTATTCTTTACCTCCCCTTGTGTCGAATCAATAAATTGGGTTATACTACCCGCGAAGACTGCCGCGATCCCCTATACTTGTGGGTTATTGATGGCGTGTATTTCACACGTTCGTTGGGCAACCCCAAGAGGAAGGTATGATGCGCACAGCAGCAAGTTTTCCCTCAGAAAGAAACCAAGGTTTATCGAACCAGGAGGAGCCAAGAAGCACGTTGAAGGTTGATGGCGGCGGGATGTAGTGCGGCGCAACACCGGGGATTCCGGCGCCAACGTGGAACCTGCACAACACAACCAAAGTACTTTGCCCCAACGAAACGAGTGAGGTTGTCAATCTCACCGGCTTGCTGTAACAAAGAGTTAACCGTATTGTGTGGAAGATGATTGTTTGCGAGAAAACAGTAGAACAAGTATTGCAGTAGATTGTATTTCTGTAAAGAGAATTGGACCGGGGTCCACAGTTCACTAGAGGTGTCTCTCCCATAAGACGAACAGCATGTTGGGTGAACAAATTACAGTTGGGCAATTGACAAATAAAGAGGGCATGACCATGCACATACATATCATGATGAGTATTGTGAGATTTAATTGGGCATTACGACAAAGTACATAGACCGTCATCCAAGCCGCATCTATGCCTAAAAAGTCCACCTTCGAGGTTATCATCCGAACCCCTTCCGGTATTAAGTTGCTAACAACGGACAATTGCATTAAGTATGGTGCGTAATGTAACTAGTGACTACATCCTTGAACATAGCACTAATGTTTTATCCCTAGTGGCAACAGACACAGCACAACCTTAGAACTTTACGTCACTCGTCCCAGGTGTCAATGCGGGCATGAACCCACTATCGAGCATAAGTACTCCCTCTTGGAGTTACAAGCATCTACTTGGCCAGAGCATCTACTAGTAACGGAGAGCATGCAAGATCATAAACAACACATAGCATAACTTTGATAATCAACATAACAAGTATTCTCTATTCATCGGATCCCAACAAACGCAACATATAGAATTACGGATAGATGATCTTGATCATGTTAGGCAGCTCACAAGATCCGACAATGATAGCACAATGGGGAGAAGACAACCATCTAGCTACTGCTATGGACCCATAGTCCAGGGGTAGACTACTCACACATCACACCGGAGGCGACCATGGCGGCGTAGAGTCCTCCGGGAGATGATTCCCCTCTCCGGCGAGGTGCCGGAGGCGATCTCTGGATCCCCCGAGATGGGATCGGCGGCGGCGGCGTCTCTGGAAGGTTTTCCGTATCGTGGCTCTCGGTACTGGGGGTTTCGTCACGGAGACTTTTTATAGGCGGAAGGGCAGGTCAAGAGGCGGCACGGGGGCCCCACACCACAGGGCCGCGCGGCCAAGGGGGGGGCCGCGCCGCCCTAGGGTGTGGCCCCTCCGTGGCCCCTCTTCGTCTCTCCTTCGGACTTCTGAAGCTTCGTGAGAAAATAGGCCCCTGGGCTTTGATTTCGTCCAATTCCGAGAATATTTCCTTACTAGGATTTACGAAACCAAAAACAGCAGAAAACGACAAGCGGCACTTCGGCATCTTGTTAATAGGTTAGTTCCGGAAAATGCACGAATATGACATAAAGTGTGCATAAAACATGTAGATAACATCAATAATGTGGCATGGAACATAAGAAATTATCGATACGTCGGAGACGTATCAGCATCCCCAAGCTTAGTTACTGCTCGTCCCGAGCGAGGTAAAACGATAACACGGATAATTTACGGAGTGACATGCCATCATAATCTTGATCATACTATTTGTAAAGTATATGTAGTGAATGCAGCGATCGAAACAATGTATATGACATGAGTAAACAAGTGAATCATATAGCAAAGACTTTTCATGAATAGCACTTCAAGACAAGCATCAATAAGTCTTGCATAAGAGTTAACTCATAAAGCAACAATTCAATGTAGAGATATTGAAGCAACACAAAAGAAGATTAAGTTTCAGCGGTTGCTTTCAACTTGTAACATGTATATCTCATGGATATTGTCAACATAGAGTAATATAATAAGTGCAATAAGCAAATATGTAGGAATCAATGCACAATTCACACAAGTGTTTGCTTCTTGAGGTGGAGAGAGATAGGTGAACTGACTCAACATTGAAAGTAAAAGAATGGTCCTCCATAGAGGAAAAGCATCGATTGCTATATTTGTGCTAGAGCTTTGATTTTGAAAACATGAAACAATTTTGTCAACGGTAGTAATAAAGCATATGCATCATGTAAATTATATCTTATAAGTTGCAAGCCTCATGCATAGCGTACTAATAGTGCCCGCACCTTGTCCTAATTAGCTTGGACTACCGGGTCATCACAATGCATTGTTTTTACCAAGTGTCACAAAGGGGTACCTCTATGCCGCTCTGTACAAAGGTCTAAGGAGAAAGCTCGCATTGGATTTCTCGCTATTGATTATTCTTCAACTTAGACATCCATACCGGGACAACATAGACAATAGATAATGGACTCCTCTTTTATGCATAAGCATGTAACAACAATTAATAATTTTCTCATTTGAGATTGAGGATATATGTCCAAAACTGAAACTTCCACCATGGATCATGGCTTTAGTTAGCGGCCCAATGTTCTTCTCTAACATATGCATGCTTAACCATATGGTGGTAGATCTCTCTTACTTCAGACAAGACGAACATGCATAGCAACTCACATGAAATTCAACAACGAAAAGTTGATGGCGTCCCCAGTGAACATGGTTATCGCACAACAAGCAACTTAATAAGAGATAAAGTGCATAATTACATATTCAATACCACAATAGTTTTTAAGCTATTTGTCCCATGAGCTATATATTGCAAAGGTGAATGATGGAATTTTAAAGGTAGCACTCAAGCAATTTACTTTGGAATGGCGGAAAATACCATGTAGTATAGGTAGGTATGGTGGACACAAATGGCATAGTGGTTGGCTCAAGTATTTTGGATGCATGAGAAGTATTCCCTCTCGATACAAGGTTTAGGCTAGCAAGGCTTATTTGAAACAAACACAAGGATGAACCGGTGCAGCAAAACTCACATAAAAGACATATTGAAAACATTATAAGACTCTACACCGTCTTCCTTGTTGTTCAAACTCAATACTAGAAATTATCTAGACCTTAGAGAAACCAAATATGCAAACCAAATTTTAGCATGCTCTATGTATTTCTTCATTAATGGGTGCAAAGCATATGATGCAAGAGCTTAAACATGAGCACAACAATTGCCAAGTATCACATTACCCAAGACATTTATAGCAATTACTACATGTATCATTTTCCAATTCCAACCATATAACAATTTAACGAAGGAGAAACTTCGCCATGAATACTATGAGTAGAAACCAAGGACATACTTGTCCATATGCTACAGCGGAGCGTGTCTCTCTCCCATAAAGTGAATGCTAGGATCCATTTTATTCAAACAAAACAAAAAACAAAAACAAACCGACGCTCCAAGAAAAAGCACATAAGATGTGATGGAATAAAAATATAGTTTCAGGGGAGGAACCTGATAATGTTGTCGATGAAGAAGGGGATGCCTTGGGCATCCCCAAGCTTAGACGCTTGAGTCTTCTTGATATATGCAGGGGTGAACCACCGGGTG
Organism: Lolium rigidum; assembly: GCF_022539505.1. Classification (NCBI taxonomy): domain Eukaryota; kingdom Viridiplantae; phylum Streptophyta; class Magnoliopsida; order Poales; family Poaceae; genus Lolium; species Lolium rigidum. The sequence continues at coordinate 262,669,371 of NC_061508.1, forward strand.
CATCCCCAAGCTTAGAGCTTTCACTCTCCTTGATCATGTTGCATCATACTCCTCTCTTGATCCTTGAAAACTTCCTCCACACCAAACTCGAAACAACTCATTAGAGGGTTAGTGCACAATATAAATTGACATATTCAGAGGTGACACAATCATTCTTAACACTTCTGGACATTGCATAATGCTACTGGACATTAATGGATCAAAGAAATTCATCCAACATAGCGAAAGAGGCAATGCGAAATAAAAGGCAGAATCTGTCAAAACAGAACATTTCGTATTGACGAATTTTAAAATGGCACCAGACTTGCTCAAATGAAAATGCTCAAATTGAATGAAAGTTGCGTACATATCTGAGGATCATGCACGTAAATTGGCTTAATTTTCCGAGCTACCTACAGGGAGGTGGACCCAGATTCGTGACAGCAAAGAAATCTGGAACTGTGCAGTAATCCAAATCTAGTACTTACTTTTCTATCAACGGCTTAACTTGGCACAACAAAACACAAAACTAAGATAAGGAGAGGTTGCTACAGTAATAAACAACTTCCAAGACACAAAATAAAAACAAAGTACTGTAGGTAAAAACATGGGTTGTCTCCCATAAGCGCTTTTCTTTAACGCCTTTCAGCTAGGCGCAGAAAGTGTGTATCAAGTATTATCAAGAGACGAAGTGTCAACATCATAATTTGTTCTCATAATAGAGTCAAAAGGTACCTTCATTCTCTTTCTAGGGAAGTGTTCCATACCTTTCTTGAGAGGAAATTGATATTTTATATTACCTTCCTTCATATCAATAACAGCACCAACACTTCGAAGAAAAGGTCTTCCCAATATAATGGGACAAGATGCATTGCATTCAATATCCAAGACAACAAAATCAACGGGAACAAGGTTATTGTTAACGGTAATGCGAACATTATCAACTTTCCCCAAAGGTTTCTTTGTAGAATGATCAGCAAGATTATCATCCAAATAACAATTTTTCAGCGGTGGCAAGTCAAGCATATTATAAATTTTCTTAGGCATAACAGAAATACTTGCACCAAGATCACATAAAGCATTACAATCAAAATCTTTAATCTTCATCTTAATGATGGGCTCCCAACCATCCTCTAACTTTTTAGGAATAGAGGCTTCGCGCTCTAGTTTCTCTTCTCTAGCTTTTATAAGAGCATTTGTAATATGATGTGTAAAAGCCAAATTTATAGCACTAGCATTAGGACTTTTAGCAAGTTTTTGCAAGAACTTTATAACTTCAGAGATGTGGCAATCATCAAAATTCAAACCATTATAATCTAAAGCAATGGGATCATCATCCCCAATGTTGGAAAAAATTTCAGCAGACTTTATCACGAGCGAGTTTCAAGCAGTTTTAGCAGTTTCGAGCAGTTTTTCGCGCTTTGCATTAGAAGTGGAAACATTGCTAACACCAATTCTTTTATTAGTATTAGTAGGAGGTGCAGCAACATGTGTAGCATTAGCATTACTAGTGGTGGTAATAGTCCAAAGTTTCGCTATATTCTTTTTAGCTAGTTTTTCATTTTCTTCTCTATCCCACCTAGCACGCAGTTCAGCCATTAATCTTATATTCTCATTAATTCTAACTTGAATGGCATTTGCTGTAGTAGTAATTTTATTATGATGATTCTCATTAGGCAAAACTTTTGATTTCAAAAGATCAACATCGAGCAGCAAGACTATCGACTTTAGAAGCAAGTATATCAATTTTCCCAAGCTTTTCTTCAACAGATTTGTTAAAAGCGGTTTGTGTACTAATAAATTCTTTAAGCATGGCTTCAAGTCCAGGGGTGAATTCCTATTATTGTTGTAAGAATTCCCATAAGAATTACCATAGCCGTTGCCATTATTATAAGGATATGGTCTATAGTTGTTACTAGAATTGTTCCGGTAAGCATTGTTGTTGAAATTATTATTTTTAATGAAGTTTACATCAACATGTTCTTCTTGTGCAACCAATGAAGCTAACGGAACATTATTAGGATCAATATTAGTCCTATCATTCACAAGCATAGACATAATAGCATCAATCTTATCACTCAAGGAAGAGGTTTCTTCGACGGAATTTACCTTCTTACCTTGTGGAGCCCTTTCCGTGTGCCATTCAGAGTAGTTGATCATCATATTATCAAGAAGCTTTGTTGCTTCACCAAGAGTGATGGACATAAAGGTACCTCCAGCAGCTGAATCCAATAAATTCCGTGAAGAAAAATTTAGTCCCGCATAGAAGGTTTGGATGATCATCCAAGTAGTCGGTCCATGGGTTGGGCAATTTTTAACCAGAGATTTCATTCTTTCCCAAGCTTGAGCAACATGTTCAGTATCTAATTGTTTAAAATTCATTATGCTACTCCTCAAAGATATAATTTTAGCAGGGGGATAATATCTACCAATAAAAGCATCCTTGCATTTAGTCCATGAATCAATACTATTCTTAGGTAGAGATAGCAACCAA
>NC_061508.1:262671943-262726132 GCF_022539505.1 Lolium rigidum
ATAACAGTATTCTCTATTCATCGGATCCCAACAAACGCAACATATAGAATTACGGATAGATGATCTTGATCATGTTAGGCAGCTCACAAGATCCGACAATGATAGCACAATGGGGAGAAGACAACCATCTAGTTACTGCTATGGACCCATAGTCCAGGGGTAGACTACTCACACATCACACCGGAGGCGACCATGGCAGCGTAGAGTCCTCCGGGAGATGATTCCCCTCTCCGGTAGGGTGCCGGAGGCGATCTCCTGGATCCCCCGAGATGGGATCGGCGGCGGCGGCGTCTCTGGAAGGTTTTCCGTATCGTGGCTCTCGGTACTGGGGGTTTCGTCACGGAGACTTTTTATAGGCGGAAGGGCAGGTCAAGAGGCGGCACGGGGGCCCCACACCACGGGGCCGCGCGGCCAAGGGGGCCGCGCCGCCCTAGGGTGTGGCCCCTCCGTGGCCCCTCTTCGTCTCTCCTTCGGACTTCGGAAGCTTCGTGAGAAAATAGGCCCCTGGGCTTTGATTTCGTCCAATTCCGAGAATATTTCCTTACTAGGATTTCTGAAAACAAAAACAGCAGAAAACAAAGAATCGGCACTTCGGCATCTTGTTAATAGGTTAGTTCCAGAAAATGCACGAATATGACATAAAGTGTGCATAAAACATGTAGATAACATCAATAATGTGGCATGGAACATAAGAAATTATCGATACGTCGGAGACGTATCGCTTATCAAGATCGTTTTCTCGGCGCCGTTGCCGGGAGGCATAGCTCTACTCATAAGTTCACCTGGGGAGTACACTCTACCTCTCTCTCTGTTTTATTTTATTTTGTTTTTCTTAGTTTACTTTTGTCTAGTTTATTTTTGCTTAGTTTAATTCTGTCTAGTATTATTTTGCTTAGTTTGTTTTTTTCTTGTTTTATTTTCCTCATATACCTGAAAATCCATAAAAATTTGAAAAACCGAAAAATTAAAAACTGCTGTTATGGGAGAACCTACAACCTATTTGGAGCTCATAGAATGTTATAATAATTATAGAGAATCAAGAACTGGTAAAATAATGAGTGCTATGATAGAAAAATTGAATACAATGGCTAAAATCTTGCTTAAACACCATGATACAAACTGTTGCTCTCAACAGGATACTAAACATCTTAAATTTCAATGTGGCTTTAGTGAGGAATTTTTAATTAAGAACTATAATCGGAATTGCTATATTCATTATGGGTTCGAAGAGGTAGACCAATTTGTCTTATTTATGGGAGCCTCTGAGATAGAATCCTTCATGGTTGAGAATTATGAAACTTGTGTTGCTTGTAAGGACCTTAAAGATTATGTCTCTTATATCCCTAATTCTTGCATAGAATGTTACAGTGATAATCCTTATATCATTGATTATAAAGAGAGACTCATTAATGCACAAGAATGCACTCACAATTTGCAGGAACCGGTGGAAGAAGAAATTGATGAACCTGAAAGCTCATTGGATGAAAAAGAAGATGAAATTGATTAACCTGAAAGCTCATTGGATGAAAAAGAAGAGGAGAGCGACGAACAAAAGGAGGAAGAATGGATTAGCTACCCATGCCAACCTTCTAATGAGAGTAACTCTTTATCTCTTACATTATTTGATTGTCCTCCATGCTTACCGAAAGAGGTTGAATGTTATGTTCCTGTGGATTCTCTTGAAATAGTACCTATGAGTAATACTTGTGAGAATAATTATGCTACTGTTATTTATGATAATCCATGCTACTTTGATAAATCTTATGATAATGCTTTGTTTGTGCCTGATGTCGAAATGCATGGTACTAAAGAATTTTGCGTAGCAAATGTTTATGATAAAGCTCTAGATGATGGTCCTATGTTACTTGATAATATTAATTGTACTACTAATGAAAATGGGATTGGAGAGTTCTTGACTTATTCTATGAGTCCCATATCTCTTGAGATTGATCAATCATCTTGTCATATTATTGATAAAAGTGAGTTTGAAAGTTTTAATTCCACTATTTTTGAGCTTGATAAAAATTATGTGTTTGGAAATCATGAAAAGTATGCTACATGTGATAGTTATATTGTTGAGTTTGTTCATGAAGCTACTGAAAATTATTATGAGAGAGGAAAATATGGTTGTAGAGATTTGCATAGTGCTAAAACACCTCTCTATATGCTTAAAATTTTGAAGCTACTCTTGTTTTATCTTCCTATGCTTGTTACTTTGCTCTCCATGAACTTGTTTATTTACAAGATTCCTTTTCATAGGAAGCATGTTAGGCTTAAATGTGTTTTGAATTTTCTTTTTGATGCTCTCTTTTGCTTCAACTCTTATTTCTTGCGAGTGCATCATTAAAACTGCTGAGCCCATCTTAATGGCTATAAAGAAAGAACTTCTTGGGAGATAACCCATGTGTTTATTTTGCTACTTGTTTTGTTGTGTTTTGGAAGTTGTTACCAATGTAGCAACCTCTCCTTATCTTTATTTTATTGCAATGTTGTGCCAAGTGAAGCCTCTAATCGAAGGTTGATACTAGATTTGGATTTCTGCGCAGAAACAGATTTCTATCTGTCATGAATCTGGGCTGTTTTCTCTGTAGGTTACTCAGAAAAATATGCCAGTTTACGTGCGTGTTCCTCAGATATGTACGCAACTTTCGTTAGTTTTGAGTTTTCTGATTTGAGCAACGGAAGTATTTCTTTAAAATTCGTCTTTACTGGCTATTCTGTTTTGGCAGATTCTGTCTCTGTTTTTTGCATTGTCTCTTGTGGATTTTAAGCAAGGCTTTCTACAGGTGGAGAGCTGTAGCTAATGTTTTATTGAGTTCTTGCAATGTGTCACTACAGGACCAAGGTGGATTCAAATTTTTTGAGTACTAACCCCTCTAATGAAGTTTATGAGAAGTTTGGTGTGAAGGAAGTTTTCAAGGGTCAAGAGAGGAGGATGATATATGATCAAGAAGAGTGAAAAGTCTAAGCTTGGGGATGCCCCCGTGGTTCATCCCTGCATATTTCAAGAAGACTCAAGCGTCTAAGCTTGGGGATGCCACAGGCATCCCCTTCTTCATCAACTTATCAGGTTTCTTCTATTGAAACTATATTTTTATTCGGTCACATCATATGTGCTTTACTTGGAGCGTCTGTGTGCTTTTATTTTGTTTTTGTTTGAATAAATTCGGATCCTAGCAATCCTTGTTTGGGAGAGAGACACGCTCCGCTTTTTCATATGAACACTTGTTCTTCGTTTTACTTTTAATGTTCAATGATAAAAGTTGGAAGCTACAATACTTATGGTTGTTTGGTTGGAAACAGAAAATGCCTCATAATGTCTTGGATAATTTGACACTTGGCAATTGTTTTGAGCTCTCAAGTAGATCATGATTAAGTTTTTTCATGTAGTTTAAACCTATTAGTGAAGAACTACCGTAGAGCTTGTTAAAATTGGTTTGCATGATTGGTCTCTCTTAAGGTCTAGATATTTTCTGGTAAAAGTGTTTGAGCAACAAGGAAGACAGTGTAGAGTATTATAATGCTTGCAATATGTTCTTATGTAAGTTTTGCTGTACCGGTTCATACTTGTGTTTGCTTCAAACAACCTTGCTAGCCCAAAGCCTTGTACTGAGAGGGAATACTTCTCGTGCATCCAAAATCCTTGAGCCAAACAATATGCCATTTGTGTCCACCATACCTACCTACTATGTGGTATTTCCTGCCATTCCAAAGTAAATTGCTTGAGTGCTACCTTTAAACAATTCAAAATGCTTCTCAATTTGTGTTAATGTTTTATAGCTCATGAGGAAGTATGTGGTGTTTATCTTTCAATCTTGTTGGGCAACTTTCACCAATGGACTAGTGGCTTCATCCGCTTATCCAATAATTTTGCAAAAATACCTGGCAATGGGATTCCCAGTCCCAAATTAATTAACCAAAATAGACACTCCCCCATGGTATGTGATTGTTGGACGGCACCCGAAGGATTCGGTTAGCCATGGCTTGAGAAAGCAAAGGTGGGGAGGAGTGTCATCATAATAAAACTAAAATAAAAGGGCACTCCTTCATGGTATGAGATTGTTGGCAGGCACCCGAGGATTAGGTTAGCCATGGTTTGTGAAAGAAAGGTTGGAAGGAGTGCCACCCAAAAATAAAATAAAATGGGAGCCGCTCTTTGAAGGATTGTCTGGCAAGGGGGTTAGAGTGCCCACTACCATTCGTTGACAACAACAAACACCTCTCAAAACTTTACTTTTATGCTCTCTCTATGTTTTCAAAACCAAAGCTCTAGCACAAATATAGCAATCAATGCTTCCGTCTGCGAAGGGCCTTTCTTCTACTTTATGTTGAGTCAGTTTACCTACTTCCCTCCATCTTAGAAGCAAACACTTGTGTTAACTGTGCATTGATTCTTACATACTTGCTTATTTGCATTCATCATATTACTTTATGTTGACAATTATCCATGAGATATGCATGTTGAAAGCTGAAAGCAACCGCTGAAACTTATATCTTCCTTTGTGTTGCTTCGATGCCTTTACTCTGAATCTATTGCTTTATGAGTTAACTCTTATGCAAGACTTTTGATGCTTGTCTTGAAAGTACTCTTCATGAAAAGTTTTGCTATATGTTATCTATTTGTTAGCAACTATAGATCATTGCCTTGAGTCACTTCATTCATTTCATATGCTTTGTAATAGTATGATCAAGGTTATGTAAGTAGCATGTCACTACAGAAATTATTCTTTTTATCGTTTACCTGCTCGGGACGAGCATGAACTAAGCTTGGGGATGCTGATACGTCTCCAACGTATCCATAATTTCTGATGTTCCATGCTTGTTTTATGACAATACTTACATGTTGTGCTTGCATTTTATGATGATTTCATGCGTTTTCCGGAACTAACCTATTAACAAGATGCCACAGTGCCGGTTCTCGTTTTCTGCTGTTTTTGGTTCCGTAAAGGCTGTTCGGGCAATATTCTCGGAATTGGACGAAATCAACGCCAAACATCCTATTTTTCCCGGAAGCATCCAGAACATCGAAGGAGAGTCGGAGGAGAGCCAGGGGGGCCACCAGAGGGGTGGGCCGCGTGGGCCACACCCTGGCCGCGCCCCCCTATGGGGAGGCCACCCTGTCGACCCTCCTGCGCCGCCTCTTCGCCTATATAACCCCTTTCAACCTAAAAACGCAGTACCAATTGACGAAACTCCAGAAAGACTCCAGGGGCGCCACCGCCATCACGAAACTCCAATTCGGGGGACAGAAGTCTCTATTCCGGCACCCTGCCGGGACGGGGAAGTGCCCCCGGAAGCCATCTAGCTCCATCGACGCCACCGCCTCCATCATGCTCTGTGAGTAGTTCCCCCATGGACTACGGGTTCTAGCAGTAGCTAGTTGGTATTCTCTCCTCCATGTACTTCAATACAATGATCTCATGAGCTTCCTTACATGATTGAGATCCATCTGATGTAATCGGTGTTGTGTTTGTTGGGATCCGATGGATGATACATTATGATTAGTCTATCTATAAAGTTTGTGAAGTTATTGTTGCTGCAATCTTGTTATGCTTAATGCTTGTCAGTAGGGCCCGAGTGGCATGATCTTAGATTTAAGCTCTATACTTATTGCTTAGATTGTATCTAAAAGTTGTATGCACATGTCGCTGTCCGGAACCAAAGGCCCCGAAGTGACAGAAATCGGGACAACCGGAGGGGATGGCGGTGATGTGAGGGACACATGTTTTCACGGAGTGTTAATACTTTGCTCCGGTGCTCTATTAAAAGGAGTACCTTAATATCCAGTAGATTCCCTTGAGGCCCGGCTGCCACCGGCTGGTAGGACAAAAGATGTTGTGCAAGTTTCTCATTGCGAGCACGTACGACTAAATATGGAAAACATGCCTACATAATTAATGAATTGATGTTCTATCTTAATGCTTTATCAATCCTGTCAATTGCCCAACCGTAATTTGTTCACCCAACACTTGTCACTTGTTATTGGAGAGTTACCACTAGTGTAGATCGCTGGGAACCCCGGTCCATCTCTCATCATCATATACTCGTTCTATATGTCATTGGAAGTAGTATCAACTATTTTCCGGTGCCATCACCTCTGTGTTACTATTACTGCTGCTGTGTTACTGTTACTACTGCTCTCATATTACTGCTACTTTCACATCACCCCTGTTGCTAGTGCTTTTCCAGGTGCAGCTGAATTGACAACTCAGTTGTTAAGGCTTATAAGTATTCTTTACCTCCCCTTGTGTCGAATCAATAAATTGGGTTATACTACCCGTGAAGACTGCCGCGATCCCCTATACTTGTGGGTTATCAGTATCGTAAGAACGATGTGCTGGCGTGGGCCGTTTGTTTTGCGTGATTGCCATTGTCTACAACACTCAAATGTTCCGTGAGGCTTTATTGAATCATTCATATTTTTTATGTATAGTAGTCCATAGATTTTCATGAATTGCAACACTCGCATGTTTTCGTGAGGCTTTTGATGGAATCATAAGATAAGAGTTATCGTCTACAACCCCCGAGTATTTTTTGGTTATGCTTAATGTATTGATAGTATAAAAAATTAGAAATAGTCATCGTGTATACGATGTTATTTTTGGACTCGAGCGCTCCCGATGGAAGTAAACGCAGTAGTCGAAAGATCTGTCATGCGCTCTCGAGTAATTTCGAGTGCATCTTTATTAAGCGAAGTAATAGTTGTATGAGCGAACTAGAACTTTATGGATAATATGAAACTGATGTATACATTGTCTTTCGTATGGCTAAGAAGCCTTATTGAATGAAACAAAGGAAGGCAAAAAAATTCCTAAACATAGAATCGACACAGTTGTGCAACGTTCCATGGGTTGCGTTCCACCAATCCAGTTGTAGTATTCTTGATGCAATAGGCGCCTCCTGGGATGACTTCAGTGACAATGTAAGATCCTTCCTAGGGAAATTCTAGCTTTAGATGTCCCTTTTGTTTTAGCCGTAATACTAGGTCACTAACGTTAAAGCTTCGAGTGCATACCCTTCAGATGTGGTAGTTTCGTATTGCCTAATGATATACAACTGTTCTAGCCAAAGCAATATCGCAAGCTTCGTATACTAGATCCAAAGCGTCTTGGAGTGCTTGAACAGATACGCTCTCATTGTAAGCAATGACCCGAGGTGCTTCGAACCGAACATCGGCAGGGAGAAAGTGAGTATATTGTGTTAATCTGTTTGGTGTGGTGCGTAGGCTACAAAGTACTAATGGTAACTCTTCGACCCACGCACCAGCTGCCTTTGTGAGATGCTTTTTAATGCCATCACAAATTATACCATTAATCTTCTCCACATGTCCATTGGTTTGAGGGTGTGAAACCGAAGCGAAGCTGTGTTTGATGCTGAGCTTTTCACAAAATTGGTGAAATTCTTCAGAGGCGAAGTTGCGTCCATTGTCCGTGATGATGTTGTGCGGTACGCCGAACGACAAGTGATGCCATAAAAAAATTTGACAGTTATTGCGGTTGTTTGATTGGTGAATGGTATAGCATCTATCCATTTGGTGAACTCACTAGTAGGAAAAGGGACATCTGTGGTGCACCAAAAACCACATTCTGTGGCGCATGGGCAGTGCGCCACAGAATCCTCGCCATAAAAATTAAAATTATGTGGCGCATAAGTATGTCCTCCTTTGAATATTTCGGCATTGGCCCGACTTGGTCGAGTCCGCATTGCGCAACATTGATACGTCTCCAACGTATCGATAATTTCTTATGTTCCATGCTACTTTATTGATGATACCTACATGTTTTATACATACTTTATGTCATATTTATGCATTTTCCGGCACTAACCTATTAACAAGATGCCGAAGAGCCGATTGCTGTTTTCTCGCTGTTTTTGGTTTCAGAAATCCTAGTAAGGAAATATTCTCGGAATTGGACAAAATCAACGCCCAGGGGCCTATTTTTCCACGAAGCTTCCAGAAGTCCGAAGAGGAAACGAAGTGGGGCCACGGGGCGCCGCCACAGTAGGGCGGCGCGGCCCAAGCCCTGGCCGCGCCAGCCTGGCGTGTGGGGCCCCCGTGATGCCCCTTGACCTGCCCTTCCGCCTACTTAAAGCCTTCGTCGCGAAATCCCCAGTACCGAGAGCCACGATACGGAAAACCTTCCAGAGATGTCGCCGCCGCCAATCCCATCTCGGGAGATTCAGGAGATCGCCTCCGGCACCCTGCCGGAGAGGGGAATCATCTCCCGGAGGACTCTACACCGCCATGGTCACCTCTGGAGTGACGTGTCAGTAGTTCACCCCTGGACTATGGGTCCATAGCAGTCGCTAGATGGTCGTCTTCTCCTAATTGTGCTATCATTGTTTGATCTTGTGAGCTGCCTAACATGATCAAGATCATCTATCTGTAATACTATATGTTGTGTTTGTTGGGATCTGATGAATAGTGAATGTTATGTTATGTTGATTATCAATCTATCATCTATGTGTTGTTTATGATCTTGCATTCTCTCCGTTGCTAGTAGAGGCTCTGGCCAAGTTTTTGCTTGTAACTCCAAGAGGGAGAATTTATGCTCGATAGTGGGTTCATGCCTCCATTAAATCTGGGACAGTGACAGAAAGTTCTAAGATTGTGGATGTGTTGTTGCCACTAGGGATAAAACATCAATGCTATGTCTAAGGATATATTTGTTGATTACATTATGCACCATACTTAATGCAATTGTCTGTTGTTTGCAACTTAATACTGGAGGGGGTTCGGATGATAACCTGAAGGTGGACTTTTTAGGCATAGATGCATGTTGGATAGCGGTCTATGTACTTTGTCGTAATGCCCAATTAAATCTCACACTACTCATCATAACGTGTATGTGCATGGTCATGCCTTCTCTATTTGTCAATTGCCCAACTGTAATTTGTTCACCCAACATGCTTATTCTTATGGGAGAGACACCTCTAGTGAACTATGGACCCCGGTCCATTCTTTTACATCGAATACAATCTACTGCAATACTCGTTCTACTGTTCTCTGCAAACATCATCATCCACACTATACATCTAATCCTTTGTTAAAGCAAGCCGGTGAGATTGACAACCTCACTGTTACGTTGGGATAAAGTACTTTGGTTGTGTTGTGCAGGTTCCACGTTGGCGCCGGAATCACTGGTGTTGCGCCGCACTACACTCCTCCGCCATCAACTTAATCTTCCTTTGTGTTGCTTCAATACCTTTACTTTGAATTATTGCTTTATGAGTTAACTTTTATGCAAGACTTATTGATGCTTGTCTTGAAGTATTATTCATGAAAAGTCTTTGCTATATGATTCATTTGTTTACTCATGTCATTTACCATTGTTTGGATCGCTGCATTCATTACATATGCTTACAATAGTATGATCAAGGTTATGATGGCATGCCACTCCAGAAATTATCTTTGTTATCGTTTACCTGCTCGGGACGAGCAGGAACTAAGCTTGGGGATGCTGATACGTCTCCGACGTATCGATAATTTCTTATGTTCCATGCCACATTATTGATGATATCTACATGTTTTATGCATAGTTTATGTCATATTTATGCATTTTCCGGCACTAACCTATTAACGAGATGCCGAAGAGCCAGTTGTTGTTTTTGGTTTCGAAATCCTAGTAAGGAAATATTCTCGGAATTGGACGAAATTAACGCCCAGGGGCCTATTTTCACACGAAGCTTCCAGAAGACCGAAGATGATACGAAGTGGGGCCACGAGGTGGCCAGACACCAGGGCGGCGCGGCCCAGCCCTTGGCCGCGCTGACCTAGCGTGTGGGGCCCTCGTGTGCCCCCCTGACCTATCTCCTCCGCCTACTTAAAGCCTTCGTCGTGAAACCCCCAGTACAGAGAGCCACGATATGGAAAACCTTCCAGAGACGCCGCCGCCGCCAATCCCATCTCGGGGGATTTAGGAGATCGCCTCCGGCACCCTACCGGAGAGGGGAATCATCTCCTGGAGGACTCTTCACCGCCATGGTCGCCTCCGGAGTGATGAGTGAGTAGTTCACCCCTGGACTATGGGTCCATAGCAGTAGCTAGATGGTCATCTTCTCCTAATTGTGCTTCATTGTCGGGTCTTGTGAGCTGCCTAACATGATCAAGATCATCTATCTGTAATGCTATATGTTGTGTTTGTTGGGATCCGATGGATAGAGAATACTATGCTATGTTGATTATCAATCTATTATCTATGTGTTGTTTATGATCTTGCATGCTCTCCGTTATTAGTAGAGGCTCTGGCCAAGTTTTTACTCTTAACTCCAAGAGGGAGTATTTATGCTCGATAGTGGGTTCATGTATCCATTAAATCCGGAGGAGTGACAGAAACCTCTAAGGTTGTGGATGTGCTGTTGCCACTAGGGATAAAACATTGATGCTATTTTCGAGGATGTAGTTATTGATTACATTACGCACCATACTTAATGCAATTGTCTGTTGTTTTCAACTTAATACTTGGAAGGGGTTCGGATGATAACCCGAAGGTGGACTTTTTAGGCATAGATGCATGCTGGATAGCGGTCTATGTACTTTGTCGTAATGCCCAATTAAATCTCACAATATTCATCATATCATGTATGTGCATTGTCATGCCCTCTCTATTTGTCAATTGCCCAACCGTAATTTGTTCACCCAACATGCTATTTATCTTATGGGAGAGACACCTCTAGTGAACTATGGACCCCGGTCCATTCTTAACATCGAATACAATCTATCGCAATACTTGTTCTACTGTTTTTCGCAAACAATCATCATCCACACTATACATCTAATCCTTTGTTACAGCAAGCCGGTGAGATTGACAACCTCACTGTTTCGTTGGAGCAAAGTACTTTGGTTGTGTTGTGCAGGTTCCACGTTGGCGCCGGAATCCCTGGTGTTGCGCCGCACTACATCTCGCCGCCATCAACCTTCAACGTGCTTCTTGGCTCCTACTGGTTCGATAAACCTTGGTTTCTTACTGAGGGAAAACTTGCCGCTGTACGCATCACACCTTCCTCTTGGGGTTCCCAACGGGCACGTCGACTGCGTGCTAGCATCAAACATCAAGTCCTTGGCTGAGGCGTGCGGTTTTGGCGCAAAACATTGACAGGGATCACACTTCATGACTAGCATCCTGGCTTCTATTGCTGTTGTTGGCCAATAGAACCCAACTCTGAAGGCTTTGGCGACAAGTGCTCGGATGCTCGCATGGTGGCCACAGGTGCACTCATGTATTTCTCGTAGCAAGACCTTTCCATCTTCCATGCATCGTTGGAATATGCCGGATATACTTCGTTCGTAGAGTTCGTCCGCTACCACCGTGTACGCCTTAGAGCAACGCACAATGCGTCGTGCTTCTGCTGGGTCGTCAGGTAGTTCGTGCCAAAGTAAGTACGCAAGGAAAGGCTGGGTCCAAACAAGTTCAAGGAGTAGAACTTGCTGCCTTGGGCCAATAACAATGTTTTTATCGACTGTTTGGGGCGAAGCCCCCCGAGTCAGTAACCTACTGTGGGGGGTGCCAAAGTTTTAACTTTGATGGATCGTTGGTTGATTACTTTGTAAAAAACCCTATCCGGAATCGCAGAGCATGTGGAACCGATGTTTGCCAAAGAATCTGCTTCTTCATTGTTGGCTCTGCCGATATATTTTAGTTCGCAACCTTCGGATTTCCCTTTCATCGATTGGTACATTTCGCGATAAGCAATCATATTGGTACTGACTGCATCGCACAGATTCATCGATCGGCTGTTGGACAACGAGGTTTAGGGTGGCGCCACAGGCTTTGGCCATACACATGCCATGCAACAATGCTTCATATTCTGCTTCAAGGTTTGTTGGTAGAGGGAAGTTCATCCTTAGTACATACTTCATCTTGTCGCCTTGAGGTGATATGAGTACTACCCCAGTGCCAGCACCCATGTTTCGCTTTGATCCATCAAAATACATGGTCCAGGTACCCGACTATTGTGGGTATACTTCATGGGTGTACCATCAACAGTGCCTAGATCCGGCAAGCCCGGGTGGCCCATAGACGGTGATGGTGGCGTATGGCCCATCGGGCGGCCCAGTTGTTGTAGATCAAGATGGATGAAGCCCAGCCCAGGAACAAGGAGCTGGATCCACCGACCGACTCTGCAAGTTGGATCCAGCCTGGCCCATCAGGGGTAGCCGGATCTAGTACGACGTATAAGGAAAAGCAGATCCTTGACGTGCACGGCAATGTAATATTCCATAGTTAGGTGACTTGTATTCCGGCTAGGACTCTCCGTGTAAACCCTAGATAGTGGCGCCTTTATAAGCCGGATCCTGGGTGCCCTAGGGGCACAAACACAACTCATTGTAACAACGCGAAAGCGCCCAGATAATTCCAGACAAGCAGCAGTAGGCCCTGTCATCATGCAGGTGTTTCGAAGTTGGGTAAACCGCGTACCACCATCCCGAGAACTATCCGGCCGATGGCCCCTACTTCTTCTCCCCTTGTGAGGATCCCTCCTCCGAGGTACCGCCGAATAGACAACGATAGTTGGCGCCCACCGTGGGGCCAGCGGCGTCTGGAGGCAGGAACCGGGAGGGTTCAGCCATGGGAAGCTACAAAGATTCCATCGCTGTGGGCCGTGTCCTATACGCCGAGAATTTTCTGCTCATCCCTTAGGACGAGTGCTGGATTCCGGCTAAGACCGACCCCATCAAGCTCTCCATCGTCCAAATCGGCGGTATTCACATCTTCATCGGTGAAACCGTCGATTCCGACGGAAACACCCTGGTAAGTCACGCTGACGCGACCGCCGCTAAGCAGGTAGCAATCGCGAAGATTCGATCCGAGACGCAGGAACTTCCTAAGGAAGATTCCTCCTTAGATCTGGAAATTTCAAAACCCACCCAATCCGCCCCTGGTCAGGAAATTACGGTGGAAGACCAATGCAGATCCGCCTGGGTCTCCCAGGTGTTAGAGAAGCAAAGGTGTCACTTCGTGCACTTCCTCGCACATACCGCAGGAATCGCCCCTCCTCAGGAGGGAGCTAGACCCATGCAGGTTGAGGCTACCAGAGACAGCGATACTTCGGATCAGCAAGAGGTTGCCGGAGACAACAACGCTCCGGATCAACAAGAGGATGCCAGAGACAAAGAAGAATCAATCCTTGGAAACCTAAGCCCAATCTCTGATGATGCTTCCTCCATGGACACGGAGGAATACAACCGCGTTATGGAGTTGGAGGATGAGGAGAAAGCTGAGGCAGAATCCGCCCCGCCAAAGGAGCTCCTTGTGACCTTAACTGGGCTGGATATAGGAACGGACACAGAAGCGACTCCGACCGATGCCGGAATTTTAGGCCCGTACAATTCGAAGACTCCGCAACAGATGCACTATCGCATTGTTCTGGATCCTGGAGAAGCATGTGTCCTCGAACACGGGGAAGATATGTCCATAGAAGATCTTGCCAGGAAAGCAGGCCGAGGTGCTATTGTGAAATCTGAAATCCTGACCAAGACAATAACTTCGGAAGAGGCCGCAGACCCAGAAGCTCTAGAAGCCAAAAAGGAAGGAGCTGCTAGCAGCCGCTGAAAGATTTGCCAACATCGCAGTCGTAATGCTGGAGGAAACGCAAGATGCAAAGGAAGTACTGGCACAGGTCGAAGAGAAAGAGCACATAGCTGTAGAATACTTAGAGAATGCCAAAGCACTCCGGAGCGGTGGGAAACCCTCGTAGGTGATGCCAGCAGGGAAGCAGATAGGATCCGTCGGGAAGCCATTCGCCCCCGCTAGATCAACTTTGCGAGCCCCACCGATCATCAGCCGCTCACAACTCCAAAGGACAATATGAAGAAGGCTGCGAAGCTTTTTGCCAAGAACGACGAGGAAATCGACATCAAAGTGCGCTGGTGCATGCCACACCTTCCTCGGAACTCCGACGGTCAGGGCCAAGAAATCAGCCCTCCGGGTCCTGAATGCCACGCTTCCGGCAGTGCCACAGTACGTCATGTGGTTGGAAAACCCGTGCACCTTCGACAGGACGGAGCAGCCCACTGTCATCCCCAAAGAGTGCTATACTTTGGTTGTGAGTCCCTGCATCGATGGGTATGACTTCTCCAAGTGCCTCATGGACGGCGGAGCCAGCCTGAACATCATGTACCTGGAGACTCTGGAGAGGATGAAGCTTACCAAAGAACAGCTTAAGCACAGCACCACGGAGTTCCATGGTGTGGTTCCGGGTAAAAAGGCAAACTCCCTCGGCAGCATCAAACTTCATGTGGCCTTCGGTGATGTCAACAATTTCAGCAAAGAGATGATCACGTTTGAAGTTGTGCCCTTCAAGAGCTCCTACCATGTAATCTTCGGCAAGCCCACCTAACACAAGTTCCACGCAAGGGCATGTTAAGTCTACAACAAGATCAAAATTCCGGGTCCTAACGGTATGATCACCATACTCGGAGACTACAAGAAAGCTCGAGACTGCAAGGAGGGTGAAGCCGCCTTTGCAGAATCTGTAATATCTGGAGAGGAGCTGGAAGGATACATGGCCGCAGTATATCTGAATGAGATTCATACCACCATGAAGCAGATCTCCGAACAGAAGACTTCATTTAAGGCCGTTATAGACACCAACAAGGTCGACCTCAAGTTAGGCGATAGTTCCAAGCAAGTGTCTGTCAGAGCTGGCCTGGACCCCAAATAGGAAGACGCGCTCGTCGAGTTCCTACGAGCTAACATGGATATCTCCGCATGACAACCTTCTGACATGTCCGGAGTACCAGGGGAACTCGCCGAGCACTACCTCAACATAAATCCGGGTGCAAAACCGGTGAAGCAAGCTATGCGACTCTTTGGAGACAAGAAGCGCCGCACCATAGGTATGGAATTAGCAAAGTCACTAGAGGCAGGATTTGTAGTAGAAGTTATCCATACTGAGTGGGTCGCAAACCTCGTCCTTGTACCCAATAATTCTGAAATACTAAGAATGTGCATCGATTACTCCGGCTTGAATAATTCTGAAATACTAAGAATGTGCACGATCCAAAAATGAACAACTAAAGGAGGTAAAAGACTCAGAGAGTGAACCATATGCTTTATTTCATCGATCATGTATCATAACTAATACAAAGTATGTAATGCGAAAATTGCTAAGTGTGGAAAGGACGTACCTGTGATATATTCCAGGGATGGTCTATTTCATCGTATATGTCACCCGGATCCTCCCTCTTTCATTTGCGGTACCAATTGGCAGGTCTATCCTTTAACTCCGGGAAAACAACGAGGTAATAAGATCCATTGTGCAGCACTTTGTGGATGATTAAAGGTCCTTCCCATGGAGATTGAAACTTATGCTCTTTCACCTGTCGAAGGCGGAGGACCAAGTCACCTTCCTTAAACGAGCGATTCCGAACTCGACGACTATGATAGCGTCAGAGTTTCTGCCGGTAAATGGTGGAACGTTGATCATCTAGATTCCGAGCTTCTTCGATCAGGTCCACAGATAGCCGTCGAGCCTCGTCAGCAGTTTCTTCGTTATAGGTGGAAACTCACGGGGAATGATGGATGATGTCGGAGGGGAGCACAACTTAAGATCCGTATACTAGGAAGAAAGGCGTGAATCCAGTTGACCTGTTAGGTGTAGTACGTAAACTAAACAAAACAGAATTTAACTCCTCAGCCCAAGCTCCGGCTGCTCGTTGCAGCTGTTCTTCAAGGCGAGGTTTAACTCCGGCTAGTATGAGGCCATTGGCTCGCTCGACCTGCCCATTAGATTATGGATGAGCCACGGAGGCTAGGTCAAGCCGGATCCTGATACGTCTCCGATGTATCGATAATTTCTTATGTTCCATGCCACATTATTGATGATATCTACATGTTTTATGCATACTTTATGTCATATTTATGCATTTTCCGGCACTAACCTATTAACGAGATGCCGAAGAGCCGGTTGCTTGTTTTCTGCTGTTTTTGGTTTCAGAAATCCTAGTAAGGAAATATTCTCGGAATTGGACGAAATCAACGCCCAGGGGCCTATTTTCACACGAAGCTTCCAGAAGACCGAAGATGATACGAAGTGGGGCCACGAGGTGGCCAAACACTAGGGCGGCGCGGCCTGGCCCTTGGCCGCGCCGGCCTGTTGTGTGGGGCCCTCGTGTGGCCCCCTGACCTATCTCCTCCGCCTACTTATAGCCTTCGTCGCGAAACCCCCAGTACCGAGAGCCACGATACGGAAAACCTTCCAGAGACGCCGCCGCTGCCAATCCCATCTCGGGGGATTTAGGAGATCGCCTCCGGCACCCTGCCGGAGAGGGGAATCATCTCCCGGAGGACTCTTCACCGCCATGGTCGCCTCCGGAGTGATGAGTGAGTAGTTCACCCCTGGACTATGGGTCCATAGCAGTAGCTAGATGGTCGTCTTCTCCTAATTATGCTTCATTGTCGGATCTTGTGAGCTGCCTAACATGATCAAGATCATCTATCTGTAATGCTATATGTTGTGTTTGTTGGGATCCGATGGATAGAGAATACTATGCTATGTTGATTATCAATCTATTACCTATGTGTTGTTTATGATCTTGCATGCTCTCCGGTATTAGTAGAGGCTCGGCCAAGTTTTTACTCTTAACTCCAAGAGGGAGTATTTATGCTCGATAGTGGGTTCATGCCTCCATTAAATCTGGGACAGTGACAGAAAGTTCTAAGGTTGTGGATGTGCTGTTGCCACTAGGGATAAAACATCGATGCTATGTTCGAGGATGTAGTTATTGATTACATTATGCAACATACTTAATGCAATTGTCTGTTGTTTTCAACTTAATACTGGAAGGGGTTCGGATGACAACCTGAAGGTGGACTTTTTAGGCATAGATGCATGCTGGATAGCGATCTATGTACTTTGTCGTAATGCCCAATTAATTCTCACAATATTCATCATATCATGCATGTGCATTGTCATGCCCTCTTTATTTGTCAATTGCCCAACTGTAATTTGTTCACCCAACATGCTATTTATCTTATGGGAGAGACACCTCTAGTGAACTGTGGACCCCGGTCCATTCTTTTACATTGAATACAATCTACTGCAATACTTGTTCTACTATTCTCTGCAAACAATCATCATCCACACTATACATCTAATCCTTTGTTACAGCAAGCCGGTGAGATTGACAACCTCACTGTTTCGTTGGGGCAAAGTACTTTGGTTGTGTTGTGCAGGTTCCACGTTGGCACCGGAATCTCTGGTGTTGCGCCGCACTACATCTCGCCGCCATCAACCTTCAACGTGCTTCTTGGCTCCTACTGGTTCGATAAACCTTGGTTTCTTACTGAGGGAAAACTTGCCGCTGTACGCATCACACCTTCCTCTTGGGGTTCCCAACGGACGCGTGTTGTACGCGTATCAAGCTCTTTTTCTGGCGCCGTTGTCGGGGAGATCAAGACACGCTGCAAGGGGAGTCTCCACTTCCAATCGCTTTACTTTGTTTTTGTCTTGCTTTATTTTATTTACTACTTTGTTTGCTGCACTAAATCGAAATACAAAAAATTAGTTGCTAGTTTTACTTTATTTACTATCTTGTTTGCATTCTCCATATTAAAAACACAAAAAAATTATTTACTTGCATTTACTTTATCTAGTTTGCTTTATTTACTATTGCTAAAATGGGTACTCCTGAAAATACTAAGTTGTGTGACTTCACAACCACAAATAATAATGATTTCTTATGCACACCTATTGCTCCACCTGCTACTACAGTCGCAATTCTTTGAAATTAAACCTCGCTTTATCGAATCTTGTTATGCGAGAGCAATTTTCTCGGTGTTAGTTCGATGATGCTGCTGCCCATCTCAATAACTTTGTTGAATTATGTGAAATGCAAAAGTATAAGGATGTAGATGGTGACATTATAAAATTAAAATTGTTTCCTTTCTCATTAAGAGGAAGAGCTAAAGATTGGTTGCTATCTCTGCCTAAGAATAGTATTGATTCATGGACTAAATGCAAGGATGCTTTTATTGGTAGATATTATCCCCCTGCTAAAATTATATCTTTGAGGAGTAACATAATGAATTTCAAACAATTGGATAATGAGCATGTTGCACAAGCATGGGAAATAATGAAATCTTTGGTTAAAAATTGCCCAACCCATGGACTGACTACTTGGATGATCATCCAAACCTTTTATGCAGGACTGAATTTTTCTTCGCGGAACCTATTGGATTCAGCTGCTGGAGGTACCTTTATGTCTATGACTCTTGGCAAAGCGACAAAGCTTCTTGATAATATGATGATTAATTACTCTGAATGGCACACGGAAAGAGCTCCACAAGGTAAGAAGGTAAATTCTGTTGAAGAAACCTCTTCCTTGAGTGATAAGATTGATGCTATTATGTCTATGCTTGTGAATGATAGGACTAATGTTGATCCTAATAATGTTCCGTTAGCTTCATTGGTTGCTCAAGAAGAACATGTTGATGTAAACTTCATTAAAAATAATAATTTCAACAACAATGCTTACCGGAACAATTCTAGTAACAACTATAGGCCATATCCTTATAATAATGGCAACGGCTATGGTAATTCTTATGGGAATTCTTACAACAATAATAGGAACACACCCCCTGGACTTGAAGCCATGCTTAAATAATTTATTAGTACACAAACTGCTTTTAACAAATCCGTTGAAGAAAAGCTTGGTAAAATTGATATACTTGCTTCTAAAGTCGATAGTCTTGCTGCTGATGTTGATGTTTTGAAATCGAAAGTTATGCCTAATGAAAATCATATTAATAAAATTGTTACTACAGCAAATGCCAT
This sequence comes from Lolium rigidum, assembly GCF_022539505.1. Taxonomy (NCBI): domain Eukaryota; kingdom Viridiplantae; phylum Streptophyta; class Magnoliopsida; order Poales; family Poaceae; genus Lolium; species Lolium rigidum. The sequence goes on from NC_061508.1 coordinate 262,690,721, forward strand.
CCAAGTTAGAATTGATGAGAATATAAGATTGATGGCCGAATTGCGTGCTAGGTGGGAGAAAGAAGAAAATGAAAAAGAAGATAATATAGCTAAAGTTTGGAATATTACCACCACTAGTAATACTAATGCTCCACATGTTGCTGCACCTCCTACTATTAATGGTAAAATAATTGGTGTTGGCAATGTTTCCACTTCTAATGCAAAGCGTGAAAAACTGCCTGAAACTGCTAAAACTGCTGAAACTGCTCGTGATAAAACTGCTGAAATTTTTTCCAACATTGGGGATGATGATCCCATTGCTTTAGATTATAATGGTTTGGATTTTGATGATTGCCACATCTCTGAAGTTATAAAGTTCTTACAAAAACTTGCTAAGAGTCCTAATGCTAGTGCTATAAATTTGGCTTTCACGAAACATATTACAAATGCTCTCATAAAAGCTAGAGAAGAGAAATTAAATCGCGAAACTTCTATTCCTAGGAAGCTAGAGGATGGTTGGGAGCCCATAATTAAGATGAAGGTCAATGACTTTGATTGTAATGCTTTATGTGATCTTGGTGCAAGTATTTCCGTTATGCCTAAGAAAATCTATAATATGCTTGACTTGCTACCATTGAAAAATTGTTATTTGGATGTTAATCTTGCTTGATAATTCTACAAAGAAACCTTTGGGGAGAGTTGATAATGTTCGCATTACCGTTAACAATAACCTTGTCCCCGTTGATTTTGTTGTCTTGGATATTGAATGCAATGCATCTTGTCCCATTATATTGGGAAGACCTTTTCTTCGAACTGTTGGTGATATCATTGATATGAAGGAAGGTAATATTAGATATCAATTTCCTCTCAAGAAAGGTATGGAACACTTCCCTAGAAAGAGAATGAAGTTACCTTTTGATTCTATTATTAGAACAAATTATGATGTTGATGTTTCGTCTCTTGATAATACTTGATATACACTTTCTGCGCCTAGCTGAAAGGCGTTAAAGAAAAGTGCTTATGGGAGACAACCCATGTTTTTACTACATCACTTTTATTTTATATTTGAGTCTTGGAAGTTGTTACTACTGTAGCAACCTCTCCTTATCTTAGTTTTGTGCATTTTTTTGCCAAGTAAAGTCATTGATAGTAAGGTTCATACTAGATTTGGATTACTGCGCAGAAACAGATTTCTTTGCTGTCACGAATCTGGGCCTAATTCTCTGTAGGTAACTCAGAAAATTATGCGAATTTACGTGAGTGATCCTCAGATATATACGCAACTTTCATTCAATTTGAGCATTTTCATTTGAGAAAGTCTGGTGCCTCAATAAAATTCGTCTTTACGAACTATTCTGTTTTGACAGATTCTGCCTTTTATTTCGCATTGCCTGTTTTGCTATGCTTGATGGATTTTTCGATTCCATTAACTTTCAGTAGCTTTTTGCAATGTCCAGAAGTGTTAAGAATTATTGTGTCACCTCTGAACATGTAAATTTTAATTGTGCACTAACCCTCTAATGAGTTGTTTTGAGTTTGGTGTGGAGGAAGTTTTCAAGGATCAAGAGAGGGAGATGATACAACATGATCAAGGAGAGTGAAAGCTCTAAGCTTGGGGATGCCCGGTGGTTCACCCCTGCATATTTCAAGAAGACTCAAGCGTCTAAGCTTGGGGATGCCCAAGGCATCCCCTTCTTCATCGACAACATTATCAGGTTGCTCTAGTGAAACTATATTTTTATTCCATCACATCTTATGTACATTGCTTGGAGCGTCGGTTTGTTTTTGTTTTTGTTTTGTTTGAATAAAATGGATCCTAGCATTCATTGTGTGGGAGAGAGACACGCTCCGCTATTGCATATGGACAAATATGTCCTTAGGCTTTACTCATAGTATTCATGGCGAAGGTTGAATCTTCTTCGTTAAATTGTTATATGCTTGGAAACGGAAAATGATACATGTAGTAATTGCTAAAATGTCTTGGATAATGTGATACTTGGAAATTGTTGTGCTCATGTTTAAGCTCTTGCATCATATACTTTGCACCTATTAATGAAGAAATACATAGAGCTTGCTAAAATTTGGTTTGCATAATTGGTCTCTCTAAGGTCTAGATAATTTCTAGTAAAGTGTTTGAACAACAAGGAAGACGGTGTAGAGTCTTATAATGTTTACAATATGTCTTTTATGTGAGTTTTGCTGCACCGGTTCATCCTTGTGTTTGTTTCAAATAACCTTGCTAGCCTAAACCTTGTATCGAGAGGGAATACTTCTCATGCATCCAAAATCCTTGAGCCAACCACCATGCCATTTGTGTCCACCATACCTACCTACTACATGGTATTTCTCCGCCATTCCAAAGTAAATTTCTTGAGTGCTACCTTTAAATTTCTATCCTTTACCTTTGCAATATATAGCTCATGGGACAAATAGCCTAAAAACTATTGTGGTATTGAATATGTACTTATGCACTTTATCTCTTATTAAGTTGCTTGTTGTGCGATAACCATGTTCCTGGGGACGCCATCAACTACTCTTTGTTGAATATCATGTGAGTTGCTACGCATGTCCTTCTTGTCTGAAGTAAGGGAGATTTACCGCTAGAATGGTTAGAGCATGCATAATGTTAGAGAAGAACATTGGGCCGCTAACTAAAGCCATGATCCATGGTGGAAGTTTCAGTTTTGGACAAATATCCTCAATCTCATTTGAGAAAATTGATAATTGTTGAATGCTTATGCATAAAAGAGGAGTCCATTATCTATTGTCTATGTTGTCCCGGTATGGATGTCTAAGTTGAGAATAATCAATAGCGAGAAATCCAATGCGAGCTTTCTCCTTAGACCTTTGTACGAAGCGGCATAGAGGTACCCCTTTGTGACACTTGGTTAAAACATATGCATTGCAATGATAATCCAGTAATCCGAGCTAATTAGGACAAGGTGCGGGCACTATTAGTATACTATGCATGAGGCTTGCAACTTGTAGGATATAATTTACATAACACATATGCTTTATTACTACCATTGACAAAATTGTTTCTTGTTTTCAAAATCAAAGCTCTAGCACAAATATAACAATCAATGCTTCCCTCTGCGAAGGGCCATTCTTTTACTTTTTATGTTGAGTCAGTTCACCTATCTCTCCACCTCAAGAAGCAAACACTTGTGTGAACTGTGCATTCATTCCTACATACTTGCATATTGCACTTGTTATATTACTCTATGTTGACAAATATCCATGAGATATACATGTTACAAGTTGAAAGCAACCGCTGAAACTTAATCTTCCTTTGTGTTGCTTCAATGCCTTTACTTTGAATTATTGCTTTATGAGTTAACTCTTATGCAAGACTTATTGATGCTTGTCTTGAAGTACTATTCATGAAAAGTCTTTGCTATATGATTCATTTGTTTACTCATGTCATTTACCATTGTTTTGATCGCTGCATTCATTACATATGCTTACAATAGTATGATCAAGGTTATGATGGCATGTCACTCCAGAAATTATCTTTGTTATCATTAACCTGCTCGGGACGAGCAGAAACTAAGCTTGGGGATGCTGATACGTCTCCGACGTATCGATAATTTCTTATGTTCCATGCCACATTATTGATGGTATCTACATGTTTTATGCATACTTTATGTCATATTTATGCATTTTCCGGCACTAACCTATTAACGATATGCCGAAGAGCCGATTCTTGTTTTCTGCTGTTTTTGGTTTCAGTAAATCCTAGTAAGGAAATATTCTCGAAATTGGACGAAATCAACGCCCAGGGGCCTATTTTCACACGAAGCTTCCAGAAGACCGAAGATGATACGAAGTGGGGCCACGAGGTGGCCAAACACTAGGGCGGCGCGGCCTGGCCCTTGGCCGCGCCGGCCTGTTGTGTGGGGCCCTCGTGTGGCCCCCTGACCTATCTCCTCCGCCTACTTATAGCCTTCGTCGCGAAACCCCCGATGACCGAGAGCCACGATACGGAAAACCTTCCGCAGACGCCGCCGCCGCCAATCCCATCTCGGGGGATTCGGGAGATCGCCTCCGGCACCTCGCCGGAGAGGGGAATCATCTCCCGGAGGACTCTTCACCGCCATGGTCGCCTCCGGAGTGATGAGTGAGTAGTTCACCCCTGGACTATGGGTCCATAGCAGTAGCTAGATGGTCATCTTCTCCTAATTATGCTTCATTGTCGGATCTTGTGAGCTGCCTAACATGATCAAGATCATCTATCTGTAATGCTATATGTTGTGTTTGTTGGGATCCGATGGATAGTGAATACTATGCTATGTTGATTATCAATCTATTACCTATGTGTTATTTATGTTCTTGCATGCTCTCCGTTATTAGTAGAGGCTCTGGCCAAGTTTTTACTCTTAACTCCAAGAGGGAGTATTTATGCTCGATAGTGGGTTCATGCCTCCATTAAATCTGGGACAGTGACAGAAAGTTCTAAGGTTGTGGATGTGTTGTTGCCACTAGGGATAAAACATCGATGCTATGTTCGAGGATGTAGTTATTGATTACATTACGCACAATACTTAATGCAATTGTCTGTTGTTTTCAACTTAATACTGGAAGGGGTTCGGATGATAACCTGAAGGTGGACTTTTTAGGCATAGATGCATGCTGGATAGCGGTCTATGTACTTTGTCGTAATGCCCAATTAAATCTCACAATATTCATCATATCATGTATGTGCATTGTCATGCCCTCTCTATTTGTCAATTGCCCAACTGTAATTTGTTCACCCAACATGCTATTTATCTTATGGGAGAGACACCTCTAGTGAACTGTGGACACCGGTCCATTCTTTTACATCGAATACAATCTACTGCAATACTTGTTCTACTATTCTCTGCAAACAATCATCATCCACACTATACATCTAATCCTGTATTACAGCAAGCCGGTGAGATTGACAACCTCACTGTTTCGTTGGGGCAAAGTACTTTGGTTGTGTTGTGCAGGTTCCACGTTGGCGCCGGAATCCCTGGTGTTGCGCCGCACTACATCTCGCCGCCATCAACCTTCAACGTGCTTCTTGGCTCCTACTGGTTTGATAAACCTTGGTTTCTTACTGAGGGAAAACTTGCCGCTGTACGCATCACACCTTCCTTTTGGGGTTCCCAACGGACGCGTGCTGTACGCGTATCAGATCCCTACGTCATTGCAATAATCCTTTAGTTCTCCCTGTGCGAAGTTTGTGCAATTGTCTGTGATTATGCTGTGTGGGATGACGTATCTCATTACGAGGCTGCAAACGAATTTTAGTGCCGTAGCACCATCGGCTTTTCTAATTGGCTTTGCCTCGATCCACTTACTGAACTTGTCAATATCGACCAAGAGGTACTCAAAACCGCCAGGAGATGGTTTCTTTAATTTTCCGACCATGCCGAGCCCCCAGACCGCAAACGGCCAAGTGATAGGAATGGTCTTCAGCTCCTGAGCCGGACCGTTTGGTTGAGTAGCATAGTACTGACAACCTCGGCAGGTTTTCACTATCTTCTCAACACCTTCTTTAGCTGTTAGCCAGTAAAAACCTTGCCGGAAAGCTTTTGCAACGAGGGACCTTGGAGCGGCGTGATGCCGGCAATCACCTTGGTGGATCTCTCTGAGGATTTCGATGCCATCTTGATTTGACACGCATTTCAGAAATACCCCGTTTCCACTTTGTTTATAGAGCTGTCCATAACCTATTGTGTAGGATCTTGTTCGTCTGACGACATGTCATGCGAGGACTTCGTCCTCCGTCAATTTCTGGTCAATGAGGTAGTCCAGGAAAGTTTGGGTCCAAGCCGGAGCGATAGCCATCACCTCCTTAGCCGGAGACACCGCCACATCAAGGCTTTCCGGGTTAGTGCCCTTTACCGAGGGTGTCCGTAGATGCTCAAGGAAAATTCAAGGCGGAATGGGTTTCCTGCCAGATCCGAGCTTGGACAGCATATCTGCCACTGTGTTATCATCTCTCCTGACGTACTTGACTTCATATTCGAGGAAGCACTTGGTGATCTTGTCAACTTCGTCTCTGTAAGCCGCCATAATGGAGTTTCTGGCGTTCCAGGTTCCGGCTACTTGTTGTGCCACCAGGTCGGAATCTCCGCAGCATATGATGTGCTTGATCCCAATTTCCTGAGCGATGTGCAGTCCGTGTAGTAGAGCCTCATATTACCCCATGTTGTCTGTAGCTTTGAAGTGAATCTACAGAACATACTGCAGTTCTTCTCCAGTTGGTGACTTCAGGGTAACTCCAGCCCCCGAGCCTTGATGTTGCTTGGATCCATCAAAATGCATGACCAAAGCTTCAGATTCCGGCACAAGTGTGCCCTCCGGCGCTTCAGTCCAATCGACAAAGAAATTAGCCAAGACTTGGGACTTGATCGAGGATCTGGCTTTGTAGTTGATTTCGAAGGCAGAAAGTTCGATGCCCCAGTTTGCTACTCGCCCTGTTGCGTCGGAGTTGTTGATGATGGTTTATAATGGAGCTTTGCTCACAACTATTATAGGATGCTCCTGGAAGTAGTGTCTCAGCTTCCGGCTACATAGGAACACTCCGTAGGCTAGCTTCTGAAAGTGAGGGTATCTTTGCTTGTATTCCGTCAGTACCTCTCTAATGTAATATACTGGCCATTGGACTCCGTACTCATGACCTTCTTCCTTTCGCTCCACCACGATAACAAGACTGATGACCTTGTTGGAGGCTGCCAGGTAGAGGAGCATAGGCTCTGACTCATCCGGAGCTGCCAAGATAGGCGGGGAAGAGAGTATGTCCTTCAACCCCTGAAGTGTTGCATCTACTACGTCGTCCCAGACAAATTTGTCTGTTTTCTTTAGCAGTTTGTACAAAGGTAGTGCATTCTCGCCAAGACGCCTAACAAACCTACTTTGCATCAACACAACCAGTTAATCGTTGCACATCTTTGAGACAAGTTGGCCTCTTGATGCATAGAATAGCATTGATTTTTCCGGGTTTACTTCAATGCCTCTGTGAGATACAATGAAGCAAAGGAGTTTTCCGGCTGGCACGCCAAAGACGCACTTCAGTGGATTCAACATCATCTTGTACCATTGGAGATTTTCAAATGTTTCAGTTAGATCGCTGATCAAGTTGGATCCTTTCCGGGTCATGACCGCGATGTCGTCGACGTAAGCGTGCACGTTCCGGCCAATTTGGTCCTTCACGCATCACTGCATCGTACGTTGGTAAGTGGCACCTGCATTTTTCAAACCAAAAGGCATGGTGACATAACATTAAGTGCCAAAGGGTGTGATGAACGAGGTCACCTTTTGGTCGGATTTCTTCATCGGGATCTGGTGATACCCGTAATATGCGTCAAGAAAACACAGAAGTTCCGCCCCTGCCGTCGAATCAATGACTTGGTCAATGCGCGGCAAGGGGAACGGATCCTTTGGACAATGCTTATTCAAGCCGGAGTAATCGATGCACATTCTTCGTATTTCAGAGTTATTTTTGGGTACAATGACGGGGTTTGCGACCCACTCTATATGGATAACTTCTACTACAAATCCTGCCTCTAATAACTTTGCTAATTCCATCCCTATGGCGTGGCGCTTCTTGTCTCCAAAGCATCGCATAGCTCACTACTAGGAAAAGGCCTATAGGTGGAGGCAAGTGGTGCCGGCGCACCACCTTAGACGTGCGCCGGTGGAACATGTTGCCGGCGCACAAAATAAGCGCCGCGCCGGCGATGGAGGCTTACTGCCGGCGCACAAGCAAAAAAGATGCGCCGGCGATAAATTTCAAAGAGGACCAGACCAGGCCGGAAAAATCGAGCCCCTTACTGCCGGCGCACCACCATGTTGGCGCGCCGGTGGTAAGTTTCTTATTGCCGGCGCTGGAGCATAATGGTGCGCCGGCGGTAAGGGCAGCCATAATTTTCCCTCTACACCCCCCCCCCCGTGGACCGCCTTTTCAGTTTTGAAAAAAATAAAAGAAAATGATAAAAAATTCAAAAAATAAAATCCTTTGAACTGCCCATGTATTATGTAATCTAGCTTTCATCAAAATTGGAAAAAATGAATTTCGATATATTATGCAAAATTGCGTCATCTTTCGGTAAAACGGGATTTCGGTTGCATACGACCTCCGATGAAAAACTTTTTTATATCAAAATCGATCTACTCGAAATTTCCTATTCGAATTCAACGGCCTACGGCCGTTTGGAGAAAAAATGGATTCGTCAAATTCAAAACAGAAACAGGACTTTTTTCAGATTTTAGATTTGGGAGAAAAAAATAAAAAAATTACCCACGGCGCACCACCCTACTTGGTGCGCCGGCAGTAACCTATGGTATATATATACTCCACACCTGCCTGTGCTCCTCACTTTCACATTTTCCTTCTCTTTTCCTCCTCCTCCTCCTCCTCATCTACTACATCGAGCTACCGCGGCGAGCTACTCCGGCGACCTTTACCGCACCGACGGCCACGATGGCCACCGACGGCCACAACGTCCTCCGGCCTCCTCCAACACCTCCGGCCTCCTCCACCACCTCCGGCCTCCTCCACCACGTCCGGCCTCCACCACCACGTCCAGCCTCCTCCACCACCTCCGGCCTCTTCCACCAACTCCGGCCACCTCCATCAACTCCGGGCTCCCCCACCTACTCCGGGCTCCTCCACCTCCGGCCTACTCCTCCTCCTCCTACACCGACGCGATGACCTCGGGAGCTTCCGCCATCATCCGGCGCAGAGATGACAACCACTGATTAGCTAGATCTAGATCTAGATTTGAATTTTTTTTGTTTTCTTGTATAACCTACCGCCGGCGAACAAGACAGGTTCGCCGGGGATAACGCGAGTTACCACCGGCGCACCAACTGGTGCGCCGGCAATAAGCGATTATCACCGGCCTGTTCCCACCGGCGGGCTTCTAGTGCGCCGGCAATAGGCCTTTTTGGTGCGCCGGCAATAGGCCTTTTCCTTGTAGTGGCTTGCTTCACCGGTTTTGCACCCGAATTTATGTTGAGGTAGTGCTCGGCGAGTTCCCTTGGTACTCCGGACATGTCAGAAGGTAGCCATGCGAAGATATCCATGTTAACTCGTAGGAACTCGATGATCGCGTATTCCTATTTGGGGTCCATGCCAACTCCGACGGACACTTGCTTGGAACTATCGCCTACCTTGAGGTCAACCTTCTTGGTGTCTATCGCGGCCTTGAAGGAACTCTTCTATTCGGAGATCTTCTTCTTGGTGGTATGCATCTCATTCGGATCCACCGCGGCACTGTAGCCTTGCATCTCCTCTCCAGATATTACAGATTTTGCAGAGGAAGCTTCGCCCTCCTCGCAGTCTCGAGCTTTCTTGTAGTCTCCGGGTACGGTGATCATACCGTTAGGACCCGGAATTTTGAGCTTGTTGTAGATGTAACATGCCCTTGAGTGGAACTTGTGGTAGGTGGGCCTGCCGAAGATGACATGGTAGGAGCTCTTGAAGGGCACAACTTCAAACGTGATCATCTCTTCGCATAAATTGTTGACATCGCCGAAGGCCACGGGAAGTTTGATGCTATCCAGGGAGTTTGCCTTTTTACCCGGAACCACACCATGGAACTCAGTGGTGATGTGCTTAAGATGTTCCTTGGTAAGGTTCATCCTCTCTAGAGTCTCCAGGTACATGATGTTCAGGCTGGCTCCGCCATCCATGAGGCACTTGGAGAAGTCATACCCGTCGATGCGGGGACTCCCAACCAAAGCATAGCACTCTTTGGGGATGACAGTGGGATGATCCGTCATGTCGAAGGTGCAGGGTTTTCCAACCACTCGACATACTGTGGCATAGCCAGAGGCATGGCGTTCAGGACCCGGAGGGCTGATTTCTTGGCCCTGACCGTCAGAGTTCTGAGGAAGGTGTGGTATGCACCAGCACTCTTTTTAACAAAGGGGTTGGATTTGTTAGCTACGAAACCCTCTTTGGGATCCGGCGAAGCTTCATCCTCTTCCATCCCCTCGGAACTGTCCTCATCCTTTTCCTTGTTCTTGCCCTTGCCTCCTTTGCCACGCTGGCGGTGCTTCCGAGCGCGCTTGTATCCTGCTTCCAGGTCAGTCTTCAGATCGTTGACCCACTTGCCAGTAGCCGGATCAATATGGGCTAAGCATGGCATGTCCCTGTACTCTTCGTAAGTTTGGGGACCGCGGAACCTAGCGATGATGACCTCGTCAGCACGTTGCTGGCCCCTACCGGCTCCGCCATCATGGTCACGGCCTCGTCCGCCTCCTTGACCTCCGCGTTGGAACATCATGGCAACCATGTCGGATCCGCCGCTTTTTTGGTCATCAGAGGGGTTCTTCCGCTTGTTGTTGCTACTGCCGCCATCACGGTTTTTCTTTTGCTGATGCAGGGGTATGGCTGTGAGTTCTTCTGGATACATGCCCGTAGGTTGCTGGTTGTGGCAGGTCTTTTGTAGGTGCCCCTGAAGTGTTTCTCGAATGCGATCTTCTGGTCGAACCAGCAAAAGATGGAGTTTTCCTCAAGGTCACTGAGCCAGGTACGGGCTGGACCAACAAGGTACAACTGAAGCATGCGACAGGCTACATTGGGGGTCCCTCCGGCAAAGCTGACTGTGTTGAAGTAGTCCTCGATCCAGGTATCGGGCCTTTCACTGCCATCATAATGCTTCAGATTTCCGGGTAGCTTGAGGTTCAAGCCTTTTGGCTTTGGCTCCTCTCGGATCATCCTGCCGAAGCACTTTGGGCCGATGTATTCAGATCTGTATTCGTTGAGACGTTCCCGTGCGTCGCGCGGGCCGTTGCGGGCGGGAGATTTTGAGCGGGAGCGTGATCTCCGGCCTCCGCCTCCGCCTCCACCTCCTCCACTAGGTGGTGGGGAGGGAGATCTACGAGGGGGCCGATGAGACCTTTTGCTCCAGCCTTCAGATTCTCCACGTCCTTCCCAGTGCTGACTGATGTCTACGGGTGCTTCTATTCTTGTAGACAGTGTTGGGCCTCCAAGAGCAGAGGTTTGTAGAACAGCAGCAAGTTTCCCTTAAGTGGATCACCCAAGGTTTATCGAACTCAGGGAGGAAGAGGTCAAAGATATCCCTCTCAAGCAACCCCGCGATCACAAATCAAGAAGTCTCTTGTGTCCCCAACACACCTAATACACTTGTCAGATGTATAGGTGCACTAGTTCAGCGAAGAGATAGTGAAATACAGGTGGTATGAATGAATATGAGCAGTAGTAACGGCACCAAAAAATAGCTTGATGCTACAACTGGCGTGTGGTTGATGGTGGTAATATGGCAGGCAGTACAGATGCAGTAAAATGGTAAACAAGCAGCGATTTCAGTATTTGGGAACAAGGCCTAGGGATCATACTTTCACTAGTGGACACTCTCAACTTTGATCACATAATAGAATAAATAGATAAATGCTAGACTCTACACTCTCTTGTTGGATGATGAACACCACTAATTGTCTAGGATTACACGAACCCTCAATGCCGGAGTTAACAAGCTCCACAATATTCGATATTCATATTTAAATAACCTTAGAGTGCATGATAGATCAACACAACTACACCAAGCACTAACATAGCATGCACACTGTCACCATCACACTATGAAGGAGGCATAGATCACATCAATACTATCATAGAAATAATTAACTTCATAATCTACAAGAGATTACAATCATAACCTACGCCAAGTACTACACGATGCACACACTGTCACCTTTACACCGTGCAGGAGGAATAGACTACTTTAATAACATCACTAGAGTAGCACATAGAATAGTAGTGATACAAAGCTCATATGAATCTCAATCATTTAAGGCAGCTCATGGGATCATTGTATTGAAGTACATAGGGAGAGAGATGAACCACATAGCTACCGGTACAGCCCTTAGCCTCGATGGAGAACTACTCCCTCCTCATGGGAGACAGCAGCGGTGATGAAGATGGTGGTGGTGTCGATGGAGAAGCCTTCCGGGGGCACTTCCCCGTCCCGGCGGCGTGCCGGAACAGAGACTCATGTCCCCCAGATCTTGGCTTCGCGATGGCGGCGGCTCTGGAAGGTTTCACGTACCGTGGCTTTTTCGTATCAAAGATTTAGGTCAGGGACCTTTAAATAGGCGAAGAGGCGGAGTCGGAAGGTCGACGAGGCGGCGACACAGTAGGGGGGCGCGGCCCACACTCTGGCCGCGCCAGCCTACTGTCTGGTGGCCCTGTGGCCCCCCTCTGGCGGCTCTCGGGTGTTCTGGAAGCTTCGTCCAATTCTAAGACTCTGGGCGTTGATTTCGTCCAATTCCGAGAATATTTCCTTACTAGGATTTCTAAAACCAAAAACAGCAGAAAACAGGAACTGGCACTTCGGCATCTCGTCAATATGTTAGTTCCGGAAAATGCATAAATATGACATAAAGTATGCATAAAACATGTAGGTATCATCAATAAAGTGGCATGGAACATAAGAAATTATCGATACGTTGGAGACGTATCACTGACTTCGGCTACGGTGGCTACCTTCGCCATGATGGCGGTCACCTCCCTCGTTCCAGTTTCTACGGGGCTCAGGCTCGCGTTCTTCATTCCGGCTCCGACGGGGTACCGGTGTGCACTCCATATTCGGATTCATCTGAGGAGCCACGTTGTCGCGGATGTTAATTCCACCGGGCCCATGGGGTCTGTGTTTCCGGCTGGACTAGGTCGGCGAGGTGGCGGAGGAGGATGCGGGTTCCGGGGCGGAGGTGACGAGTTTCGGTACTTGTCCCTGCTAGTGTACATTGGATCATTTCCATTGTTTGGGTCCGCCGGAGGTGTTTTCGAGGGTGCAGGGATCGGATTTGGATGTTCTCTGGTTCTTCTGCGCTCCATGGATCCGGTGCGCGATTCTTCGTCATGACGCTCCCTTCCTAAGGCGTCCTTCTGCGCGGTGAATACACATAGTTTCGGGTTAGATTCCAACCTGCACGAAGTGTCTGCCTTACTTTGTTGCTTCATGGCTGAGGCTACGAGTGTGCGGAGGTGGTTGATGTTGATTTCCTCATCGTTCTTGGCCAAAAGCTTCGCAGCCTTCTTCATATTGTCCTTTGAAGTTGTGAGCGGCTGATGATCGGTGGGGCTCACAAAGTTGATCTTGCGGGGGCGAATGGCTTCCCGACGGATCCTATCTGCTTCCCTACTGGCATCACCTCTGAGGGTTTCCCACCGCTCTCTGAGTGCTTTGGCCTTCTCTAAGTATTCTACAACTATACGCTCTTTCTCTTCGACCTGTGCCATTACTTCCTCTGCATCTTGCCTTTCCTCCAGCATTACTGATACGCGTACAGCACGCGACCGTTGGGAACCCCAAGAGGATGGTGTGATGCGTACAGCGGCAAGTTTTCCCTCAGTAAGAAACCAAGGTTTATCGAACCAGTAGGAGCCAAGAAGCACGTTGAAGGTTGATGGCGGCGAGATGTAGTGCGGCGCAACACCAGGGATTCCGGCGCCAACGTGGAACCTGCACAACACAACCAAAGTACTTTGCTCCAACGAAACGAGTGAGGTTGTCAATCTCACCGGCTTGTTGTAACAAAGGATTAGATGTATAGTGTGGATGATGATTGTTTGCAGAAAACAGTAGAACAAGTATTGCAGTAGATTGTATTCGATGTTAAGAATGGACCGGGGTCCATAGTTCACTAGAGGTGTCTCTCCCATAAGATAAATAGCATGTTGGGTGAACAAATTACAGTTGGGCAATTGACAAATAGAGAGGGCATGACAATGCACATACATGATATGATGAATATTGTGAGATTTAATTGGGCATTACGACAAAGTACATAGACCGCTATCCAGCATGCATCTATGCCTAAAAAGTCCACCTTCAGGTTATCATCCGAACCCCTTCCAGTATTAAGTTGAAAACAACAGACAATTGCATTAAGTATGGTGCGTAATGTAATCAATAACTACATCCTCGAAAATAGCATCAATGTTTTATCCCTAGTGGCAACAGCACATCCACAACCTTAGAGGTTTCTGTCACTCCTCCGGATTTAATGGATACATGAACCCACTATCGAGCATAAATACTCCCTCTTGGAGTTAAGAGTAAAAACTTGGCCAGAGCCTCTACTAATAACGGAGAGCATGCAAGATCATAAACAACACATAGATAATAGATTGATAATCAACATAGCATAGTATTCTCTATCCATCGGATCCCAACAAACACAACATATAGCATTACAGATAGATGATCTTGATCATGTTAGGCAGCTCACAAGACCCGACAATGAAGCACAATTAGGAGAAGATGACCATCTAGCTACTGCTATGGACCCATAGTCCAGGGGTGAACTACTCACTCATCACTCCGGAGGCGACCATGGCGGTGAAGAGTCCTCCAGGAGATGATTCCCTTCTCCGGTAGGGTGCCGGAGGCGATCTCCTAAATCCCCCGAGATGGGATTGGCGGCGGCGGCGTCTCTGGAAGGTTTTCCATATCGTGGCTCTCTGTACTGGGGGTTTCGCGACGAAGGCTTTAAGTAGGCGGAGGAGATAGGTCAGGGGGGCACACGAGGGCCCCACACGCTAGGTCAGCGCGGCCAAGGGCTGGGCCGCGCCGCCCTGGTGTCTGGCCACCTCGTGGCCCCACTTCGTATCATCTTCGGTCTTCTGGAAGCTTCGTGTGAAAATAGGCCCCTGGGCGTTAATTTCGTCCAATTCCGAGAATATTTCCTTACTAGGATTTCTGAAACCAAAAACAACAACTGGCTCTTCGGCATCTCGTTAATAGGTTAGTGCCGGAAAATGCATAAATATGACATAAACTATGCATAAAACATGTAGATATCATCAATAATGTGGCATGGAACATAAGAAATTATCGATACGTCGGAGACGTATCAGCATCCCCAAGCTTAGTTTCTGCTCGTCCCGAGCAGGTAAACGATAACAAAGATAATTTATGGAGTGACATGCCATCATAACCTTGATCATACTATTGTAAGCATATGTAATGAATGCAGCGATCCAAACAATGGTAAATGACATGAGTAAACAAATGAATCATATAGCAAAGACTTTTCATGAATAATACTTCAAGACAAGCATCAATAAGTCTTGCATAAAAGTTAACTCATAAAGCAATAATTCAAAGTAAAGGTATTGAAGCAACACAAAGGAAGATTAAGTTTCAGCGGTTGCTTTCAACTTGTAACATGTATATCTCATGGATATTGTCAACATAGAGTAATATAACAAGTGCAATATGCAAGTATGTAGGAATCAATGCACAGTTCACACAAGTGTTTGCTTCTTGAGATGGAGAGAAATAGGTGAACCGACTCAACATAAAAGTAAAAGAAAGGCCCTTCGCAGAGGAAGCATTGATTGCTATATTTGTGCTAGAGCTTTGATTTTGAAAACAAGAAACAATTTTGTCAACGGTAGTAATAAAGCATATGTGTTATGTAAATTATATCCTACAAGTTGCAAGCCTCATGCATAGTATACTAATAGTGCCCGCACCGTGTCCTAATTAGCTCGGATTACCGGGATTATCATCGCAATACATATGTTTTAACCAAGTGTCACAAAGGGGTACCTCTATGCCGCCTGTACAAAGGTCTAAGGAGAAATCTCGCATTGGATTTCTCGCTTTTGATTATTCTCAACTTAGACATCCATACCGGGACAACATAGACAACAGATAATGGACTCCTCTTTTATGCATAAGCATTCAACAACAGTTAATTTTCTCACATGAGATTGAGGATATTTGTCCAAAACTGAAACTTCCACCATGGATCGTGGCTTTAGTTAGCGGCCCAATGTTCTTCTCTAACATTATGCATGCTCTAACCATTCTATTGGTAAATCTCCCTTACTTTAGACAAGACGGACATGCATAGCAACTCACATGATATTCAACAAAGAGTAGTTGATGGCGTCCCCAGGAACATGGTTATCGCACAACAAGCAACTTAATAAGAGATAAAATGCATAAGTACATATTCAATACCACAATAGTTTTTAGGCTATTTGTCCCATGAGCTATATATTGCAAAGGTGAAGGATAGAAATTTTAAAGGTAGCACTCAAGCAATTTACTTTGGCATGGCGGAGAAATACCATGTAGTAGGTAGGTATAGTGGACACAAATGGCATAGTGGTTGGCTCAAGGATTTTGGATGCATGAGAAGTATTCCCTCTCGATACAAGGCTTAGGCTAGCAAGGTTTATTTGAAACAAACACAAGGATGAACCGGTGCAGCAAAACTCACATAAAAGACATATTGTAAACATTATAAGACTCTACACCGTCTTCCTTGTTGTTCAAACACTTTACTAGAAATTATCTAGACCTTAGAGAGACCAATTATGCAAACCAAATTTTAGCAAGCTCTATGTATTTCTTCATTAATAGGTGCAAGGTATATGATGCAAGAGCTTAAACATGAGCACAACAATTTCCAAGTATCACATTATCCAAGACATTTTACCAATTACTACATGTAGCATTTCCCGTTTCCAACAATATAACAATTTAACGAAGAAGATTAAACCTTCGCCATGAATATTATGAGTAAAGCCTAAGGACATATTCGTCCATATGCAACAGCGGAGCGTGTCTCTCTCCCACAAAATGAATGCTAGGATCCATTTTATTCAAACAAAACAAAAAAAAACAGACGCTCCAAGCAAAGTACATAAGATGTGATGGAATAAAAATATAGTTTCACAAGAGGAACCTGATAATGTTGTCGATGAAGAAGGGGATGCCTTGGGCATCCCCAAGCTTAGACGCTTGAGTCTTCTTGAAATATGCAGGGGTGAACCACTGGGGCATCCCCAAGCTTAGAGCTTTCACTCTCCTTGATCATGTTGTATCATCTCCCTCTCTTGATCCTTGAAAACTTCCTCCACACCAAACTCAGAACAACTCATTAGAGGGTTAGTGCACAATTAAAATTTAAATGTTCAGAGGTGACATAATCATTCTTAACACTTCTGGACATTGCACAAAGCTACTGAAAGTTAATGGAATCGAAAAATCCATCAAGCATAGCAAAACAGGCAATGCGAAATAAAAGGCAGAATCTGTCAAAACAGAACAGTTCGTAAAGACGATTATTTACGAGGCACCAGACTTGCTCAAATGAAAATTCTCAAATTGAATGAAAGTTGCGTACATATCTGAGGATCACTCACGTAAATTGGCATAATTTTCTGAGTTACCTACAGAGAATTAGGCCCAGATTCGTGACAGCAAAGAAATCATGTTTCGCGCGAGTAATCCAAATCTAGTATGAACCTTACTATCAAAGACTTTACTTGGCACAACAATGCACAAAACTAAGATAAGGAGAGGTTGCTACAGTAGTAAAAACTTCCAAGACTCAAATATAAAATAAAAGTGCAGAAGTAAAAACATGGGTTGTCTCCCACAAGCGCTTTTCTTTAACGCCTTTCAGCTAGGCGCAGAAAGTGTGTATCAAGTATTATCAAGAGATGGTGCACCAACATTACCTTGGGTTTTGCACCTATCTTTCTTGTTCTTTTTCTTACTCTTTGATTTAGGGAATACATGTCTACCCCCTTGTGTAGAGGTGAATTTTAGGGTGCCTTCTCCCATATCTATGACTGCTCCCAATAGTTTCAGCAGGGATCTTCCGAGTGTGATTTGTCCTGTTCCTACACATTCAATAACAAGATAATCAGTGGATATTGTTCTTCCAAGAATGGTTGTATGCACACCCACAGCTATTCCCTTAGGAATTATAACAGAGTTATCAATAAGAGTTATTCCTTCTCCCCCTTCAACGAATCCCCAAAGTGCCAAAGATTCATGAATACTCTTAGGCATAAGGCAAAGTTCAGACATAATATCACAATTAGCATGAAGAGTTTGATCACCGATAACAATTTTAGTAGTAGGATCCCATAATGAAGGTTCGGAGTTCACTAAAACTTGATCAAGACGGTTACGAACATATCTATAATTTTCGTTCAAGCGAGATGCTCTTGTCTCAAGAGTGTTTAATCTATTATAAATGCTAATAAGGGCTGAATCAAAGTTATTAGCTGAATCATGTGATGCAACCAACTTCTTTATGGCATTAAAAGCTTGATCCCCATTGCAATGAAGGAAATCTCCTCCCACTAAAGCATCCAAGGCATATCTATCGCGAATCATAAGACCAAAATAAAAGTTACTAAGAAGCAAACTTAGAGTCATTTGAGGTTCAGCTTAACGATAAGAATCAAAAATTCTGGACCAAGCATCTTTAAAACTCTCCTCATCCCCTTGTTTAAAAGTGAAGACTAATTCCTCCGGTGAAGAAGTAACAGGTGCAGAACTAGACATGGTAACAAAATTAAAATGCAAGAAACTAAGTAAAATGCAAGTAACTAATTTTTTTGTGTTTTTGATATAGCAAACAAGATAGCAAATAAAGTAAAACTAGCAACTAATTTTTTTGTATTTTGATATAATGCAGCAAACAAAGTAGTAAATAAAACAAAGCAAGACAAAAACAAAGTAAAGAGATTGGAAGTGGAGACTCCCCTTGCAGCGTGTCTTGATCTCCCCGGCAACGGCGCCAGAAAACAGTCTTGATACGCGTACAACACGCGACCGTTGGGAACCCCAAGATGAAGGTGTGATGCGTACAGCGGCAAGTTTTCTCTCGCAAGAAACCAAGGTTTATCGAACCGGTAGGAGCCAAGAAGCACGTTGAAGGTTGATGGCGGCGAGATGTACTGTGGCGCAACACCAGGGATTCCGGCGCCAACGTGGAACCTGCACAACACAACCAAAGTACTTTGCCCCAACGAAACAGTGAGGTTGTCAATCTCACCGGCTTGCTGTAACAAAGGATTAGATGTATAGTGTGGATGATGATTGTTTGCAGAAAACAGTAGAACAAGTATTGCAGTAGATTGTTGTTGCTGCCAAAACCCACCGGCGGGCAGCGACGGGCAACACCGTAGAGCCGGGAACAACCTAGGGCTGCGGCTGGCCGAGGTCCCTCCGAGCGACGGCCCGCAAAGCCTTCTGGTACACACGTCCGATGCTGATGCAAGGGCGTGCCACCTCGACCTATACCCGGTCGGGAAGGTGATGGAGATGCCTCGCTTAGTTTCCCGCATGGCATACACGTAAACATTAAATACGAGCCTCGATCGGCTCTCGGGTTATCCCGTGAATCGGCTCAAGGAGCCGATCCACCCATGATTCGTACGAGGTGCACGAATATATGGTGGTCCTGCTTGATCAAGATAAAGCTAATGAGATCTACGACGATTTAGGGTTTTCACCGCATAATCGGATCATCCTACTCGGGATTGGGCCTCGCGGCCACGCACGGTGATCATAAGCCGATCCTAGACAAGGCCTAAAAACCAACACGAGGTTGATCCTCGGAACATCCTGTCTAGGACTAGCGAACGACACCCTACGTGCCGCTGGATCCTCCAGCCCTTTGTAAGGCCTAACTATTGCAGATATTAAACTAATCCTTGATGAACAAGGAGCAACCGTAACGGATCAGATCTACTAAATAATGATCAAGCGGGGTGCCGCCCCACACCTAAGATAGGTGTGAGGGCGGCTAGACATGCAAGGGTTGCACTACGATAGCATGTTACGCAAAGAACTATGCTAACCCTAACACATCTATGATAACTACGTTGCTCGCCATAAAAAAGGCTTCAGTACGAGCAACGCATGAACAACGTGGAGCTTGTGCTTCCTAGATCGCAAGATGCGATCTAGGTAGCATGTTGCTTACCGGTAGAAACCCTCGAGACAAAGGAGTTGGCGATGCGCCGAGATTGATTTGTTGGTTGAACGTTGGTTGTTGTTTATTCCATAAACACTAGATACATATTTATAGTCCAGGGGACTTTCTAACGTGGGAGTAATCCCAACCGTGCACGAGACGAATTCTAACTTCTAATCTAAGATGCGATCTACTATATTACAGATACAAGGGCAAACTAGCCCAATCTTGCATATAAGGCCGATCCACGTATTTCTTCCGTATATAATCTTCAAGCCCATCTTGATCGTGGCCCACCTCTGATTTGGCCAAATTCTGGTGATAATCTTCCAAGCCCATCTCTCTTACGGCCCACTTCCTGATTTGGCCAAAATCTGGTGATAACACATGCCCCCCTGGTTTTGGCAATGATAATTTCAAAACCACTCTGTTTTTCCTTCGAAGGGTCATGTCGTGGCAGAGCAGACCTGTCGCAGTATTCTTCATCATGATGCCCTGTCTTTTCAGCTTCTCTGCAAAATTCGATAGCTTTGGCATCACCTCCTCGGAAACTGCAATGGCATTAATTTCCACCAGGCTTCTCATTATTTAACCGTGCCGATTGATTAGCCCTCTTCATCCCCTTCCTCTGTTCCAGCCATCGGCACCAAAAAACCCTCTTCCTCTGTAGCGATGCCTTCCTCTTCCTCTGTCTCCTCCGGCCTCTCCCTCCAGTCCTTCTCTTCGAGCGAGCCGGAGTGGAACTCCGACCACGCGCCAGTGGACGACCTGCCTCTGACCGATGGGGAAGAGGACCTCAAGTTCCTCATCGATGGGGAGCTGATAAGCGAAAGTGAAGACGACCTCCATCCTTGGGCGAAACCCACCTCCCCCGACGGGAAGGGGGAAGAAGTAGAGGAAGAGGAAGGAAAAGAGGAGGGCGGCCCCCCTTCCCCCGCTAAGCTTCTGCCGGCCAAGCGATTCCGCGCTTGGGCGGACAGTGAGGACGATGATGATGACGAGGAGGAAGAGGAGGAGGATGAATCCTCCTCCTCCATCGGGTATCCGCCGACCAAGCGCTTCCGCTCCTGGGCGGACAGCGAGGATGAAGATGATGACGAGGAAGACGAAGCTCCGGCCAAAGGCTGGGGTAGCAGCGACGAGGAGCTTCCTGGGAGCAGCGCCGACGACACCGACGACGGCGACGATGAGGACAGCGGCGACTAGTAGAGTAGGACTAGGCGCTAGATCCTTCTTTTGAGAGCCATCGGCTCTTTCTTGTAAAGCCGCTCCTTTGAATTAATGAAAATTGTTCTTTCAATTAATCCAATTTCATTCCTTCCGCCTGTCATGCCAAGACCGATAACAACGTATCGGATTCCTTTTCTTTTGGACGCCCGTGAAGCCGGACTCACATGTCGATTAGCCTGTCAGTCTAGCACTTCTCAAATTCAGGCTGCGATTTGATATCTGACCATAATTTTCGCAATCCCTTAGCCGATGACTACTCATCGGCTATTTTGAGAATCCAGTCCCTTTCCTTTTCTTGCAGCGACAGGACGGTCCAAAACCTGTAAAACCGGCGGCCTCCTTTTTCGGTTCCTCTCCGTAGCTTTAGCAGTTTTCTTTTGCAACACCTGAACTGCTTTCAAAGAAGATCACGATGCAGGGTCAGTCGATGCGACTCCAATCGGCTCCCAAAACAGAACATCTACCAAGTTAGCTGCCCCCGAGCCTTAATCAAGGCGAGAATACCGGCGAGGATGCACAGATCGTTGATCAGCTTTCTTCCACTGAACGTCGATGTTGATGTGAACTTTGAGCACATAGCCAGTAGGTCTTGGTCTTGTGTAACTGTACTAGAGTCGATGGCTGCGCATCGGCTTCGTTTCTCAGTTCTAAAGTCGATGCCCTTGCATCGGCTGTAAATTTTTTTTTTACTGGCCGATTTTCTCCTATCGGCCCGAATATTTCACTGCATCACTGCACACATGTTCTCCTGCACCTGTTCCCATGTTCATCGTGTTTAGGTGCCCCCCGAGCCGAATCTGTCAGGGAATGGCAGATATCGGCTCTGTAATTCGCACGTCGACTCCGATAGGATCAAGGACGAACACAAGCAGAACATGTGGTGAGGATAATTTTTGCCGATTACTGGGATCGGCCACCATAATGATTGAAGCGCTGACTGAAGGTCCTGTAATGTCCCTTCATAGATTTTTGGGGCCGATCACAAGGATCAGCCTCGTCACGTTTGCTCATTGCTTTGCTTCAGCTACATGGTCAGGCCAGTGGATAAAACCAGCTTAACCCTTCCCTTCGTCACGTCGATGCGCTCGCAGTCGTCCAAATTGATACCTGAGAGGGGTTCTTGGCCTGCTGCTTCCCATGCGTTCATGCCAGCCGTTGAAATTTCGGCTGAGTCATCGGCCTGGACGACCTCTACCTCATCTCCATCCCACTGTATTATGCATTGGTGCATCGTGGAGGGAATGCAGCAGTTGGCGTGGATCCAATCTCTTCCTAGCAGAACAGCATAAGTGCTCGTGCTATCAACGATGAAGAACGTTGTAGAGATAGTTTTCCTTCCTACGGTCAGATCCACGTTCAGAACACCTTGTGCGTCAGACGCTTGGCCGTTGAAATCGCTCAATGTCACGTTGGTCTTGATTAGATCTGAGCTAGAGCGTCCTAGCCGACGTAGCATAGAGTATGGCATGATGTTGACTGCCGCTCCGGTGTCCACCAGCATCTTATTTACAGGCCTCCCATCGATGTAACTTCGCAAGTACAGGGCCTTCAGATGTCTGTAGCTTCTTTCTCGTGGCTTCTCAAAGATAACCGGCCATGGGCCGCAGTCAAGTTGTGCCACAGGTGCCTCGTCTAATCCTGGAGCACTGAACTCCGAAGGGAGGATGAACACCATGTTTGTGCCAGCCGATGTTTCATCATCGGCTTTCCTTTGCTTGGGGCGCCACTCCATTTTCCTTGGACGACCCTCTTCGTCCAGGGTTCGCTGAACTTTCGCAGCCAGATCAGGTCGTGCCTTCCTTAACGTATGCAAGTATAACCTTTCGGCTTCCTCCAGGCCGCGCAATCGCTGAACCCTGCGCTTTTGGGAACGGCTGAGTCCATCAGGGCACCACCTTGGCCGGTGGTACCTGTCTTTTTCTTGTCCCTCGTCTTCTGAATCCTCGAGATCTGCCCACCGAGGGGACTCAGCGTGTTTGCTTTGTGGCGGGAGAGGCCCTAAGCGCTCGAACACGGACACATTGGCTGCCTCCTTCTTCTTCTGGTTGCATTCTGGGCAATTGCCGATCGTGGGCAATCGGCTCATTCCTGAATCCCAGCAGTGTCTGTCGTTGTCGTCTTGCTCCCTTGATTTTTCTGTGGCACAGCGCTCGTGCTCCTCCTCATCGCGATCATGCCGACGATGTCTTCTGGCTTCTCTAGCCAGACGATCTCTTTCATCATCATCGCTGGATCGTCGGCGTTGGTCATACTGACTCACATACTTGTTGAGGAGGTGATCAGAGAGGGGTCGCTGATATCTCATGTTCTTCACTTCTCCCTCTATGACGTAGCGCTTGCCATCATGACGGAGCCGATCGCGCGGAGCGGCCTCCTCTGTGTCCTTGCTACGAGAGCAGCTGCCCTCATCTCTATCTTTGCCCGAGTGGTGCCCAGGTCCTACCATGTTGATGCTGAATGAGGATCCTGGCTGGCAACCTTCAGGGTAAGTGCATTCCACCATGTTAACGGCGGGGAAGGGTTGAGTGTCGACCTTCATGGCGTACTGGTTGAAAATCAGACGCCCTTTTTCTATCGCCGCTTGGATGTGCCGACGCCACACCCCGCAGTCGTTGGTGGCATGGGAGAGCGAGTTATGCCATTTGCGTATGGCTTTCCGTTCAGCTCTTGCACCGTGGGGAATTTGAGACCTTCGGGAATCGTCAACCGCTTCTCCTTGAGCAGGAGGTCGAAGATTTGCTCAGTTTTGGTCACGTCAAAATCAAACCCCCGGGGCGGGCCTGGTGGCTTTACCCATTTGCAGGACACGGGGGTTCCTCCCCGAGTCCATTCAGCCACTGCTACCTCTTGATCTCCCGCAGAAACTTCGGCTTCCTCTGCATCGACCAGGACTACTGCACGCTTGAATTTGTCCTGGCACAGTCCGGGTGGCGCTGTTCATATGCCGACAGCTTCGAACCATGTGCGCCAGTGAGGGATAGTCTGCTTGGGAGGCCATGTCCTTGAGCGGTGTTGCGAGGCCCGCTACTGCCAACTCGACTACTTCCTTTTCAGTTATACGAACCGAATAACATCGGTTCCTAAGATTCCTGAAGCGCTGGATGTATTCTCGTCACGCTTCTCCACGCTTCTGACGTAATTGTGCTAGATCGGCAATGCCCGACTCGGAAGCCTCTGAATGGTACTGCATATGGAACTGTTCTTCCAACTGCTTCCAAGTCCGGATGGAGTCTGGTGGCAACGAGGTGTACCACCCGAAAGCCGATCCGAGAAGAGCCTCACGCGTAGCTGATCCGACACTGAGGCCGGTCCTAGTTGCGCCAAATATCAGCCTACGTGCTCGATGGAGCTGGCACCATCTGATCCACTGAACTTGGAGAAATCAGGGAGCCGATATTTAGGTGGTAGCGGGATCATCTCGTAGTCGTCGGGGTACGGCTTGGAATAGCCGATTGCCCTCCTTTTCGGTCCCATGCCGAACTGATCTCTCAGTATGGTACTGATCTGATCCGCTGTGCTGGCTGCAGGAGTTGAACTCTGAAGATTCGCCGGGGTGGCGTACTTAGCCAGCCATGTTTGCTTTTCCAGCTCTGAGCCAACTGCAGGAGCTGAGCTCTGGAGGTTCGTCGGGGTGGCGTACTTAGTTAGCCACGTCTGCTTCTCAAGATCTCGCTGCCGACGTCCCTCCCGCTTTCCCGAAGTCCCCGATGTTGTGGCCTGGTTTGTGAGCGCCCGCTACCGCAATCCGGCACATACGTGCACGTGTACCCGTGAGGGATCTCCTTAGGCGCCTCAGGCAAGAACTGGTAGTCACTAGGGTCACCACCGATCTTGTAGACGACGAATGCCGGTGAAGCCGGCACTTCTGGTGCTGCCAACGCAAATGGCAGCGGTGGACGGGACTGGAGTGGCAACTCTCCTTGATGCGTCCCGAGAGCTGGTCCTGACGGCGAGTACTGGTGCCTCATGATCTCCTGGATCACGCGAAGAGCGACACGCTCCAACGTGTTGACCAGGTTCTCGAGTGGCGGTGTAGCGAGTGAGCCACCAAGTAGTTGATCTCCTGCCGCAGGGACCTGGTGCGTTCTTCCGACGGGGCAGAGAGGTCTATCCCATCTAGTGCACCATTAGGCGAGAACCCCTTCCACCGGATGCCATGTGAACGGGTTTTGTGGAAAGAGCCGATGAGGTCGGCTTCGAGGATGACTTTGATCTCGTCATACTTCTTCATCGTCGGTCAGATCCTCATACGTGACTGGCGTGCCGTCCGCCATCTCAGATGTAGATGGCGATGTGGTTGATGTAGAAGCTGGTCCCACCGGGCGTGCCAGAATGTGTTGCTGCCAAAACCCACCGGCGGGCAGCGACGGGCAACACCGTAGAGCCGGGAACAACCTAGGGCTGCGGCTGGCCGAGGTCCCTCCGAGCGACGGCCCGCAAAGCCTTCCGGGTACACACGTCCGATGCCGATGCAGGGCGTGCCACCTGACCTATACCCGGTCGGGAAGGTGATGGAGATGCCTCGCTTAGTTTCCTCGCATGGCATACACGTAAACATTAAATACGAGCCTCGATCGGCTCTCAGGTTATCCCGTGAATCGGCTCAAGGAGCCGATCCACCCATGATTCGTACGAGGTGCACGAATATATGGTGGTCCTGCTTGATCAAGATAAAGCTAATGAGATCTACGACGATTTAGGGTTTTCACCGCATAATCGGATCATCCTACTCAGGATTGGGCCTCGCGGCCACGCACGGTGATCATAAGCCGATCCTAGACAAGGCCTAAAAACCAACACGAGGTTGATCCTCGAACATCCTGTCTAGGACTAGCGAACGACACCCTACGTGCCGCTGGATCCTCCAGCCCTTTGTAAGGCCTAACTATTGCAGTATATTAAACTAATCCTTGATGAACAAGGAGCAACCGTAACGGATCAGATCTACTAAATAATGATCAAGCGGGTGCCGCCCCCACACCTAAGATAGGTGTGAGGGCGGCTAGACATGCAAGGGTTGCACTACGATAGCATGTTACGCGAAGAACTATGCTAACCCTAACACATCTATGATAACTACGTTGCTCGCCATCAAAAAGGCTTCAGTACGAGCAACGCATGAACAACGTGGAGCTTGTGCTGCCTAGATTGCAAGATGCGATCTAGGCAGCATGTTGCTTACCGGTAGAAACCCTCGAGACGAAGGAGTTGGCGATGCACCGAGATTGATTTGTTGGTTGAACGTTGGTTGTTGTTTATTCCATAAACCCTAGATACATATTTATAGTCCAGGGGACTTTCTAACGTGGGAGTAATCCCAACCGTGCACGAGACGAATTCTAACTTCTAATCTAAGATGCGATCTACTATATTACAGATACAAGGGCAAACTAGCCCAACCTTGCATATAAGGCCGATCCACGTATTTCTTCCGTATATAATCTTCAAGCCCATCTTGATCGTGGCCCACCTCTGATTTGGCCAAATTCTGGTGATAATCTTCCAAGCCCATCTCTCTTACGGCCCACTTCCTGATTTGGCCAAAATCTGGTGATAACAATTGTATTCGATGTTAAGAATGGACCGGGGTCCACAGTTCACTAGAGGTGTCTCTCCCATAAGATAAATAGCATGTTGGGTGAACAAATTACAGTTGGGCAATTGACAAATAGAGAGGGCACGACAATGCACATACATGATATGATGAATATTGTGAGATTTAATTGGGCATTACGACAAAGTACATAGACCGCTATCCAGCATGCATCTATGCCTAAAAAGTCCACCTTCAGATTATCATCCGAACCCCTTCCAGTATTAAGTTGAAAACAATAGACAATTGCATTAAGTATGGTGCGTAATGTAATCAATAACTACATCCTCGGACATAGCATCAATGTTTTATCCCTAGTGGCAACAACACATCCACAACCTTAGAGGTTTCTGTCACTCCCCCGGATTTAATGGAGACATGAACCCACTATCGAGCATAAATACTCCCTCTTGGAGTTAAGAGTAAAAACTTGGCCAGAGCCTCTACTAATAACGGAGAGCATGCAAGATCGTAAACAACACACAGATAATAGATTGATAATCAACATAGCATAGTATTCTCTATCCATCGGATCCCAACAAACACAACATATAGCATTACAGATAGATGACCTTGATCATGTTAGGCAGCTCACAAGACCCGACAATGAAGCACAATTAGGAGAAGACGACCATCTAGCTACTGCTATGGACCCATAGTCCAGGGGTGAACTACTCACTCATCACTCCGGAGGCGACCATGGCAGTGAAGAGTCCTCCGGGAGATGATTCCCCTCTCCGGCAGGGTGCCGGAGGCGATCTCCTGAATCCCCCGAGATGGGATTGGCGGCGGCGTCTCTGGAAGGTTTTCCGTATCGTGGCTCTCTGTACTGGGGGTTTCGCGACGAAGACTTTAAGTAGGCGGAGGAGATAGGTCAGGGGGCCACACGAGGGCCCCACACGCTAGGTCGGCGCGGCCAAGGGCTGGGCCGTGCCGCCCTGGTGTCTGGCCACCTCGTGGCCCCACTTCGTATCATCTTCGGTCTTCTGGAAGCTTCGTGTGAAAATAGGCCCCTGGGCGTTGATTTCGTCCAATTCCGAGAATATTTCCTTACTAGGATTTCTGAAACCAAAAACAGCAGAAAACAACAACTGGCTCTTTGGCATCACATTAATAGGTTAGTGCCGGAAAATGCATAAATATGAAATAAAGTATGCATAAAACATGTAGATATCATCAATAATGTGGCATGGAACATAAGAAATTATCGATACGTCGGAGACGTATCAATTATTACTACGGTGTTGGCAAATGTTTCAGCGGCAGCCAGCAGCTCCTTCCTTTTGGCTTCTAGAGCTTCCAGGTCTGCGTCCTCTTCCGAAGTTATTGGCTTGGTCAAGATTTCTGAGTCCGCAATAGCACCTCGGCCTGCTTGCCTGGTGAGCTCTTCTATGGACATATCTTCCCCGTGTTCAAGGACGCGTCCTTCTCCAGGATCTGGCGCAATGCGATAGCGCATCCGTTGCGGACTTTCTGACTTCGATGGGCCTGGAATTCTGGCGTCGGTCGGAGTCGCTTCTGCGTCAGTTCCTTGCTCCATCCCAGTTTAGGTCACAAGAACCTCCTATGGCGGGGCGGATTCTGCCTCAGCTTTCTCCTCATCCTTCAACTCCTTCATAACGTGGTTGTATTCCTATGTGTCCATGGATGAAGCATCGTTAGAGATTGGGCTTAGGTTGCCAAGGATTGATTCTTCTTTGTATACGGCATCCTCTTGCTGATCCGGAGCTTTGTTGTCTCCGGCAACCTCTTGCTGATCCGGAGTATCGCTGTCTCCGGTAGCGTCAACCTGCATGGGTCTAGCTCCCTCCTGAGGAGGGGTGGTTCCTGCGGTATATGCGAGGAAGTGCATGAAGTGACACCTTTGCTTCTCTAACACCTGGGAGACCCAGGCGGATCTGCATTGGACTTCCATCGTAATTTCCTGTTCAGGGGCGGATTGGGTGGGTTTTCAAATTTCCAGATCTATGGCGGAATCTTCCTTAGGAAGTTCCCGCGTCTCAGATCGGATCTTCGCGACTGCGTCCTGCTTAGCGGCGGTCGCGTCAGCGTGACTTACCAGGGCGTTTCCGTCGGAATCGACGGTTTCGTCGATGAAGATGTGAATGACGCCGATTGGGATGATGGAGAGCTTGATGGGGTCGGTCTTAGCCGGAATCCAGCACTCGTCATGTGGGACTGATGTCTACGTTCCCCCTCCTTTCCTGTAGACAGTGTTGGGCCTCCAAGAGCAGAGGTTTGTAGAACAGCAGCAAGTTTTCCCTTAAGTGGATCACCCAAGGTTTATCGAACTCAGGGAGGAAGAGGTCAAAGATATCCCTCTCATGCAACCCTGCAACCACAAAGCAAGAAGTCTCTTGTGTCCCCAACACACCAAATAGGTGCACTAGTTCGGCGAAGAGATAGTGAAATACAGGTGGTATGAATAAGTATGAGCAGTAGCAACGGTGCCAGAAAATAGCTCGCTGGCGTGTAGTCGATGGTGGTAGAATTGCAGCAGTAGTAACACAGTAAAACAAGAAACAAGCAGCGATAGCGATATTTAGGAACAAGGCCTAGGGATTACACTTTCACTAGTGGACACTCTCAACATTGATCACATAACGGAACGTGATAAATGCATACTCTACACTCTTGTTGGATGATGAACGCATTGCGTAGGATTACACGAACCCTCAATGCCGGAGTTAACAAGCTCCACAATTTGTTCATATTTAAGTAACCTTATAGTGTAAGATAGATCAAAAGACTAAACCAAGTACTAACATAGCATGCACACTCGTCACCTTCATGCATATGTAGGAGGAATAGATCACATCAATATTATCATAGCAATAGTTAACTTCGCAATCTACAAGAGATCATGATCATAGCATAAACCAAGTACTAACACGGTGCACACACTCGTCACCTTTACACACGTGCGGGAGGAATAAAACTACTTTAATAACATTGCTAGAGTAGCACATAGATAGTAGTGATACAAAACTCATATGAATCTCAATCATGTAAAGCAGCTCATGAGATTATTGTATTGAGGTATATGGGAGAGAGATGAACCACATAGCTACAGCGGAGCCCTCGGCCTCGGGGGTGGATTACTCCCTCCTCATCATGGAGGCAGCGATGGCGGTGAAGATGGCGGTGAAGACGGCGGTGGAGATGGCTCCGGGGGCAATTCCCCGTCCGGCAGGGTGCCGGAACAGAGAGTTATGTCCCCCGAATTGGAGTTTCGCGATGGCGGCGGCGCCCCTGGAGTCTTTCTGGAGTTTCGTCAATTGGTACTGCGTTTTTAGGTTGAAAGGGCTTTTATAGGCGAAGAGGCGGCGCAGGGGGGCTTCTGGGGGGCCCACACCATAGGGCGGCGCGGCCCCCCCTCTGGCCGCGCCAGGGTGTGGTGTGGGGCCCCCGTGGCTCCCCTCCGGCGGCTCTCGGGTGTTCCGGATGGTTCCGGGAAAAATAGGAACCCGGGCGTTGATTTCGTCCGATTCCGAGAATATTTCGTTACTAGGATTTCTGAAACCAAAAACAGCGAGAAAACAGGAACCGGCACTTCGGCATCTTGTTAATAGGTTAGTTCCGGAAAATGCACGAATATGACATAAAGTGTGCATAAAACATGTAGATAACATCAATAATGTGGCATGGAACATAAGAAATTATCGATACGTCGGAGACGTATCAGCATCCCCAAGCTTAGTTCTGCTCGTCCCGAGCAGGTAAAACGATAACACGAGATAATTTCTGGAGTGACATGCCATCATAAACTTGATCATACTATTTGTAAAGCATATGTAGTGAATGCAGCGATCAAAACAATGTATATGACATGAGTAAACAAGTGAATCATATAGCAAAGACTTTTCATGAATAGCACTTCAAGACAAGCATCAATAAGTCTTGCATAAGAGTTAACTCATAAAGCAATAATTCAAAGTAAAAGCATTGAAGCAACACAAAAGAAGATTAAGTTTCAGCGGTTGCTTTCAACTTGTAACATGTATATCTCATGGATATTGTCAACATAGAGTAATATAATAAGTGCAATAAGCAAGTATGTAGGAATCAATGCACAGATTCACACAAGTGTTTGCTTCTTGAGGTGGAGAGAAATAGGTGAACCGACTCAACATTGAAAGTAAAAGAATGGTCCTCATAGAGGAAAAGCATCGATTGCTATATTTGTGCTAGAGCTTTGATTTTGAAAACATGAAACAATTTTGTCAACGGTAGTAATAAAGCATATGTATCATGTAAATTATATCTTACAAGTTGCAAGCCTCATGCATAGTATACTAATAGTGCCCGCACCTTGTCCTAATTAGCTTGGACTACCGGATCATCACAATGCACTGTTTTTACCAAGTGTCACAAAGGGGTACCTCTATGCCGCCTGTACAAAGGTCTAAGGAGAAAGCTCGCATTGGATTTCTCGCTATTGATTATTCTTCAACTTAGACATCCATACCGGGACAACATAGACAACAGATAATGGACTCCTCTTTTATGCATAAGCATATACCAACAATTAATAATTTTCTCATTTGAGATTTGAGGATTGTTGTCCAAAACTGAAACTTCCACCATGGAGCATGGCTTTAGTTAGCGGCCCGAGGTTCTTCTCTAACATATGCATGCTTAACCATATGGTGGTAGATCGCTCTTACTTCAGACAAGACGAACATGCATAGCAACTCACATGATATTCAACAAAGAGTAGTTGATGGCGTCCCCAGTAAACATGGTTATCGCACAACAAGCAACTTAATAAGAGATAAAGTGCATAATTACATATTCAATACCACAATAGTTTTTAAGCTATTTGTCCCATGAGCTATATATTGCAAAGGTGAATGATGGAATTTTAAAGGTAGCACTCAAGCAATTTACTTTGGAATGGCGGAAAATACCATGTAGTAGGTAGGTATGGTGGACACAAATGGCATAGTGGTTGGCTCAAGTATTTTGGATGCATGAGAAGTATTCCCTCTCGATACAAGGTTTAGGCTAGCAAGGTTTATTTGAAACAAACACAAGGATGAACCGGTGCAGCAAAACTCACATAAAAGACATATTGAAAACATTATAAGACTCTACACCGTCTTCCTTGTTGTTCAAACTCAATACTAGAAATTATCTAGACCTTAGAGAAACCAAATATGCAAACCAAATTTTAGCATGCTCTATGTATTTATTCATTAATGGGTGCAAAGCATATGATGCAAGAGCTTAATCATGAGCACAACAATTGCCAAGTATCACATTACCCAAAACATTTATAGCAATTACTACATGTATCATTTTCCAATTCCAACCATATAACAATTTAACGAAGGAGAAATTTCGCCATGAATACTATGAGTAGAAACCAAGGACATACTTGTCCATATGCTACAGCGGAGCGTGTCTCTCTCCCATAAAGTGAATGCTAGGATCCATTTTATTCAAACAAAACAAAAAACAAAAACAAACCGACGCTCCAAGAAAAAGCACATAAGATGTGATGGAATAAAAATATAGTTTCGGGGAGGAACCCGATAATGTTGTCGATGAAGAAGGGGATGCCTTGGGCATCCCCAAGCTTAGACGCTTGAGTCTTCTTGATATATGCAGGGGTGAACCACCGGGTGCATCCCCAAGCTTAGAGCTTTCACTCTCCTTGATCATGTTGCATCATACTCCTCTCTTGATCCTTGAAAACTTCCTCCACACCAAACTCGAAACAACTCATTAGAGGGTTAGTGCACAATATAAATTGACATATTCAGAGGTGACACAATCATTCTTAACACTTCTGGACATTGCATAATGCTACTGGACATTAATGGATCAAAGAAATTCATCCAACATAGCGAAAGAGGCAATGCGAAATAAAAGGCAGAATCTGTCAAAACAGAACAGTTCGTATTGACGAATTTTAAAATGGCACCAGACTTGCTCAAATGAAAATGCTCAAATTGAATGAAAGTTGCGTACATATCTGAGGATCATGCACGTAAATTGGCTTAATTTTCTGAGCTACCTACAGGGAGGTAGACCCAGATTCGTGACAGCAAAGAAATCTGGAACTGTGCAGTAATCCAAATCTAGTACTTACTTTTCTATCAACGGCTTAACTTGGCACAACAAAACACAAAACTAAGATAAGGAGAGGTTGCTACAGTAGTAAACAACTTCCAAGACACAAAATAAAAAGAAAGTACTGTAGGTAAAAACACATGGGTTATCTCCCAAGAAGTTCTTTTCTTTATAGCCATTAAGATGGGCTCAGCAGTTTTAATGATGCACTCGCAAGAAATAGTATTCGAAGCAAAAGAGAGCATCATGAGGCAAATTCAAAACACATTTAAGTCTAACATGCTTCCTATGCATAGGAATCTTGTAAATAAACAAGTTCATGAAGAGCAAAGTAACAAGCATAGGAAGATAAAACAAGTGTAGCTTAAAAAATTTCAGCACATAGAGAGGTGTTTTAGTAACATGAAAATTTCCACAACCATATTTTCCTCTCTCATAATAACTTTCAGTAGTGACATGAGCAAACTCAACAATATAACTATCACATAAAGCATTCTTATCATGAGTCTCATGCATAAAATTATTACTACTCCCAACATAAGCATAGTCAATTTTATTAGTTGTAGTGGGAGCAAATTCAACAAAGTAGCTATCATTATTATTCTCATCAAGTGTAGGAAGTATAGTATAATCACAACAAAATTTACTCTCCATAGTAGGTGGCACCAAAAGACTACTATCATTATAATCATCATAAATAGGAGGCAAAGTATCATCAAAGAAAATTTTCTCCTCAATGCTTGGTGGACTAAAAAGATCATGCTCATCAAAACCAGCTTCCCCAAGCTTAGAATTTTCCATATCATTAGCAACAATGGTGTTCAAAGTATTCATGCTAACATGTTCCATGGGTTTTTTAATTTTCACATTAAACCATTCATGTCTTGACTCAGGAAATAGTACAAAGAGCTCACAGATGTTTTCCATTATGCCTTACTAGTGTAAACAAGAAACAAAAAGATGCAATTGCAGGATCTAAAGGAAATAGCTTCGAGCACAAACACAATGGCGCCGTGAAAAGTACTTTACCCGGAACCGGAGTATGAGTGCCTTTTACCTTTCCTCCCGGCAACGGCGCCAGAAAAGTGCTTGATGTCTACGTTCCCCCTCCTTTCCGGTAGACAGTGTTGGGCCTCCAAGAGCAGAGGTTTGTAGAACAGCAGCAAGTTTTCCCTTAAGTGGATCACCCAAGGTTTATCGAACTCAGGGAGGAAGAGGTCAAAGATATCCCTCTCATGCAACCCTGCAACCACAAAGCAAGAAGTCTCTTGTGTCCCCAACACACCAAATAGGTGCACTAGTTCGGCGAAGAGATAGTGAAATACAGGTGGTATGAATAAGTATGAGCAAGAGCAACGGTGCCGTAAAATAGCTCGCCGGCGTGTAGTCGATGGTGGTAGAATTGCAGCAGTAGTAACACAAGAAAACGAGAAACAAGCAGCGATAGCGATATTTAGGAACAAGGCCTAGGGATTACACTTTCACTAGTGGACACTCTCAACATTGATCACATAACAGTAACGGATAAATGCATACTCTACACTCTTGTTGGATGATGAACGCATTGCGTAGGATTACACGAACCCTCAATGCCGGAGTTAACAAGCTCCACAATTTGTTCATATTTAAGTAACCTTATAGTGTAAGATAGATCAAAAGACTAAACCAAGTACTAACATAGCATGCACACTGTCACCTTCATGCATATGTAGGAGGAATAGATCACATCAATATTATCATAGCAATAGTTAACTTCGCAATCTACAAGAGATCATGATCATAGCATAAACCAAGTACTAACACAGTGCACACACTGTCACCTTTACACACGTGCAGGAGGAATAAAACTACTTTAATAACATTGCTAGAGTAGCACATAGATAGCAGTGATACAAAACTCATATGAATCTCAATTATGTAAAGCAGCTCATGAGATTATTGTATTGAGGTATATGGGAGAGAGATGAACCACATAGCTACAGCGGAGCCCTCAGCCTCAGGGGTGGATTACTCCCTCCTCATCATGGAGGCAGCGATGGTGGTGAAGATGGCGGTGAAGACGGCGGTGGAGATGGCTCCGGGGGCAATTCCCCGTCCGGCAGGTGCCGGAACAGAGAGTTCCGTCCCCCGAATTGGAGTTTCGCGATGGCGGCGGCGCCCCTGGAGTCTTTCTGGAGTTTCGTCAATTGGTACTGCGTTTTTAGGTCGAAAGGGCTTTTATAGGCGAAGAGGCGGCGCAGGGGGGCTTCTGGGGGGCCCACACCATAGGGCGGCGCGGCCCCCCCTCTGGTCGCGCCAGGGTGTGGTGTGGGGCCCCCAGGGCTCCCCTCTGGCGGCTCTCGGGTGTTCTGGATGGTTCCGGGAAAAATAGGAACCTGGGCGTTGATTTCGTCCGATTCCGAGAATATTTCGTTACTAGGATTTCGAAACCAAAAACAGCGAGAAAACGAGAACCGGCACTTCGGCATCTTGTTAATAGGTTAGTTCCAGAAAATGCACGAATATGACATAAAGTGTGCATAAAACATGTAGATAACATCAATAATGTGGCATGGAACATAAGAAATTATCGATACGTCGGAGACGTATCAGGGACGATCATGAAATTCCCGGCGTAAGGACACTACCCACATCGATGGAGTCATCGTAGCTTCCCATGGCGGAACCCTCCGGTTTCGGCCTCTAGATGCTGCTGGCCCCACGGTGGGCGCCAACTGTCGTTGTCTATTCGATCGTACCTTGGAGGAGGGATCCTCACGAGGAGGAGAAGGAGGGGCCATAGGCCGGAGAGT
>NC_061508.1:262726232-262824451 GCF_022539505.1 Lolium rigidum
GTCATTTTTTAATAAAAAAATCAACAAACACCTAAAATTGTCAGAAAAATCTGAAACTCCTCGGGCACACATACCTACCCTTCATGACCACTCACAAAAATTTGCAGCTCAATCCGAGTCTTTGAAGTGCAGCTTGCTTGAAAAAGAGCCCTTCACCGACATGATCGATGTGGGTCCACACATGGATCGACCCAACCAACATGAGGTTCCACAAGTGTTTTCAGACAAAATCTCACATGTGTGAACAATAACATGTATATGTGGGATGTGTTCTCACATATACCTCACATGCAAAAGGTTTTACAACTTCCAGGGATCGACGATTCGACCGTTATGCCGAAAATGCCCTCACTTGTGTAAATTCACATCAAACTACACCAAACCTCATGAAAAATTTAAATTTGAATTTTACACATGAATGTCACAACATTTACTCAGTCTCACTAGTTACTGATGATTTTACATTGAATTTAGCATTTATTATGAGTTTTACTCGTTTTCTGTCATTTTTTAATTAAAATATACATGTACAGTTCCGAGTAATATTTTTTCTTTCACGGCAAAAACTTGTTCCCTCCAAATTGTAGTACGCCGGCTGCCAAAACGCCCAAATTTTTTGTTCCCTCCACTCCTCCCGCGCACCCCACCTATCAAATATTTCGCCCTCCCTTATATACGTCGTGCCTCTCCCGCATGATTTACGAGCATCTTAACTCCCCACCCCCCCCGACCTCATCCTCACGTGCTCACCCCGATCCGGTGTCTTCGCCGGACGTTCTTCCATCTCGCATCTATCTCCCCGGCCGGTGGTCGCCATGGCCGGCAGTCGTCGAAACGTCGTGGGGAAGGAAAATCGCGCACACACGCCAAAGAAGACGCCCAGCTCGAAGAAACCCCGAGGTAAATCTGTCGGTGATCGGCTTGTTGTTGTGTTTTTCGGATGGTTAGATCGAGAGATCGGTTTTACATGTCTACCTCGCCCGTTAGACCTATATCTAGATCTTGCATATTTGATAGATCCAATCCCGACATCATACGTCTAGGGTTTATCGTTTTTATTGCAGAGACAATCATGCCATGCTATGCAATCTTTGCCATCCCGCTGCTGTACAATCTTTTGCGTAGACAATTGTTTGCCGAAATACTTAACTGAACTAATTCCAGCCGTTGCCGAAAACAGCCTGACGAGCTACAGTGAACAACGACATTGCTTCAGACTTTTATTCCTCAGTTTCAGAGGGAACCAGAGTTTGATCTAGAACAATTGTTTGCTGTTTTCCATGGATCTAGTTAGTTTGCACATGTTTCCCAAATCAATGTGTCAATTAACTCTACATCTAGGAGGTTGATCAGGTCCAAAGGCTATCAACCAAACTACAAAACTATTGACCCATATCTAGGTGATCACAAAACATACTTCCTTTTAAATTCTTTTCTGATTCTAATATTGTAACCTCAATGATGCTTTTGGTGCGCATGTGCGTTAGTAACTGAGACAAGGGATTAATCAGGTAGAAATGGTGCATCCTAATTACGACTTCAAACAAAAGTAGAGGGACTTGGCTGCATCCCACTGAAAATTATTTGTTACGAGTAGATATCTAAAAGCACATGATGTCCCTTAGCCTAGCATATGCCCCCTCTTATGTTTTGTTCGTCCACATCTTACGTAGACTCTTATGTTTTCAATCATTTGCTGCTGTACAATATTTTGCAAAGACAATTATTTGGTGTTTTCTATGGAATTGGCCCCCTCTTATGTTTTGTTCACGCTCTGCTCTTCCGATTATTTCAGCGCGGACGAGAAAACCCCGTCAAGCCGGCATATGAGCTTGTCAAGGAGAAACAAATGCAAGAAAATGTACAACGCATGGAAAAAGTTTTGGCTGACAGATTTGGAGCTGGCCACAAAAATCAGCAGGAATTCTCTAGTTTTGCACGTTCATTAGTGTATGGTGGGATACAAATAGGAACTAGTAGCAATCTAAAGGACACAGACTGCGAAGAGAAGGAGGTCGAAGAGGACCCTTCGTACGAACCGAATCCAGAAGAGATAGCTACTGCTGAAGATGATCTTCATTCAGAAGAGGATCAGCGCACTGTCGGCAAAACTTCAGCTCAGGTCTGTGGAACTATGTCTGAACTATGATAGCAAATACGTACATGCTAAATGTTTCCTACTAATGTAGCCTCTACTTTGCTTGCAGATAGTTGCTTCTTCTGCAACAGTTGCACAGAAGAAGCGATCCAGACCTGAAGTTGCACCATCCAACATTGCAACAAGATCAATGGCAACAACTGAACCTGAAGTCGGGTCATCCGATGAGCCGACGGCCACTGCTGGTCAGAACACTGAAGGAGCACCCTCACCTAACCAGATCATGACATCTGGAGGCAGCAACTCATCTCCTGAGGACAATCAAATTGTAAACTTTCAGCCGCAAGGTATGAAAGTTTGTAAAAACTAAACACTGTACCGCATATTTTCATACAAAAGAGAATCATTTCATATCTCTTATTTCAGAGACAATGACAACATCTGGCGGTAGTAAGAGAAAGAGAGGTGGACGCAGACCTACCATGGGCCATGGACTACATGAGTACACAAGAAGACATGGTGGCAATAAGATGCCAATTGAATTCTCTGCTGGTGTCAGGAGACCCAAGGATTATATCCAGTCAGCAAAGCTGAGCAGTGAGGTTGGTATTCACATCCGTGCCAAAATGCCGCTTGCAACACACTGGACACAGTACAAGAAAGATGAAACTCTCAAGCATGTCATTCCTCATGCTATAAGTACAGTAGCGGTGAGTCCTGTACAATCTTGGTTTAACCTAATTAGTATGCTACATGATCAACTATCTAAGAATCTACTGATTAATGCATCACTATTTTGCAGGGAAAGTTCAGTATGGACAAAAATGAAGAGGTGGCTCAAGATGTGTGCACTGATATGCTGCAAGTTAGTATTCGGCAGTTCCGATATAGGATTAAAAAGGAGTATTGGCCGAAAATTAAAAATCTCACACTGGAGCAAGCATATCTGAAGAAGCCAGATCATGTAGAAGAGAATAGCTGGAAAGAAGCTGGTGAAGAGATGGTTTGATGAGAAGTACCGTGTACATAAACGTTATTCCTTTCAATAACAAGCTATCGAATTCTTACATTTCTCCGATCCGGATAAATAAAATGCATGTACTGAACATAGGTAGTGTGTGTAAAAAATGGAAAGAACAGAGAAGCTGTGAAACAGTCCCATACCACTGGATCTCGAAGCTATGTTGCTTACTGGGAACTTATAGTAAGTGTTCTGAATTTCCCCATACAGTTCATACTTCTGTCATACACAGTGTACAATGGTAATGTGCATTCTACATTTTTCAAGCGAAGGCTAAGCGACAGGGAAGAAGAAACCTCTCCAATTGAATTTTTTAGAATCACACACACTAACAAGGATAACATTATGAGTGCTCGAAGCAAAAAGTGCATATGTAAGAAATATTTCATATTAGCACAATATAATATAATCCGGTTTTGTATGTTGTCCATGCAATGATTGTAATCTTTATGCGGGATAAAATGGTGGCAAAAAACGGCGCCACGCAATGAAGATGAACCTGAGTTGACTGATTTGCAAATTGTTCAGCTAGTTCTAAGCGAGAAAAGCCCATCCACCACCTGCAACAGCACATTCCTACCAAGATTGGGCGTCGCAACAAGCTCCAGGAAGTCTTCTGTCTCAGCTACACGCATCCGAGAGCTACATACAGGCAGCTGAAAGGTACCACAGTAAGATGCAGGCAAGACTGCAAGAACAAGATCACAAATTTGAAGAGATCAGGAAGAAGCAGCAGGAAGAACTTGAAGCTCTGAAGAAAGCCCAAGAAGAAAAGACTCTGGCTTTTGAAAAGAGGCAGAGAGAAACGGATGCCGTGCTTAATTTGCTCTTGAGGACATCCCAGCCACCATCCATGTCTGAATCCCAGGGCAACTGATCTATTGCACCACCGTCCTACAACATTATTAATCATAGGTCTTTTAATTTCTTTGTGTTCCAATTGTAATTTTTCTTATGAATCTTTCGGTCTGTGAGAGACATATATACTTCTTGTGCCACCATTTATGCATGATATTTATTGTCTATTTTTTCATATTTCGCCATTTTTTGTTTCCCAAATTTCGCAAATAATTCAAATACTCTCAAATTTTGTCAAATTCAAAAGCTGACGGAAAATGTCACAACGTCACTATTAAATGAAACCACGTGGCACCAATTTCTGGTCCCACTTGTTAGAATTTGTGGGTCCCACCAGTCAGCATTATTGGGACCCATATGTCGGCAACTACCTGGTCCCACTTGTCTGAATTTTGTGGATCCCACCGGTCAGAATATTGAGGGTCCAGCTTGTCATAATATTTTGTGGGTCCCACCATGTCGGCGCCGTCGGACCATGTTGTCGAAGCCAAATGGGACCCACATGTAAGGCCACGTATGCTTTTTTGGACCAATCGAAACTTCCCAAGATTTAGATATTGATGAAACTTGCAATTTTTCGTGACAAACCTTTCTGTCAACAATAAACCTTCGATGTTGACGAATTTGCAGGTTGTCACCATCAAACATTTGACGTTGACGAAAAAATGCATACCGTCACCCCCGATATTTTATGACGGAGCTTCCTTGACGAACCCCTTGACGATCAAATTTCGTCACCGCGAAGTAATGCTTGACGAAAACTGGCCTTAAAATGACGAAAGTGATTTGTCAAAAAAAATGTTTTCCTTTGTAGTGAGTCCTCGGGACGGTGGTACGCGATTTACCCAGCTTCGAAACACATGCACGATGACATGGCATACTGCTACTTGTCTGGAATTATCTGGGCACTTTCGTGTTGTTACAATGAGTTGTGGTTGTGCCTCTAGGGCTCCCAGGATCCGGCTTATAAAGGCGCAAGGATCTAGGGTTTACACGTAGAGTCCCGGAATACAAGTCACCTAACTACGGAATATTACATTGCCGTGCACATCAAAGATCCACCTTTCCTTATACGCCATACTGGATCCGGCTACCCCTGATGGGCCAGGCCGGATCTGACTTCCAGAGTCGGTCGGTGGATCCGGCTCCTTGTTTCTGGGCTGGACTTCATCCATCTTGATCTACAGCAACTGGGCCGCCCGATGGGCCATACGCCACCATCACCGTCTATGGGCCACCCGGGCTTGCCGGATCTAGGCACTGTCGATGGTACACCCATGAAGTATACCAACAACACTAGTGCAGACGATAGATCGACCATGGTTGGTGATGAAGCGGTGGACGTAGCAGTCGATGAAGTCGCGGCTGCCGCAGCGCCCGAAGTGAAAGGGTCCGGGAGCCGAAGAACGCCACCAAAGCTGACGTGGAAGTGGACGCTCCCAATCGTCATGTCCACCCCGCTGTGCAGGCCCGAGAATGTCGAACGCGATGCGTCGGCGTGAGGAGTGAACTCGAAGGACCCGAAGCGGATCGAGTTCCCTGAGATCGGCGATGATGGAGCCGATGGTGGTGATGATGCCGGCGAAGGTGCATCCGACAAAATCGGAACAGCCGATGAAATGCCTTGTACCAGCAGGTTCTCCACAGATGGCGCCAATTGACGAGGGAGCTCCTCGGCAATTTCCACCATGAGGGGATTAGGGTTGACGAAATCCTGCAGGTTAGCATGAGACATCGGATACCAAATGAACAGAAGGCGAGATTTACCTAGGTTCGAGACCCTCGATGAGGTAAAACCCTTGCTCCTGCTTGTCTAATCTTGATTTATCGATGAAAAAGGGTTACAATGGGGCAACCGATAGACTGCGATGTGGTGAACTCGCCGGAAGGCAAAGTTCCTAGGGTTGTTGTATGCTAGGTTGTGTTGGTTGCGTAAGTGTGTCGTTCCGCATGCCCCCTCCTGGCCTTTATATAGGAGGCCAGGTCCCTAGAATCATATCCGAACTCGACTAGGTTACATCAAGATAAAATCTATCCTTCCTTTATCGATGTCTCCTTGCCTTGTCCGTCAAGAATCCGCCTTCTTTCATGTTTTCTCCGCTGCAACCGACGTATGGGCCCACCTCGGATCATGACAACTTTCATGAACCCCCTGCCGGGCCGGAAGAGGTATGCCAATATCGGGACCCGAAGGGTAATGCACAAATCAGGCTGTTTTATGGGAGCAACCATATCTCTAACGAGTCAATGTGAAACCCCACATTGCATAGTAAAGCTTCTAACGGGTATAAAAAAGTCAACTCGCATAAGCTAGTTAGGTACTACCTCCGGTCCTATTTAATCGATGCAGGTCTACCCACGCGAGATGCTAGCTTTGGCTTTCCTTTGCGTCGATTAAATCCAACCGGAAGAAGTACATGCGAGCCTTATTGAGAATATGTAGGGATAAAAACAATGTGAAAAGTTTCTGACTTCTCTGTGGAAAAGTAAACCTTAATATAAGAATGTGTACAAATGGCGAAAGCGGTTATGTCTGAGATTTTTGGCTGACTTGTTTGTGATAGGCTTGTAGCTCGGTTCATCTTACCCGTCAGAGATGTCATGCTACTGATGAGCCTTTCCTATACTAGCACTTACTCTCCTTCCTTCACATAATTTATGTTGTGGTTTCAGTTAAAATTTGAACTAAAACCAAGACAAAAATTATGGAACGGAATGAGTTACAAAAACAAAGCCTTCTTACCGTTGGAGATGTCATGCCACCGATGAGCCGTTCCTATGATAGCGTGGGTGTTGGCAAGCAGTAAAGCAATTACTCCCTTTTTTTATAGTATATAATTTGTATTCATGGTTTTAGTTTAAATTTAAACTAAAACCACAACAAGAATTGTGGAGCGGAATGAGTAACAAAAACAAAGGATTCTTTCACATTCACATTTCAGCCGCTTCCAGTTCGCTTAGGTCTCCGCCCTCGTGCTTTCTCACACGGTATGAATTCAAAGAGTACTTGAAATTTTGAAAAAGAAAAGGCAGCTTGTTACAAAACGCGGTCTTATCCTGGTTCTTGCAACGGTCACTGAAAATTTATCGGTTAGGTAGTAGTGGTCTTCCCTGGTTAACTACAGAAGAACGGAAACTTAGAGGCCACGAGATAATTAAACGTAGACCTCTAGAGTGAACAAGAGTGTTCCAGAGAGAGAATGACTGAATGGGGGAGAGGGGAGCGTTTGCTAACGCTGAGTAGACGGCCGCGACAAAGACGTACAGTACGTCGGTTCAGCCGTCACTGTCCATGGCGCTAACAACAGGCACTACAAAAGACGCCATGAGCTTCCATCCATTCAGCCATTTCCGTGATTCAGTCGCACACGACGAGTTAGGTACTGCACCCGCTGCATTTGCGGTGCACCGGTACCGTTGGGCTCGCTCTCGTCATTTTTTGCAATGCCGGACTCCGAGGTGACCAGCCCGGCATCGTTGTCCGCCTCGCCGCCGCTGTCGCCGACGAGCCGAGGCCTCGACAAGAGGAGGAGGGATGGCGCCGCCGGCCGGCACTCGACGTACCGTGGCGTGCGGATGCGGGCGTGGGGCAAGTGGGTGTCCGAGATCAGGGAGCCGCGCAAGAAGTCGCGCATCTGGCTGGGCACCTTCCCTACGCCGGAGATGGCGGCGCGCGCACACGACGCCGCCGCGCTCGTCGTGAAGGGCCCGGCCGCAGTCCTCAACTTCCCGGAGCTGGCCGCGTCGCTGCCGCGCCCAGCCTCTGCCGCACCCTACGACGTGCAGGCCGCGGCCGCGCGCGCCGCTGCCATGGACACGGGTACGGCGCCAATGCCGGCAGCGTCGACCTCGCCCGCGCGGCATCCTCCCGGTCAGATGTTCGGCCAGGCCGTCGACGACGAGCTGGAGGAGATCATCGAGCTGCCGTCCATCGACGAGGATATCGCGGCGGATCAGGTCGTGTTTGGGGCCACGTTCCCTGATCCCGGCGCCGAGCAGTGGTACGAGCCAGCGTGGCTGGAGCACGTCAGCGGCATTGGCTCACACGACGAGCTGGCCGTGTCCGGACTCGGGCTCGACCCGTATCAGTTCTTGGGGCAGCAGGATGGCATCGTCGCCTCCGGGTGCGGCGCGCTCTTGTGGAACCTGTAGGAAATTACTCGTACGTACTAAGTCCGTCCGTCACTCTC
Organism: Lolium rigidum; assembly: GCF_022539505.1. NCBI lineage: Eukaryota > Viridiplantae > Streptophyta > Magnoliopsida > Poales > Poaceae > Lolium > Lolium rigidum. The sequence goes on from NC_061508.1 coordinate 262,734,400, forward strand.
CCTCCTTTTGACTTGTGAATAGAGTTTCTTTCTGTGTTGTCTCAATCTCCTTTTTTCGCGAGCCAAGCCGCGCTCCGGATTCTGATTGTTTCTCCCACTTTTTTTTTTATGTTTACTTTTGTAACCTATGAAGCTACGATTATGAGGTAGTTGACACTCATGCCTCAGCACCTCAGTTCATAATTACTTCGCGTTCTAGATTTATTCAACGTTTTTGTTATCAGACACTTAGGAGAAAATGTAAATATGTACTATACAAATCTATATATCTTGCAAGTTGTTTTGTAAAATTTAATAGTACCACTTTTGGTTTTGGAACAGAAATCCGCCACATTTTTTCTAAGTTTTCACAAAAAGCACTAATCATACATTGATCCCGAATTTACGTGAAAACTGAAGGTGAGACACATTTTGTCAGCAGCCAATTTATGGATGTGGACGATATCCCACTTGTCAGCTCAATTCATAAAATAAAAATATTTGGAAAAAATAATGGGAATCTAAAAAACGTAAGTGTGAGGTTCGTCTCGGTCACCGCATTACGCCCCCACTCACACCGCCGCACTCCGACGACGCATGTCATCGCCGGCCCCCTCTTTGTGTTATGGGTTCGTGCAAAGCCCCACTCGCCCCAATCCATCGCTGGAATAGGGCTTTCCGAACCGCCGACCACCCACAGAGAACCAACTAGGTGTGACGAGCCTCCCACACCGCCCTAGCGAGCTCGGAGTCCACTGGAGCAACATCGTCCACGAGGCCAAGCCACGCACCGCCCTTGTTCTTCAATTTTGGTAACGCCTATTCGCACGAAGCTTCATGTGGGTAGGGGGGCGACATGGCTAGTATGTGAGCAGGGGCTAGGTTCGGGTGCAAAAAGTGGGCAGCAATGCTCATCATCTATCACACGCTTCAGGTAGGATGGGGTGATGCGCAGAGAGGAAGGAGAAGACCCTCCGTTTACGTTTTATTTTTATTATTGGAATTTTCCTTTTTTCATATGGGCTGTCTGATCAATAGTTCCACATCATCTTGGCAGGTGGGTCCCAAGTTTAATTCGCGTTTAGAGTAAAAAAACTCGAAAAAATCAGGAGGAATTTTAGGCTGGAATTTGGGGCATTTGGCCTTTGGCCATGGCCCATTATCAAATTCTGAAACTCACATGGCCCATTCCAAAATCAGTGGGGGCTAAAGTTTAGTCCCACATTGCTAGTTGGGAGAGAGTTGGAGTGATATATAAGGTGGGCTGTTCTAGTCCTAGTAAGTGAGTGAGAAGAGAGAGAGCCCTCGCGCACTCCTCCTCCTCCGCCGCCACGCCGCGCCGCGGGAATCTCGCCGAGCCGAGCTTATCTTTTTGCTGTTTAGGAAATTAATTGTGTAATCAATTTTGAGTCATTAACGGACGCGCACAAAGGCAGTTCTATGGTTTACGAACCTAGGCTGTTTTAGCGCCACAGATGCTAGACCTGAGGGGCCTCTCTCTGCAGAGGAGCAGGAAAAGTTTGAGAAGGTCGACGCCATGTTTAAGGCGGCCTTGTTCAGCATTCTTGGGACAACATTGTTGACCCATAAATGGCTTTCGACCATGGTAAAGATGCGTGGGATGCGCTCGAGGCCAAATTTGGGGTCTCGGACGCTGGCACTGAATTGTATGTCATGGAGCAATAGTATGACTACATGATGACTGATGAGCGCTCCGTGGTTGAGCAGGCTCATGAGATTCAGTCACTTGCCAAAGAACTCGAGCAGTTTAAGTGTACCTTACCGGATAAATTTGTGGCCGGTGGCATTATTGCCAAGCTTCCTCCTTCGTGGAGGAACTTTGCTACTTCTCTGAAACATAAGAGACAAGAGTTTTCCGTTTCGGATCTCATTGGCTCGCTTCATGTGGAAGAGAAGGCGAGAGCAAAGGACACACGCGCTCGTAGTTTTGAGGGAGGTTCTAGTGCCAATGTGGTACAGAAGAAAACCTTCCAATCTCACAAGTCTAAGAATAAGAACAATGGAAAAGGCAAGTTTGACGAGAAGAACAAAGCCTCTAACTCAACCAACTTCAAGAGGAAGACTCCTTATAAGAAGAAAGGGAACTGCCATGTTTGTGACGCTCCTGGACATTGGGCTCCTGATTGCCCAGAACGCCATGATCGGCGTGGGAACAGCGGCAAGTCCGCAAATGTTGTTATTGGTGTTGATACTGAGATGAAGGACGTTGGGTACGGTATTTCTCCTACTGTCCTTTCAGTATGTAATTCTCCTGATTGGTGGATAGACACCGGAGCCAATACACATGTATGTTCTGATGTCTCTATGTTTTCTTCTTATCAGGTCGCAAGGACTTGCTCCGTGCTGATGGGAAATGGCTCACGTGCTTCTGTTCGTGGTGTTGGTACGGTGGATCTGAAGTTTACTTCGGGAAAGACCATCCAGCTGAAGAATGTGCAGCACGTTCCCTCCATTAATAAGAATCTCGTTAGCGGTCGCTTTTATGTCGAGATGGTTTTAAGTTGGTTTTTGAGTCCAATAAAGTTGTAATTTCCAAGTGTGGACAATTTGTTGGAAAGGGTTATGTGTGCGGAGGCTTGTTCCGCTTATCTTTGTCAGACATATGTACTCAAATTATTAATCATGTTTGCAATGATAGTGAGTCCTACATTTGGCATTCACGACTTTGTCATATTAATTTTGGGTGCATGACGCGGCTAGCGAATATGAATATAATTCCGAAATTTGCTATTGTCAAGAAATCCAAGTGCCAAGTATGTGTGCAAGCTAAGCAACCACGTAAGTCTCACAAGACTCGCGGAGGCAAGAGACTTGGCACCGCTGGAACTTATACATTCGGATCTTTGTGAAATGAATGGTGAATTGACAAAAGGAGGGAAAAGATACTTCATGACTTTAATTGATGACTCTACTCGATATTGTTATGTGTACCTCCTGAAATCTATAGATGAAGCTCTTAATTACTTCAAAATCTTTAAAGCTGAAGCAGAAAACCAACTTGATCGAAAGATCAAGCGGCTAAGGTCTGACCGTGGTGGAGAGTATTTTTCCAACGAGTTTGATTCTTTTTGTGCGGAACATGGTATTATCCATGAGAGGACGCCTCCCTATTCACCTCAGTCAAATGGGGTGGCCAAAAGAAAGAACCGTACTCTAACTGATTTGGTTAACACCATGTTAGATACATCGGGTCTATCCAAGGCATGGTGGGGGAGGCGATATTGACTGCATGTCATGTCCTAAACCGTGTCCCCACAAAGAACAAAACCATTACCCCATTTGAGGAATGGGAAAGGAAAAGGTTGAAACTCTCTTACCTACGAACTTGGGGCTGTATGGCGAAAGTAAATGTGCCAATACCCAAGAAGCGCAAGCTTGGACCAAAAACCGTGGATTGTGTTCTTCTGGGATATGCCTTTCATAGCATTGGCTACAGATTTTTGATAGTAAAATCTGAGGTATCCGATATGCATGTTGGTACAATTATGGAGTCGGATGATGCGACTTTCTTTGAGGACATCTTTCCTATGAAAGAAACGTCTAGCTCATCAATTCAGGAGATGCCCAGTTCATCTACTCAGGAATTATTTCCTGAACCTACCATGTCTAGAGAACACTTTGATAATCCTGTGGAGGATGACAATGAAGCTCCCAGAAGGAGCAAGAGACAGAGGACTGCAAAGTCCTTTGGACATGATTTCATTGTGTACCTCGTGGATGATACTCCCACTTCTATTTCAGAAGCCTATGCATCTCAGGATGCTGACTACTGGAAGGAAGCTGTCTGTAGCGAGATGGATTCCATCTTAGCCAATGAAACTTGGGAGGTTATTGATCGTCCTTATGGGTGCAAACCTGTAGGATGTAAATGGGTGTTCAAGAAAAAGCTTAGACCTGATGGTACTATTGAAAAGTACAAGGCACGTCTTGTGGCCAAGGGTTATACCCAGAAAGAAGGTGAAGATTTCTTTGATACATACTCACCTGTTGCCAGATTGACCACCATTCGAGTGCTACTATCCTTGGCTGCCTCACATGGTCTTCTCGTTCATCAAATGGATGTTAAGACTGCTTTCCTAAATGGAGAGCTTGAAGAGGAAATTTATATGGAGCAGCCTCGATGGATTTGTAGTAGATGGTCAAGAAGGAAAGGTGTGTAAGTTATCGAAGTCTTTGTATGGGCTTAAGCAAGCACCTAAGCGATGGCATGAGAAGTTTGAAAGAACTTTAACCGCTGAAGGCTTTGTTGTAAACGAAGCCGACAAGTGTGTATACTATCGCCATGGTGGGGGCGAGGGAGTTATTCTTTGTCTCTATGTCGATGACATATTGATATTCGGGACCAGCCTTACTTGTGATTAAGGAGGTCAAGGAGTTCCTATCTCGTTGTTTTGAGATGAAGGACTTGGGAGTAGCTGATGTGATCTTAAACATCAAGCTGCTGAAGGATGACGATGGTGGGATTACATTGCTTCAGTCCCACTATGTGGAAAAGATTCTGAGTCGCTTCGGGTATAGCGACTGCAAATCTTCTCCAACACCTTATGATCCTAGTGTGATAATTCGTAAGAATAAAAGAGTTGCTAGAGATCAATTGCGATATTCGCAGATCATTGGCTCGCTCATGTATTTAGCCAGCGCCACGAGGCCTGACATCTCCTTTGCTGTAAGTAAACTCAGTCATTTTGTGTCTAGACCTGGAGATGTTCATTGGATGCTCTTGAGAGAGTTTTGCGCTATTTGAAAGGTACTGCGAGTTATGGCATTCACTATACTGGGTATCCAAGGGTACTTGATGGTTATAGTGATGCAAATTGGATATCCGATGCTGATGAGACTAAGGCCACAAGTGGTTATTTGTTTACACTTGGAGGTGGCGCCGTTTCCTCGGAAGTCTTGCAAGCGAGACCATCATTACGAGGTCAACTATGGAAGCAGAACTCACGGCATTAGACACAACCACTCGTTGAAGCGAGTGGCTTCGTGAGCTTTTGATGGACTTACCTGTGGTTGAGAAACCAATACCCGTTATTCCTATGAACTGTGATAATCAAACTGTGATCGTCAAAGTAAACAGTTCTAAGGATAATATGAAGTCATCAAGGCATGTGAAGAGGAGATTGAAAACTGTCAGGAAAATGAGAAACTCCGGAGTTATAGCGTTGGATTATATCCATACGTCTAGAAACCTAGCAGACCCCTTCACAAAGGGACTATCACGAAATGTGATAGAAAATGCATCGAGGGAGATGGGTATGAGACCCACACTATGAGCTGCCCATCGTGGTAACCCACTCTATGTGATCGGAGATCCCGTGAATTAGAGGCTGGGAGACAAGCCGTTGGTCAGCTGAGAGGAGAGTATATATTCCTATAGCAATTTTACCACTCCATAAGATGCAATACTCTCCTAATCTGCATGGCAGGTTGATAATTATCTTAATGTGTTCTAAGTGGCTTATTTTAGCAAAGATGTTGTCCTGCAGAGCATCTTTTGAAGAACACACCTATATGAGTCTGATTGTTAAACGTCGCAATCTATGAGAGTTGGGTGCTCTCTAGTAAACTCATGAAAGGCCCTGGAGTATGACGTATAAGCTCCAAACCGCGAGGAAGCCTCGTGGCAGCCTAGTATCGGTCTAGGTTTTGTATGAAGCTAGTGCGCATAAAACTTGTAGTTCAAGGCATAGTCCACTATCCAAGTTGCAATCTAGTGTAATATGAAGCTTTAAGTGGAAGTTCAACTTAACAGTCCTCCACGACATACCGGTATATAAAACAATGTTCTGGAAACTTATTGATGAAATGTGCCAATGAGAGTTTGTGGGGGATTGCTGGAATTTGGGGCATTTGGCCTTTGGCCCATGGCCCATTATCAAATTCTGAAACTCACATGGCCCATTCCAAAATCAGTGGCAGCACTAGTGGGGGCTAAAGTTTAGTCCCACATTGCTAGTTGGGAGAGAGTTGGAGTGGTATATAAGGTGGGTTGTTCTAGTCCTAATAAGTGAGTGAGAAGAGAGAGAGCCCTCGCACACTCCTCCTCCGCCGCCCGCCTCGCCACGCCTCGCCTCGTCACGCCACGACGCGCCGCGGGTGGCGGGAATCTCGCCGAGCCGAGCTTAACTTTTTGCTGTTTGGGAAATTAATTGTGTAATCAATTTTGAGTCATTAACGGACGCGTTACTCAGCCGTTTTGCCTTCCGGTTTTTCTGGATCGTGGTTGTGCTGACTCGGACGTGGGCTGCGCCCCACGACCTTCCCGGACCGCACTACATAAGGCTCTGCGCAACCCTAGCCGCCAGTACTAGACGCATATGCGACTACCTGTTTCCAGTTCTTTGCGCCGCCGCCTTTGTCTTCCTCATCCCGTCCGTCGGCGTGCACCGACTGCCGGGACAGTAGGCCTCCGGAACCCTGCCTCTCGTGAACCTGTACGGGTGAGGGGCAATCAGGTTTTGGGGAGCGCTCCGGCGCGACTCATCGGCATCACGACGTCGTCATCGGACGACGAATTCCTCCACAACGACAACTTCTTCCCGGACCTCAGCGACTTCTTCGACAACCTCAACATGGGCGACAACGACGCTGCTGCGAAGTATGTGATCTTGTCGTTTCTCTTTCAATCTCTGTTAGAGTTTCTTCTTCTAGTTTCTGTGGTAGATGCGATCAGTTTGTCTTGTTTTCATGTGATCTATTCATCTACCTTACTAGTCTGCCTGATTAGTTTATTTGTTATTTTCATAGTCATGATTTATCAATTACTCGTACGGATTATTTCATATGGATATTTTCTTATATTTCCAACATTTTATCCCTAAATGTAAAATGATACCAAAATAAAAAATTAGCTAGAAAAATGGTCATTTTATATAGGCTATCAACTCTTCAGAATTTTGATGATGCATCTGTGACACGACAAATATCTGCCCATGCACGACTATGCATTCACGACAAATATCTTGGGTGTCATCTAACGACGCGAACGCTACATGCACCACATGTGCAGCACTACTTGGTATGCTTCCATCCACGAACGTGTAATAACAATATGAATCTGTTATTGATTGCTTCTGGCCATATATATAGGTTTTTAGTTCCTGTTAATTAATCGTCGTTAGCTACAGCTGATGCGATGGACGATTCGACGGTAAGTAAAGGTGGTTGGCTAGCAAGTACGTTCTAGCTACACGTAGTGTGCATGCGATCAGCTCAACATCAGCTGCAGTACAGATCGACGCTATCTCCAGGCATCGAAGAGACCGGCGAGGGGCCGGCCGGCTGCATGTACATGCCGGTCATGTCAGTCAACTCGCGTCTGTGTAGCTACTGACATGACCCGCCAACACTAATTTGACAATATTAAGTTTCTAGAAGGCCAGTAAAAGACTTATGATACCATCAAGAATCTTGTAAAATTTAAACTTCTAAGTGATTTACTACATTCATCCTAAAATATAAGACGTTTGTGTAGACAATTTTAGCCCACCAAACATTTTATATTTGAGGACAGAGAACTGTGACAACGATTTATGACATGCATGTCTTTACCCACAGTTTTTGTTTGAAGAGATCTTCAAATTTAGATCTCATGTGGCTATGTTTTAATGAACTGATGATGTATGAAGTTGTCATGATCTTAATAATAAGGTTGCCACCCAGTTGTACGGAGTATGTTACAACCTTGATAATTAAAGTGCCTAATTTTTTTTTATCAAAATGCCCTGGTTATAGCGGATTGTGAATCGGACAGCAGGCTTGAGCAACACATCATTTCTCGTTCATAAGTCACATTTTACTAGATGGACCCAGCGCGCTCTGCAGCGCCGTCCTCCGGTAACAACATCTAGTTTTTATGGCGTGCTTGTTCCTTTGTCATCAGGTATACGGTTTTGTTACAAATTCAACGAAGAGAAGGCATTGGAGGTGATGATTCCGACATTAGAGAGGAACTCTAGCTTTGAGACAAAGGATCTCAACTGGTGGAATAAACCCTGTTCTAATCACTTCAATTCGTGTGTTGGGTAGCGTCCGGCAATGGGAAAGAGGGCTGAAGATCTCAACAGAAGGATCTGTGTGATTGAGCAGATCGTTGAATAGTATCAATGTGTGTTCTGATTGTCTCTGTGGTTAGAAATTTTTTTTTTGGTGTTCAGTAGGAGTTGGCAGGTTGCATAGAGAGTTTGCAATGTGTTGCTGTAACTTAGCTTGTTGTGATGACTTTTTTTTTTGCTGGAACTTAGCTTGTTGTTGTGATGACTGCTTTGGCTGTATCTTCTGAAGATTGTGGTGTTGCACTATTGTTATTATTTTTCAGCTGTTGTCTTTGACGATTGCATGTATGCTTTATACCTTCCAGTTCTTCCTAGCAGCCATTTTCGTGCGATCTACTATAATAAATGTTATGTTGATTGCCTTTGATTCGTACGTATAGCCTTTTGTTTTGATGGGTGAGGCTGTTAATTCGCGGGCAGAGTAGGATAAAAGCATTTCGAAGCTACAATTATGGAAAGAGGTGGATACATACAATTACGGAAAGAGGTGGATACATGCAAGCTTTCAGCAGAAGATTCCGTTGGCCTTGTCTTTGATGATTTAGTCATTATTAAGAATGATCGACATATTTTCTTATGGCTATCTTCTAATCTTCTGTATGTCTGTGGACATGCAAAGCAGGCTTTATATCAAGGCATATGAAGGTTAGAAAGGAAGGCATTCTTAGAGAATTGTTAAGTGTAAGGTAGCTTGAGTCTGCAGAACTTTGAATAAATGATATAAAGAGAAAACTGAAAGTGGGATTTGGAAACAGTGAAATATCACTACGGGAGAAACAGGCGTTGCCGTGCGACCGATCGCACGGCAAAGAGCCTATTTTGCTCGGCAAAGGCTTTGCCGTGCGTCGACGCACGGCAACGTCTGCACGGCATAGTCTCCGACGGCAAAGACAACATTGCCGTGCGCCTGACCAACATGCCCGGCAAAGGGCTTTTCCGTGCGCGCGTTGCGTTGCCGTGCGGCAGCCGCTTTGCCGTGCGAGCCATCGTTGCCGTGTGTGCGCCTCGTTGCCGTGCGGCTGTTCTTTGCCGTGCGGCAGATTCTTTGCCGTGCGGCCACCCTTTGCCGTGCGGCAACACTTTGCCGTGCGGCCACACTTTGCCGTGCGGCCACGCCCCAGCACGCACGGCAAAACTCCCTCCAGGCACGCACAGCAGCATACCAGGTCTACAGGCTTGCGCCACGTGGCGCCTTTGCCTTGTGTATGCACACGGCAAAGTGACCAAATGTCCTTTGCCGTGTGCATACACACGGCAAAGGCCCCTGGTTTTTTCATTTTTTTCTGTTTTTCTTTAACCCCTGCATTTCAAAATTGCATTTCACAAATATATAACATATACAACATATATATTCACCATAGCATCACCAAACACATGAACAACACCACAAATACATCGAGCACACATAGTTTATGCATAACAAGTGCAATGTCCACAAATACATCAACACACATCAAGTACAAGTACAATCCATAACAAGTGTAATGTCCACAAATCCATCAAGACCATGCCATCAACCTTATTGTCCTCCTCCGCTTCCGCCGGCCTCATCGCCATTTCCTTGTGACATATTATCTATAAGGTTGATGGAATGAACATTTGCATTTGCATTTGCATATTGAACACTTGAACAAGTACAAGTAGCGGGTTGGGCACAAGAGGACTCACCGAGGTTCATGCTCCGGATGATGTTCATGTTGTTGACGGTGATAGGTGTCCCCGGGGTATGAGTGGGCGGTGGCGGCATCCACGGCAGGGAGGAAGGTGGAGGAGGAAGACTCCCCGGTGGAGAAGACAGAGCCGTCTGGCTCATCAGCCAGCTCATCTGTGCCTGCTGCTGCTGCATCATCTGCTGCTGCTGTTGCATCTGCTGCATCATCTGTGTCTGCTGCTGCGCAGTGCTGCAGAATCTGTCTGCTCCATCGCGCGCCCTTTGCTCCTGGGCCGCCTGCTCCTTCGCTGCCATCTCCTCCTACGTTGTGTTGCCGCGATGTCATTAACATTTCAATGGAAAGCATGTAAAGGAAATGTAGAGACCCGAGGAAGAACATACCCGTAACCGCTCGACGACTAGATCCGAAGCCCGTGGCCGGGGCTCTACCTCGGGCTGGCCGCTCTTACGACCACGACGGATCCGGCGGAGAGAGGGAACCCTCGCCGGGTCGACGCACCCGTCACCAAACCATAGGCGGCCATGCTTCAAGCCTTCTCCCGCAAGCACCGCGACCTCGGGGTCAAAGTCCTCGGCCTCCGGATTGGCGTCCTCGCCGTACTCCTGCTTGAACTTGGAGACATACGACGTGCACTGGGTCTCGGATTGCGGGTTAACCCACACGGACCCCGTCTCGGGATCGGGCGTCTTCCTTTGCTTCATCTTCTTTAGCACGGCAAAGACGTTAGGCTTCGCTCTGTCCCGACTTCCTGCAAAAGAGAACATGTAATTGAGTGAAGTGACACACCCTTGCGGAGTTAACAAATATATAACATGAATTCAAAGAATGAAGGAACCATTAATTTGCTCACCTCCTTCACAGGTGAAGAGAGATGGGGATGCTGCCTTGGATATGCGATCCACCTTGCATCTCTGCCCGCTTCGCCTTGCCCTCCTCGTGCTTCTTGAGGTGTCGGGGGCATGTCCACCACATGACCATCGCACGAAAGCACCTATCGTCGTTGCCGACGTAATGAGGAGGGTTCTACATGCACAAGGTAAACCCATTATGGTAAAATAAACTACATGGCGATAAAGAAATCAATAACACATAAATGCAAATACCTGCAAGTACTGCCACGGCTGCATGAGCGTGTCGCGAGCGTCCTCCTTACTCATGTGGACGAAGCGGTCGGCGTGCCGATCGCGGACGCATTGAATACGTGCCTCGTAGTGCATGCCGGTCACCCTCTTCCTTGCAAGCTGGTGTAGGACATCATCGCATGCATTCTCCTTGCCCTCGGCCCTCTTGAAGTATTTCGCAACCATGCACATAGGTAAAACAAGGGGCATTAGTGCAATTATTGTGAACCAAGGAGAGTGTATGAATGGTAAGAAGTCAAAAGTCACGTACCCAGAATTTGGCAACAACCATATCCGCCGCGGTGCCGCGGCCAAGAGGATCTTCCGCGAGGCTGTAGTGCGCCCACCTCCAAGCTACGTCGCAGCCACCAGTAGGGAAATTGACTATCCCGGGGAAATACCATCTAAGTAGGCCCCCAAGGATGTTCGAGTACCCACGTGGCGGTCTCTGCGTCGGGTCTTCAAAGCTGGAACGAGCTGCACCATGAAACGACAACATCAATATGTATGTGATAATAATTTTGATAATGACAAAATTGCGATAACGAAATGCCAAAAATTAACATGTACCTCCTTCCATAGGGCACAAGAACAACGTGCCTGTAGCGCCAGCTCTTCAGCGAGGGGAGCTGTGTTATCCCACGCCGATATGGCTTCCTATCACGTGGCCTCAGCCTCTCCACAGCTGGAACGTACTGGTAATCCTCCGGCTCACACCACTCTAGGCTTGGATCAGGATCGAACACTAAGTTCCCCAACCCCTCATCCTCCGAGAGGTCCTCCTCGTCCCCCTCCTCCTCCTGGTCCTCCCCACCCTCCCTCCTCCTCCTGGTCCTCCCCACCCACCTCCTCCTCCTGGTCCTCCCCACCCCCGTGGTGCTCCTGGTCCTCCTCCTCGTCATCATCATCGGCTGCGGGAGGGGGGCTAGGACTAGGAGTGAGTACCCGCGTCGCATTCTTCCTACGCGGCCGCCCTGTGGGAGGGGGGCTAGGAGGGGGGGTAGTAGCTCGGCCCCGCCTCGAAGTCCCTACACCTACCAAGTCCTTGAGCTTCTTTTTAAGACCGCCACCCCTTTTTTTGGCGGCATGCTTCAATCACCTGCAAACACAAATGAAGAGAGTGGTTTATTAGTACGCAATATTGTAAAGAGATAAATATTAGTGAAAGCAACAGAAATATAAGTAGATGAACATTAATGAAAGCAACAAATAATGCAAAAGGATGAACATTAATTAATTAGTGGAAGCAACAAATAGCTACCATAGAGTTCTCTCAAACATAGCACGGAGTTCTTACAAATAACCTAGCTAGACAATCTCTATTACACGGAGTTATTACAAATAGGCTAGCCTCACAATTACTACTACATAGATCGGTAGCTCTGTGTCGCCATCCGTGATTGGACCGCGTGTCTCCTCATCGTCATCGGGCTCGGCGAACCAATAATCATCAATGAAACCTGGAGGTGGTCCATCCGCATCGAGGTCAATCCCTGCTTTGAACGCCTCGAGCAAACTCGAGGTCTTCGGAGGCACGGACATCCTCGGCTTCATCTTCTGCATTGTCTCCATCCATGCCCGCGTCTTCTTGTTCATCGTCTACGACCATGTCATCGATAGTCGGCAAGCCGATTGTGAAATGGCCGGGAGCCCTTCTTCCTGATAAAACTCGACACTCCTTGCTGAGGGGTCTACGCGGCGGTAATCGTCCTTGTTTGGCGGGGGCGGCCTATTGCGTGAAGGCACCGTCATCACAACATCCCATCCATGTAGACGTTTTGTCGGGTTTCTGCATGCGTACGGGAGATAGAATACTTGAAAGGCCTGGGTTGCCAAGATGTACACATCCTCTCCCTTATAAACGGAGTTCCTTTCAACTTCGACCAACCGAATTTCAGGATCCCGTCTCACCCGACGTGGGTCAAACCAATGGCATTTGAAGACGACGGGATTTAGCCCTTTGTGAAACCCGTAATTCAGCTCGTATATACCCTCGACTCTTCCATAGTAATGGAGCCCATCATCACCTTGACATACCACCCCACTATTTATTGTCTTCGCGTTGGGCCGGCTTGTTGTGTATTGATGGGTGCTGGAAGCGATACCCGTTCACGTCATAGGAGTTGAACGCTTCTACGGAATGGTCAAAGCCCCTAGCAATTTTTCTTAGCTCGACTTCATCTCTTTGTCGGTTTTGCCTACAAGTTTAGCACAAGAAGTTTAGAACGAGAAATGACCGATAAATGTCGGAAGTGCTAGCTAATTTGGATAGAATAGTACCAAATTACAAAACCAGCTATCGAAACCGAAACCGCCTCCCTTATCGAAAATTTGCTTGGATTCTTCCGGGGTAGGCTCCCTGTGGGTATTCTTCCAATGTATAGCCTTGAATTTCCTATACCGATGAAAAGAGGAAGAGTTAGCCACGAACATACGAGTGAATGTTTGCGAATAATTAAATGGTTCGCACTTACTCGATGTACGGCTTCACTTCGACCATGGTGTTTAAGACATACGAGTGGATCAAGGTCCGCTCATGTAGGTCCGTTCTGTACGGCTTCGAGCCACTTGACTTGCCACCAAGCCCCACGAAGATGCTAAGCTTGGGTACTTCTTCATTGTTGGCGGCATTGTAACGGAGGACCGGGTTGTGCTTTGTGGGAATGTTGGGATCATAGTGCTTAGTGGTGAAGTTTGCCACCTCCACGTTCGGGACTGCCTCGGCTATGGATGCTTCGATCTTGCATTTATTGCCGGTCATTTGACGAAGCTTTTGTGTTTCTCTCTCGGGACCAAACTGCCAACGGCCCAATTCGGGCCCCCTTTAAGCACTCCTCCGCGAGGTGCGGGATCATGTGTTGCATCGGATTAAAAAACCCTGGAGGAAAGATCTTCTCCAGATCGCAAAGCAACACGGGTGCCTCTTCATCCAGCTTCTCAATCACTTTAGTGTCTAACTCCCTAGCACAAATCTGGCGGAAGAAAAAACTCAACCTCGCTAGCACTCGCCAAGTCTTCTCCGGGACATAGCCTCGAATCATCACCGGCATTATCCGCTCAAGCCATATGTGGTAGTCATGACTCTTCAGTCCTTGTACTCGCAGCGTTTCAATGTTCAGGCCCCTCATCTAGTTGGCTGCGAACCCATCGGGGAAAAACAAGGAGTCCTTCATCCATTGGAAGACCTCCCTTTTTTGGGCCTTTGTGAGGCAGAACGGAGCGTGTGGCTTAGTCCAAGTTTTTTTGGCACCATTAGGTGGCTGCATGTTCAACTCCGGCCTATCACACCACATTTCTTGATCAATTCGAGCCTTTATGTTATCCTTCGTCTTCTCAGTGTCCACAATCGTGCTCCAAATGGCTTCATCGATATTCTTCTCGGTGTGCATTACATCAATGTTATGCGGGAGCTCGAGAAACTCAAAGTAAGGGAGCTTCCATAAGCACGGCTTGTGAGTCTATTGGTGTGTCTCCCCATATCCTAAGAACCCATTCCCATCAGGGCTAGGCTGAAGAGCATCTAACTCGGCCTTGATTTCCGTTCCGGTCTTCGGAATTGGCTTCGGGCCACGGACAACACGGCCTTTCTTGAAACTCTTTACATCACTCCTGTATGCATGCCTCCGCTCAAGGAACTGTCGAGCTTCATCAAAGCATGAATACTTGCCTCCCTTGTTTAGCCAGAAGAAAGTCACGGCACATGCACTTGCACTGTGGGCAAGGCCACTTCCCATGTGTACACCACCCGCGAGAACAAAGCACGTGCTGGCAGGTCATGCGGGGACGTGTGGTACCACACATACATATCGAAGTACTCCTTCTTTGATGCGTCATATGTTCGGATCCCGCGACCTTCCCAGCCACGAACCAAGTCATCCACCAGCGGTTCCGGTACACATTCATGTTCTTGCCCGGGTATTTGGGCCCTGGGATTATCATCGACACAAACATGTTCTCCGATCTCATGCGGACACCGGGGGGAGGTTCATGGGAATAACAAACACCGGCCAACAAGCTGTATATCTGTAGCCGACATACCATATGGATTGAACCCATCGGTTGATATCGCAAGCCGCTACGCTCCTCGGGTCACACTGCTTTAAGTGGAAATTTCTTCACAAAGTTCTTCCATGCGGTACCATCCGACGGATGTATCATCTTGTCGGTGTATCTGTTTCCTTCCACGGCCCACCTCATCTGCTGGGCGGTATCCTCGGTCATGAAGAGCCGCTGGATCCTCGGTAGAAGCTGGAAGATAGCGGAGGATATTCTTGGCAACCGTGGTACTGCCTCTTCGACCATCACCATTGCGGTCTACCTCAAAGTACCTAGAGGAATTGCATTTGATGCAATAATTTGTGTCAGCGTGCTCCTCTGCGAATAGCATGCATCCCTTTGGACAAGCGTGTATCTGCTGAGATGACATCTTAAGGTCACTGAGCAATTTGGTCGAATAGTAGAAGTTTTGCGGCAAGAGGTGCCCTTTCGGTAGAAGGCTGCCTACGATGACCAGAAGTTCATCGAACCCATCTCTGCACAAGTTCCTATGGCACTTCAAGGCCATAAGGCGAGCGATGGCATCTAGTTGGGTAACCTCTCGTATTTTCATGTAGGGGTTTTCGCGAAGCAAACAGAGCCTCATAATACTCCTTTGTGTTTTCCTCCGGGTCCTCACTTGTCTCCGCATCCTGAGGTGTCTCCACCTCTACATGAGAGCTTTCGGGCACATTACCATTAGCCAAGTTTTCTAAGCACCTATCAAAACCGGTGTCATATTCCCCCTAGGTTGAATCTGCCGCACCTCCTTCCTAGCACGTTTCTTTGCCTTTTCTCCATGGTAAGTCCAAATCCTGTAGGACGGTGTGAACCCAAACTTGATCAGGTGCATACTCATAGTTTCCTTGTCCTGTGCCTTTCGGTTAGCGCACTTACTACAAGGGCACCAAACACTTATAGGTCTGCTAGGGATGGCAAACGCCCTATCCACAAACTGCTCGGTCTTTTCTCCCATTCATCAGTATAGTCCCAACGAGCGATTACTGCCATCGTACATCCAGCCACGATTATCCATCCTCTAATCAGCAACAAAACAAACGAACATAGCATTTATATATCAAATACGAAATAAATGCATCATATATTTATTTATTTTACGCGTGCATCAACACCGAAACTCTACTAGGTGGGCTCCTAGCAGCCGCCGGATCCGTAGATTGAGTACGTTCTCCCAGCTCTACCCCGATCCAAGACGGAATTTCGGCAGCACCTCCCCGCAGCTCTCCCGATACACGTCTCGGCAAAAAGCCGAGAGGGGTGTGCATTCGGAGAACAACGGGGAGGCGCTACCGAAATCCTGTCTCGGATCGGGGTAGAGCACGGAGAACGTGCCCAACTACGCATCCGCCGGCTGTCCCGATAAATGCCGTAAGAGTTACGGTTCATAATATGCGAGACCACTAATGCATATTTATCCGCGTAACCCTTACGGTCGGGAAGAGACACCTAGGTATCGCGACAGACTTGGTGATCTAGACACAAAAAAAACCTAGGTACATGTAAAGCTGGGAGGGCCGGAGATTTATACCCTAGACGCGTGAGAGAATCGTCGAAGAAGATTTGGGACACCGCCCCCCGTCAAACACCCCCACGACGCCGCCCCCCGTGTCCACCTCAAAGCTTCACCTGCATAGCGAGAAAATAAAATTGTCATGCAAGTGAACATGAAATCCCCTAAATAAAATCATCTATACAATGAAATCATCTACACTAAAATCCGGCGAGCACGTCCGGCGAGCCGGAGAGCTTCTTGTCGCCCGCCGTGGTTGTTGAGCAAGAGGCCAAGAGCATGTATACACACGAGGTGAACACCTTGACTACATTTTGCTGCACCCTCACGGCTGCCTTTTCTCATTCATCAATGCAACATATATACACACGAGGTAGGCACTTCTCACATGCCACTCATGCCACTCTTTGACCCACTACTCCACTAACATGCACTAACTATCCCTACTAACCATGGGCATCTCAACTTCTCACCGCGTCGCACGGCAGCACGGCATCTCGCCTCTTTCGCCCACACAGCCGAAGCATCATTGGCATACCTATACTTCCCTAGATCGCCTAAACTACATGCAATGCTTGAATAAAAACATGTAGATACATGGAATCAAGATTAAGACTAAGAACCTTACATATGCAGGGGCTCGGGAGGACTGCACTGCGTGCGCGCAAGGCGGCGACGGCGTGGGGGAGGACTGCAGGAGGTGGCCGGGGGAAGGGGCTGCGGCGGCGTGGTCATGGGGCCGGGCAGCGGCGGCTGGGAGGAGCAGGAGGTGGCGGCGACGGCGTGGGGGAGGACTGCCGTAGGTGGCCGGGGGAAGGGGCTACGGCGGCGTGGTCGTGGGCCGGGCAGCGGCGGCTGGGAGGAGCAGGAGGTGGCGGCGGCGTGGTCGTGGGGGCCGGGGAGGAGCAGCAGGTGGCGGCGGCGTGGTCGTGGGGCCGGGCAGCGGCGGCGCCTGGGAGGAGCAGCAGGTGGCGGCGGAGTGGTCGTGGGGCCGGGCAGCGGCGGCGTGGTCGAGGTGGCGGCGGCGGCGTGGTCGAGGTGGCGGCGGCGGCGTCGTGTGTGGGGAGGTCGATGCGGCGGCGTCGTGTGCGTGGAGGATGGGGAGAAGGTTTTCTGGCTCAGGACGTCCCGACACCGCGCCTTATCCTCACTCTTTGCCGTGCGGCCTTCTTTGCCGTGCGGCAAAGAACCTTTGCCGTGCGGGGCATCTTTGCCGTGCGCAGGACTGCCTTTGCCGTGCGGCAGAATTTTTTTTTATTTTTACCACTTCTATAACACTAAGAATTTTATTTGTAAATTATCAATAACATTAAGTTTTATTTGTAAATTATATTAAACTTGTTTTTCAAAATGTGTATTATTTAATACTATATGTTTCATGTTTTTCAAGAAATGTGTGATTAACCATAACCCTAACCCTAACCCTAAATCCTAACCCATTGATCTAGCCACATTAATCATAACCCTAACCCTAAATCATATAACCCTAAATCATATAACCCTAAATCATAACCCTAACCCTAAACCCTAACCCTAAATCCTAACACATTAATACTTAACCATAAATCCTAACACATTAATACTTAACCATGCATCATAAACCCTAACTCTAACCCTAAACCCTAAACCTATACCTAACCATAAATACTTACCCTTTAACCTAAATCTTTGGTTCTCCATGTGTATATGTACTAAACAAACCTAAAAGAATGAAAAGTTACATTGGTGCACTCTCGCGCGGAGAAATCTAGGGGGTAGACCCGCCGGGGCACGCGTTCCGTTGTTTTGGGGGAGGAGGGGGATAACGACCGCCGGAGCACCGGAACCCCACCAAACCTTGCATGTGGACCTATGATATGTGTCAAAGTGTGATGCAAGGTGTAATGGTGCAAAAGTAGCTCCCCTAAACCCTAAACCCTAAGCCGGGAGGCTTCGAGCCCTAAACCCCTCTAAATCCCTAAACCACGACGCGGAGGCTGCAGAACCATGCATCATAAACCCTAACCCTAACCCTAAACCCTAAACCTATACCTAACCATAAATACTTACCCTTTAACCTAAACCCTAGCCCTAGCCCCTAAACCCTAGCCCTAACCCTACACCTAACCCTAACCGATGAGACCGGAGCACACCGTCGATCGTGTGATAATGGCTCTAGCTGCGGGTATATGTGCCAAAGGGTCCCAATCTTTGGTTCTCCATGTGTATATGTACTAAACAAACCTAAAAGAATGAAAAGTTACATTGGTGCACCCTCGCGCGGAGAAATCTAGGGGGTAGACCCGCCGGGGCACACGTTCCGCTGTTTTGGGGGGAGGAGGGGGATAACGACCGCCGGAGCACCGGAACCCCACCAAACCTTGCATGTGGACCTATGATATGTGTCAAAGTGTGATGCAAGGTGTAATGGTGCAAAAGTAGCTCCCCTAAACCCTAAACCCTAAGCTAGGGAGGCTTCGAGCCCTAAACCCCTCTAAATCCCTAAACCACGACGCCGGAGCTGAGAACCATGCATCATAAACCCTAACCCTAACCCTAAACCCTAAACCTATACCTAACCATAAATACTTACCCTTTAACCTAAACCCTAGCCCTAGCCCCTAAACCCTAGCCCTAACCCTACACCTAACCCTAACCGATGAGACCGGGCACACCGTCGATCGTGTGATAATGGCTCTAGCTGCTGGTATATGTGCCAAAGGGTCCCAATCTTTGGTTCTCCATGTGTATATGTACTAAACAAACCTAAAAGAATGAAAAGTTACATTGGTGCACCCTCGCGCGGAGAAATCTAGGGGGGTAGACCCGCCGGAGCACGCGTTCCGTCGTTTTGGGGGGAGGAGGGGGATAACGACCGCCGGAGCACCGGAACCCCACCAAACCTTGCATGTGGACCTATGATATGTGTCAAAGTGTGATGCAAGGTGTAATGGTGCAAAAGTAGCTCCCCTAAACCCTAAACCCTAAAGCGGGGAGGCTTCGAGCCCTAAACCCCTCTAAATCCCGAAACCACGACGCCGAGGCTGCAGAACCATGCATCATAAACCCTAACCCTAAACCCTAAACCTATACCTAACCATAAATACTTACCCTTTAACCTAAACCCTAGCCCTAGCCCCTAAACCCTAGCCCTAACCCTACACCTAACCCTAACCGAGTAGACCGGGCACACCGTCGATCGTGTGATAATGGCTCTAGCTGCGGGTATATGTGCCAAAGGGTCCCAATCTTTGGTTCTCCATGTGTATATGTACTAAACAAACCTAAAAGAATGAAAAGTTACATTGGTGCACCCTCGCGCGGAGAAATCTAGGGGGTAGACCCGCCGGAGCACACGTTCCAGTTGTTTTGGGGGGAGGAGGGGGATAACGACCGCCGGAGCACCGGAACCCCACCAAACCTTGCATGTGGACCTATGATATGTGTCAAAGTGTGATGCAAGGTGTAATGGTGCAAAAGTAGCTCCCTAAACCCTAAACCCTAAGCCGGGAGGCTTCGAGCCCTAAACCCCTCTAAATCCCTAAACCACGACGCGAGGCTGCAGAACCATGCATCATAAACCCTAACCCTAACCCTAAACCCTAAACCTATACCTAACCATAAATACTTACCCTTTAACCTAAACCCTAGCCCTAGCCCCTAAACCCTAGCCCTAACCCTACACCTAACCCTAACCAGTAGACCAGGCACACCGTCGATCGTGTGATAATGGCTCTAGCTACTGGTATATGTGCCAAAGGGTCCCAATCTTTGGTTCTCCATGTGTATATGTACTAAACAAACCTAAAAGAATGAAAAGTTACATTGGTGCACCCTCGCGCGGAGAAATCTAGGGGGGAGACCCGCGGGGCACGCGTTCCGCTGTTTTGGGGGGAGGAGGGGGATAACGACCGCCGGAGCACCGGAACCCCACCAAACCTTGCATGTGGACCTATTATATGTGTCAAAGTGTGATGCAAGGTGTAATGGTGCAAAAGTAGCTCCCCTAAACCCTAAACCCTAAACTGGGAGGCTTCGAGCCCTAAACCCCTCTAAATCCCTAAACCACGACGCCGGAGGCTGTAGAACCATGCATCATAAACCCTAACCCTAACCCTAAACCCTAAACCTATACCTAACCATAAATACTTACCCTTTAACCTAAACCCTAGCCCTAGCCCCTAAACCCTAGCCCTAACCCTACACCTAACCCTAACCGATAGACCGGGCACACCGTCGATCGTGTGATAATGGCTCTAGCTACGGGTATATGTGCCAAAGGGTCCCAATCTTTGGTTCCCCATGTGTATATGTACTAAACAAACCTAAAAGAATGAAAAGTTACATTGGTGCACCCTCGCGCGGAGAAATCTAGGGGGTAGACCCGCCGGGGCACACGTTCAGTTGTTTTGGGGGAGGAGGGGGATAATGACCGCCGGAGCACCGGAACCCCACCAAACCTTGCATGTGGACCTATGATATGTGTCAAAGTGTGATGCAAGGTGTAATGGTGCAAAAGTAGCTCCCCTAAACCCTAAACCCTAAGCTGGGGAGGCTTCGAGCCCTAAACCCCTCTAAATCCCTAAACCACGACGTGGAGCTGCGAGAACCATGCATCATAAACCCTAACCCTAACCCTAAACCCTAAACCTATACCTAACCATAAATACTTACCCTTTAACCTAAACCCTAGCCCTAGCCCCTAAACCCTAGCCCTAACCCTACACCTAACCCTAACCAGTAGACCCGGCACACCGTCGATCGTGTGATAATGGCTCTAGCTGCTGGTATATGTGCCAAAGGGTCCCAATCTTTGGTTCTCCATGTGTATATGTACTAAACAAACCTAAAAGAATGAAAAGTTACATTGGTGCACCCTCGCGCGGAGAAATCTAGGGGGGTAGACCCGCCGGAGCACGCGTTCCATTGTTTTGGGGGGAGGAGGGGATAACGACCGCCGGAGCACCGGAACCCCACCAAACCTTGCATGTGGACCTATGATATGTGTCAAAGTGTGATGCAAGGTGTAATGGTGCAAAAGTAGCTCCCCTAAACCCTAAACCCTAAAGCGGGAGGCTTCGAGCCCTAAACCCCTCTAAATCCCTAAACCACGACGCGGAGGCTACGAGAACCATGCATCATAAACCCTAACCCTAACCCTAAACCCTAAACCTATACCTAACCATAAATACTTACCCTTTAACCTAAACCCTAGCCCTAGCCCCTAAACCCTAGCCCGAACCCTACACCTAACCCTAACCGATAGACCAGGCACACCGTCGATCGTGTGATAATGGCTCTAGCTGCGGGTATATGTGCCAAAGGGTCCCAATCTTTGGTTCTCCATGTGTATATGTACTAAACAAACCTAAAAGAATGAAAAGTTACATTGGTGCACCCTCGCGCGGAGAAATCTAGGGGGTAGACCCGCCGGGGCACACGTTCCGCTGTTTTGGGGGGAGGAGGGGGATAACGACCGCCGGAGCACCGGAACCCCACCAAACCTTGCATGTGGACCTATGATATGTGTCAAAGTGTGATGCAATGTGTAATGGTGCAAAAGTAGCTCCCCTAAACCCTAAACCCTAAACTGGGGAGGCTTCGAGCCCTAAACCCCTCTAAATCCCTAAACCACGACGCCGGAGCTGCAGAACCATGCATCATAAACCCTAACCCTAACCCTAAACCCTAAACCTATACCTAACCATAAATACTTACCCTTTAACCTAAACCCTAGCCCTAGCCCCTAAACCCTAGCCCTAACCCTACACCTAACCCTAACCGATAGACCGAGGCACACCGTCGATCGTGTGATAATGGCTCTAGCTGCTGGTATATGTGCCAAAGGGTCCCAATCTTTGGTTCTCCATGTGTATATGTACTAAACAAACCTAAAAGAATGAAAAGTTACATTGGTGCACCCTCGCGCGGAGAAATCTAGGGGGTAGACCCGCCGGGGCACGCGTTCCGCTTGTTTTGGGGGGAGGAGGGGATAACGACCGCCGGAGCACCGGAACCCCACCAAACCTTGCATGTGGACCTATGATATGTGTCATAGTGTGATGCAAGGTGTAATGGTGCAAAAGTAGCTCCCCTAAACCCTAAACCCTAAGCCGGGGAGGCTTCGAGCCCTAAACCCCTCTAAATCCCTAAACCACGATGCCGGAGTCTGCAGAACCATGCATCATAAACCCTAACCCTAACCCTAAACCCTAAACCTATACCTAACCATAAATACTTACCCTTTAACCTAAACCCTAGCCCTAGCCCCTAAACCCTAGCCCTAACCCTACACCTAACCCTAACCGATGAGACCGGGCACACCGTCGATCGTGTGATAATGGCTCTAGCTGCGGGTATATGTGCCAAAGGGTCCCAATCTTTGGTTCTCCATGTGTATATGTACTAAAAAACCTAAAAGAATGAAAAGTTACATTGGTGCACCCTCGCGCGGAGAAATCTAGGGGGTAGACCCGCCGGGGCACACGTTCCGTTTGTTTTGGGGGGAGGAGGGGGATAACGACCGCCGGAGCACCGGAACCCCACCAAACCTTGCATGTGGACCTATGATATGTGTCAAAGTGTGATGCAAGGTGTAATGGTGCAAAAGTAGCTCCCCTAAACCCTAAACCCTAATCTGGGGAGGCTTCGAGCCCTAAACCCCTCTAAATCCCTAAACCACGACGCGGAGCTACGAGAACCATGCATCATAAACCCTAACCCTAACCCTAAACCCTAAACCTATACCTAACCATAAATACTTACCCTTTAACCTAAACCCTAGCCCTAGCCCCTAAACCCTAGCCCTAACCCTACACCTAACCCTAACCGAGTAGACCGAGCACACCGTCGATCGTGTGATAATGGCTCTAGCTGCTTGGTATATGTGCCAAAGGGTCCCAATCTTTGGTTCTCCATGTGTATATGTACTAAACAAACCTAAAAGAATGAAAAGTTACATTGGTGCACCCTCGCGCGGAGAAATCTAGGGGGTAGACCCGCCGGGGCACGCGTTCCGCTGTTTTGGGGGGAGGAGGGGGATAACGACCGCCGGAGCACCGGAACCCCACCAAACCTTGCATGTGGACCTATGATATGTGTCAAAGTGTGATGCAAGGTGTAATGGTGCAAAAGTAGCTCCCCTAAACCCTAAACCCTAAACTGGGGAGGCTTCGAGCCCTAAACCCCTCTAAATCCCTAAACCACGACGCGGGGCTGCAGAACAATGCATCATAAACCCTAACCCTAACCCTAAACCCTAAACCTATACCTAACCATAAATACTTACCCTTTAACCTAAACCCTAGCCCTAGCCCCTAAACCCTAGCCCTAACCCTACACCTAACCCTAACCAGTGAGACCGGGCACACCGTCGATCGTGTGATAATGGCTCTAGCTGCGGGTATATGTGCCAAAGGGTCCCAATCTTTGGTTCTCCATGTGTATATGTACTAAACAAACCTAAAAGAATGAAAAGTTACATTGGTGCCCCCTCGCACGGAGAAATCTAGGGGGGTAGACCCACCGGGGCACACGTTCCGCTGTTTTGGGGGGAGGAGGGGGATAACGACCGCCGGAGCACCGGAACCCCACCAAACCTTGCATGTGGACCTATGATATGTGTCAAAGTGTGATGCAAGGTGTAATGGTGCAAAAGTAGCTCCCCTAAACCCTAAACCCTAAAGCTGGGGAGGCTTCGAGCCCTAAACCCCTCTAAATCCCTAAACCACGACGCGGAGCTGCGAGAACCATGCATCATAAACCCTAACCCTAACCCTAAACCCTAAACCTATACCTAACCATAAATACTTACCCTTTAACCTAAACCGTAGCCCTAGCCCCTAAACCCTAGCCCTAACCCTACACCTAACCCTAACCGATGAGACCGAGCACACCGTCGATCGTGTGATAATGGCTCTAGGCTGCTGGTATATGTGCCAAAGGGTCCCAATCTTTGGTTCTCCATGTGTATATGTACTAAAAAAACCTAAAAGAATGAAAAGTTACATTGGTGCACCCTCGCGCGGAGAAATCTAGGGGTAGACCCGCCGGGGCACGCGTTCCATTGTTTTGGGGGAGGAGGGGGATAACGACCGCCGGAGCACCGGAACCCCACCAAACCTTGCATGTGGACCTATGATATGTGTCAAAGTGTGATGAAAGGTGTAATGGTGCAAAAGTAGCTCCCCTAAACCCTAAACCCTAAACTGGGGAGGCTTCGAGCCCTAAACCCCTCTAAATCCCTAAACCACGACGTCGGAGCTGCAGAACCATGCATCATAAACCCTAACCCTAACCCCAAACCCTAAACCTATACCTAACCATAAATATTACCCTTTAACCTAAACCCTAGCCCTAGCCCCTAAACCCTAGCCCTAACCCTACACCTAACCCTAACCAGTTGGACCGAGCACACCGTCGATCGTGTGATAATGGCTCTAGGCTGGCTGGTATATGTGCCAAAGGGTCCCAATCTTTGGTTCTCCATGTGTATATGTACTAAACAAACCTAAAAGAATGAAAAGTTACATTGGTGCACCCTCGCGCGGAGAAATCTAGGGGGGTAGACCCGCCGGGGCACACGTTCCGCATTGTTTTGGGGGAGGAGGGGATAACGACCGCCGGAGCACCGGAACCCCACCAAACCTTGCATGTGGACCTATGATATGTGTCAAAGTGTGATGCAAGGTGTAATGGTGCAAAAGTAGCTCCCCTAAACCCTAAACCCTAAGCTCGGGAGGCTTCGAGCCCTAAACCCCTCTAAATCCCTAAACCACGACGCGGAGGCTGCAGAACCATGCATCATAAACCCTAACCCTAACCCTAAACCCTAAACCTATACCTAACCATAAATACTTACCCTTTAACCTAAACCCTAGCCCTAGCCCCTAAACCCTAGCCCTAACCCTACACCTAACCCTAACCGGTAGACCGGGCACACCGTCGATCGTGTGATAATGGCTCTAGGCTCGCTGGTATATGTGCCAAAGGGTCCCAATCTTTGGTTATCCATGTGTATATGTACTAAACAAACCTAAAAGAATGAAAAGTTACATTGGTGCACCCTCGCGCGGAGAAATCTAGGGGGGTAGACCCGCCGGGGCACGCGTTCCGCTTGTTTGGGGGGAGGAGGGGGATAACGACCGCCGGAGCACCGGAACCCCACCAAACCTTGCATGTGGACCTATGATATGTGTCAAAGTGTGATGCAAGGTGTAATGGTGCAAAAGTAGCTCCCCTAAACCCTAAACCCTAAGCTGGGAGGCTTCGAGCCCTAAACCCCTCTAAATCCCTAAACCACGACGTCGGAGCTACGAGAACCATGCATCATAAACCCTAACCCTAACCCTAAACCCTAAACCTATACCTAACCATAAATACTTACCCTTTAACCTAAACCCTAGCCCTAGCCCCTAAACCCTAGCCCTAACCCTACACCTAACCCTAACCAGTAGACCAGGCACACAGTCGATCGTGTGATAATGGCTCTAGCTGCGGGTATATGTGCCAAAGGGTCCCAATCTTTGGTTCTCCATGTGTATATGTACTAAACAAACCTAAAAGAATGAAAAGTTACATTGGTGCACCCTCGCGCGGAGAAATCTAGGGGGGTGAGACCCGCCGGGCACGCGTTCCATTGTTTTGGGGGAGGAGGGGGATAACGACCGCCGGAGCACCGGAACCCCACCAAACCTTGCATGTGGACCTATGATATGTGTCAAAGTGTGATGCAAGGTGTAATGGTGCAAAAGTAGCTCCCCTAAACCCTAAACCCTAAGCCGGGAGGCTTCGAGCCCTAAACCCCTCTAAATCCCTAAACCACGACGCGGAGCTGCAGAACCATGCATCATAAACCCTAACCCTAAACCCTAAACCTATACCTAACCATAAATACTTACCCTTTAACCTAAACCCTAGCCCTAGCCCCTAAACCCTAGCCCTAACCCTACACCTAACCCTAACCAGTAGACCAGGCACACCGTCGATCGTGTGATAATGGCTCTAGGCTGGCAGTATATGTGCCAAAGGGTCCCAATCTTTGGTTCTCCATGTGTATATGTACTAAACAAACCTAAAAGAATGAAAAGTTACATTGGTGCACCCTCGCGCGGAGAAATCTAGGGGGTAGACCCGCCGGGGCACACGTTCCGCTCGTTTTGGGGGAGGAGGGGGATAACGACCGCCGGAGCACCGAAACCCCACCAAACCTTGCATGTGGACCTATGATATGTGTCAAAGTGTGATGCAAGGTGTAATGGTGCAAAAGTAGCTCCCCTAAACCCTAAACCCTAAAGCTGGGAGGCTTCGAGCCCTAAACCCCTCTAAATCCCTAAACCACGACGCCGGAGCTGCAGAACCATGCATCATAAACCCTAACCCTAACCCTAAACCCTAAACCTATACCTAACCATAAATACTTACCCTTTAACCTAAACCCTAGCCCTAGCCCCTAAACCCTAGCCCTAACCCTACACCTAACCCTAACCGATAGACCAGAGCACACCGTCGATCGTGTGATAATGGCTCTAGCTGCCGGTATATGTGCCAAAGGGTCCCAATCTTTGGTTCTCCATGTGTATATGTACTAAACAAACCTAAAAGAATGAAAAGTTACATTGGTGCACCCTCGCGCGGAGAAATCTAGAGGGGTAGACCCGCCGGGGCACGCGTTCCGCTGTTTTGGGGGGAGGAGGGGGATAACGACCGCCGGAGCACCGGAACCCCACCAAACCTTGCATGTGGACCTATGATATGTGTCAAAGTGTGATGCAAGGTGTAATGGTGCAAAAGTAGCTCCCCTAAACCCTAAACCCTAAGCCCGGGAGGCTTCGAGCCCTAAACCCCTCTAAATCCCTAAACCACGACGCCGGAGCTGCGAGAACCATGCATCATAAACCCTAACCCTAACCCTAAACCCTAAACCTATACCTAACCATAAATACTTACCCTTTAACCTAAACCCTAGCCCTAGCCCCTAAACCCTAGCCCTAACCCTACACCTAACCCTAACCAGTAGACCAGGCACACCATCGATCGTGTGATAATGGCTCTAGCTGCTGGTATATGTGCCAAAGGGTCCCAATCTTTGGTTCTCCATGTGTATATGTACTAAACAAACCTAAAAGAATGAAAAGTTACGTTGGTGCACCCTCGCGCGGAGAAATCTAGGGGGTAGACCCGCCGGGGCACACGTTCCGTTGTTTTGGGGGGAGGAGGGGGATAACGACCGCCGGAGCACCGGAACCCCACCAAACCTTGCATGTGGACCTATGATATGTGTCAAAGTGTGATGCAAGGTGTAATGGTGCAAAAGTAGCTCCCCTAAACCCTAAACCCTAAGCCGGGGAGGCTTCGAGCCCTAAACCCCTCTAAATCCCTAAACCACGACGCGGAGCTGCGAGAACCATGCATCATAAACCCTAACCCTAACCCTAAACCCTAAACCTATACCTAACCATAAATACTTACCCTTTAACCTAAACCCTAGCCCTAGCCCCTAAACCCTAGCCCTAACCCTACACCTAACCCTAACCGAGTAGACCGGGCACACCGTCGATCGTGTGATAATGGCTCTAGGCTGGCTGGTATATGTGCCAAAGGGTCCCAATCTTTGGTTCTCCATGTGTATATGTACTAAACAAACCTAAAAGAATGAAAAGTTACATTGGTGCACCCTCGCGCGGAGAAATCTAGGGGGTAGACCCGCCGGGGCACGCGTTCCGCTTGTTTTGGGGGGAGGAGGGGGATAACGACCGCCGGAGCACCGGAACCCCACCAAACCTTGCATGCGGACCTATGATATGTGTCAAAGTGTGATGCAAGGTCTAATGGTGCAAAAGTAGCTCCCCTAAACCCTAAACCCTAAACTGGGGAGGCTTCGAGCCCTAAACCCCTCTAAATCCCTAAACCACGACGTCGGAGGCTGCGAGAACCATGCATCATAAACCCTAACCCTAACCCTAAACCCTAAACCTATACCTAACCATAAATACTTACCCTTTAACCTAAACCCTAGCCCTAGCCCCTAAACCCTAGCCCTAACCCTACACCTAACCCTAACTAGTAGACCCGGCACACCGTCGATCGTGTGATAATGGCTCTAGCTGCGGGTATATGTGCCAAAGGGTCCCAATCTTTGGTTCTCCATGTGTATATGTACTAAACAAACCTAAAAGAATGAAAAGTTACATTGGTGCACCCTGCGCGGAGAAATCTAGGGGGTAGACCCGCCGGGGCACACGTTCCGACTGTTTTGGGGGAGGAGGGGGATAACGACCGCCGAGCACCGGAACCCCACCAAACCTTGCATGTGGACCTATGATATGTGTCAAAGTGTGATGCAAGGTGTAATGGTGCAAAAGTAGCTCCCCTAAACCCTAAACCCTAAGCCGGGAGGCTTCGAGCCCTAAACCCCTCTAAATCCCTAAACCACGACGCCGGAGCTGCGAGAACCATGCATCATAAACCCTAACCCTAAACCCTAAACCTATACCTAACCATAAATACTTACCCTTTAACCTAAACCCTAGCCCTAGCCCCTAAACCCTAGCCCTAACCCTACACCTAACCCTAACCGATAGACCGGGCACACCGTCGATCGTGTGATAATGGCTCTAGCTGCGTGGTATATGTGCCAAAGGGTCCCAATCTTTGGTTCTCCATGTGTATATGTACTAAACAAACCTAAAAGAATGAAAAGTTACATTGGTGCACCCTCGCGCGGAGAAATCTAGGGGGTAGACCCGCCGGGAGCACACGTTCCGCTTGTTTTGGGGGAGGAGGGGGATAACGACCGCCGGAGCACCGAAACCCCACCAAACCTTGCATGTGGACCTATGATATGTGTCAAAGTGTGATGCAAGGTGTAATGGTGCAAAAGTAGCTCCCCTAAACCCTAAACCCTAAGCGGGGAGGCTTCGAGCCCTAAACCCCTCTAAATCCCTAAACCACGACGCGGAGTCAGCAGAACCATGCATCATAAACCCTAACCCTAACCCTAAACCCTAAACCTATACCTAACCATAAATACTTACCCTTTAACCTAAACCCTAGCCCTAGCCCCTAAACCCTAGCCCTAACCCTACACCTAACCCTAACCGAGTAGACCGGGCACACCGTCGATCGTGTGATAATGGCTCTAGCTGCTGGTATATGTGCCAAAGGGTCCCAATCTTTGGTTCTCCATGTGTATATGTACTAAACAAACCTAAAAGAATGAAAAGTTACATTGGTGCACCCTCGCGCGGAGAAATCTAGAGGGGTAGACCCGCCGGGGCACGCGTTCCCGTTGTTTTGGGGGAGGAGGGGGATAACGACCGCCGGAGCACCGGAACCCCACCAAACCTTGCATGTGGACCTATGATATGTGTCAAAGTGTGATGCAAGGTGTAATGGTGCAAAAGTAGCTCCCCTAAACCCTAAACCCTAAGCGGGGAGGCTTCGAGCCCTAAACCCCTCTAAATCCCTAAACCACGACGCGGAGCTGCGAGAACCATGCATCATAAACCCTAACCCTAACCCTAAACCCTAAACCTATACCTAACCATAAATACTTACCCTTTAACCTAAACCCTAGCCCTAGCCCCTAAACCCTAGCCCTAACCCTACACCTAACCCTAACCGAGTAGACCGAGGCACACCATCGATCGTGTGATAATGGCTCTAGGCTGCCAGTATATGTGCCAAAGGGTCCCAATCTTTGGTTCTCCATGTGTATATGTACTAAACAAACCTAAAAGAATGAAAAGTTACGTTGGTGCACCCTCGCGCGGAGAAATCTAGGGGGTAGACCCGCCGGGGCACACGTTCAGCTGTTTTGGGGGAGGAGGGGGATAACGACCGCCGAGCACCGGAACCCCACCAAACCTTGCATGTGGACCTATGATATGTGTCAAAGTGTGATGCAAGGTGTAATGGTGCAAAAGTAGCTCCCCTAAACCCTAAACCCTAAGCTGGGAGGCTTCGAGCCCTAAACCCCTCTAAATCCCTAAACCACGACGCGGAGCTACGAGAACCATGCATCATAAACCCTAACCCTAACCCTAAACCCTAAACCTATACCTAACCATAAATACTTACCCTTTAACCTAAACCCTAGCCCTAGCCCCTAAACCCTAGCCCTAACCCTACACCTAACCCTAACCGATGAGACCGAGCACACCGTCGATCGTGTGATAATGGCTCTAGGCTGCCGGTATATGTGCCAAAGGGTCCCAATCTTTGGTTCTCCATGTGTATATGTACTAAACAAACCTAAAAGAATGAAAAGTTACATTGGTGCACCCTCGCGCGGAGAAATCTAGGGGGTAGACCCGCCGGGGCACGCGTTCCGCTTGTTTTGGGGGGAGGAGGGGGATAACGACCGCCGGAGCACCGGAACCCCACCAAACCTTGCATGCGGACCTATGATATGTGTCAAAGTGTGATGCAAGGTCTAATGGTGCAAAAGTAGCTCCCCTAAACCCTAAACCCTAAGCTCGGGAGGCTTCGAGCCCTAAACCCCTCTAAATCCCTAAACCACGACGCGGAGCTGCAGAACCATGCATCATAAACCCTAACCCTAACCCTAAACCCTAAACCTATACCTAACCATAAATACTTACCCTTTAACCTAAACCCTAGCCCTAGCCCCTAAACCCTAGCCCTAACCCTACACCTAACCCTAACCGAGTAGATCGAGCACACCGTCGATCGTGTGATAATGGCTCTAGCTGCGGGTATATGTGCCAAAGGGTCCCAATCTTTGGTTCTCCATGTGTATATGTACTAAACAAACCTAAAAGAATGAAAAGTTACATTGGTGCACCCTCGCGCGGAGAAATCTAGGGGGGTAGACCCGCGGGGCACACGTTCAGCTGTTTTGGGGGAGGAGGGGGATAACGACCGCCGGAGCACGGAACCCCACCAAACCTTGCATGTGGACCTATGATATGTGTCAAAGTGTGATGCAAGGTGTGATTCACCAAATGGTGCATGGCATGGATCCCGGTCTGACATTCCTCACCTTCGGGCGATAACACTTAACAGATTCGTGGACGTGTACGCTGAAGTGTCCCGCCGCGGGTATATCGGGGGCTAGACTGTGCCAAAGGGTTCCACACATGGTTTTCCATATGTCCATGGACTAAACAAACCTAAACCTATGAAAAGGTATATTGGTGGAACCTCGCACGGAGAAATCTAGGGGGTAGACCCGCCGTCCCGCTGTTTTGGGGGGAAGGAGGGGGACGGCCGCGGAGCACCGGAACCCCGATATATGTGGGGGATGAGCATGGAGACTAATTTTGTATTGCACATAGTGTAATAAATAGTCATCAAAAAGAAAAACTAATTAACAAAATAAATATAAGTAGTAGATGAAATAAAATAGTTAGAAAAACAAATAAAATGTATATTGGCGCACGGCAAAGGGAGCAGCGCACGGCAAAGGACCCTTTGCCGTGCAACTGGTCTATCTGCACGGCAAAGGGGCGGGGCACGGCAGTGCCCAGGCCTTTGCCGTGGGCTGTTTCTTTGCCGTGCGGCTTGCAGGGACTTTGCCGTCCTAAAATCTTTGCCGTGCGCTGCTCCCATACTTTGCCGTGAGAAACTGCTTTGCCGTGCGCCAAGTCTTTCTTTGCCGTGCTAGGTTTCTTTGCCGTGCGCTGCTCTCATACTTTGCCGTGCGTTTTGGCGTTGCCGTGCGGTCTTCTTGCTGCGCACGGCAAAGAAATCTTTGCCGTGCAGCACATCACGGCAAAGAAATCTTTGCCGTGCAGCACCTCACGGCAAAGATTGGCTGCACGGCAGCGCCTGATTTTCCCGTAGTGTATAATCATCCATGCATTCGTATGGTTTATCTTCATCTCAGTTATGCTAATTAGTAGCCTAAAGAAAAGTTTGTCACGTGTGTGAGTAAATGGTGTACGCGGCAGGGAAGGGATTTGGCAGCAATAGTGGTTTAAAGGGATGCGGTATCCATCATATGATAGAGACAATGTTCTGTCGATCACTAATTAACACGGTACATGACCAATTAATTTATTGAGACAATTGAGGCTACATGGTTCTTGCGACATAACAGTGGAAGATGCACTTTCGTAGCAGTTAAAATGCGTAAAATATCATACAATTTTGTTTGAGGGTGAACAGAACTTTTCGTGAATAAAAACTATGTTGATATGTGTCTGGAAACAACGGAGATGAGAAAAAGAAGTCTAGTTGCTGACTCACTTCATACTAAAAAGCTATTGTATTGTACACACTGTAAGAATAAGGTTTTTCCGGAGGTAAAGATTTGCAAGCTAATCCAATATATTAAGAAGCGCATCCAGAGAACTATAATTTTGCAGTCGCTGGATATAATTAAAGGAGAGCTTTGCAATCAACAGAGCTACCATAGAACTAAGTTCCTGTGAAGAAACATATTTCAGTAGTTTATGCACGACAAACCAACACTATTTAATTCAGCACTTCTGCTCTTTCAAACTACAAAATGTTGCCCTTGCAAAATTTAAACAGTGTGTTAATTATAGTTTACTCGCACAGAAGAATTTCCAAATAAGATCTAATTTACACAAGCATGCTTATGTCAGGGTACACCTTTGTTTGTAACAGACCAAAGTTCAACTTGGTGCAATGCATGCAAGAACTGAATAAATGCCATGAAAATATATATGCTGGAATACTGCCAATCCGAGGTTGAAACCATTTCCTCTTATAGATGACTCACTTCACACTAAAAATTTATTGTACACACTATAAGAATAAGGTTTTTTCGGATGTAAAGATTTCCAGCTAATCCGATATATTAAGAAGCGCATCCAGAGAACTACAATTCTGCAGTAGCTGGATATAATTAAAGGAGAGCTTTGCAATCAACAGAGCTACCATACAAAGTTCTTGTGAAGAAACAAATTTCAGCAATTTATGCAGGACAAACCGGCACTATTTAATCCAACACTTCTGTTCTTTCAAACTACAAAATGTAGCTCTTGCAAAATAGAAACAATGCGTTAATTATTGTTTACTCACACAGAAGATTTTCAAAATAAGACCTAATTTACACAAACATGGTCATGTCAGGGTACAACTTTGTAACTTGAGACCAAAGTTCAAGCTGGTGCAATGCATGAGAGAACTGAATAAATGCCATGAAATTATATATGCTGGAATACTGTCAATCCCAGGTTGAAAGCATTTTCAATTATATATAAGAAATAAGTTAGAGCATTTGAAGTCTTAACAATGTACTCTGATCTTAATTAGTGGAGAAGACACTGCAGTCTTGTTTCCAACTTCCAACTACCAGAAAAACACCTAAGAAAACAAAAGCATTAGATTGGATAGCCTTCAAGTGGTCATATAGCTGATTACGTTAAATTATATTGTGACCTTATTAACAAAGATTCACACATTATGATACTGAAGGTGAGACAACAAGGGAGCTCGTACGGGGCAGAGGTAGCGATGTTGCCGGTGCTATCCGACGACTTTCCAGCCACTATTTGTACGATCTGCTGCGGGCCAAGGTTGTCCGGTCTCCACCAGTTGGGCTTATTCATCGACGATGTAGTGTACATGAAAGAATGTTAAGTGTATGCCCCTTCTAAATTTCTATATGAGGAGCCAACATAAATCTGCAATTGCGTGATTGCTATAAAATTGGACTATGCTACTCTAGGAGCACAACACAAGTTCAACAAGTGTGTATCTCCCATGGATAGTTACTATCA
Organism: Lolium rigidum; assembly: GCF_022539505.1. Lineage (NCBI taxonomy): Eukaryota > Viridiplantae > Streptophyta > Magnoliopsida > Poales > Poaceae > Lolium > Lolium rigidum. Next base: position 262,768,507 of record NC_061508.1, read on the forward strand.
ATACTGCAAAAGCACAAGATAATCCATTGAAAAATAGGGTAGCAACTAATTAAGATTCTCCGAGCACATGCTGCAATGAACAGCTCGTGAATGTCTGAATCTAATCTGTATGTGCAATATACCAGTAAAAAACCACATATGATGCTCTGGACGATGGATCACATGATCCCAATTCAAAGTATTAATTTCCCCACTATCTAGAAAATTCAAAAATCATGTAATTGCTCACTATTGTTTTGGATTTTAATTTTCATGAAAAATTAGAACTATATGTAAGCTATGGAAAAATTCCAAGCCATTTTCCACAACCTGAATATGCTACTCTAGCTCCTCAATTTTGCTTTTGTTTTTCACCCATATTAGAAAGCAGCAAAAAATCACGAAACCTTGTCAGTACATTCGTACATTTACATCTGCGAGATTAGAGAGACCAGTTCAGTATTACTGAAATTTTTTATAATTTTTTCCCCAAAAACCAAAGAGCGTACATATCTTAATACTCATACGCATACACATCCACACTTGAGTAATATAAATCAAACTCATGAGATAGTTTAGTTCCATGTTTGAAAATATCCAAAACCTATACATAAAACTAATTATCACAAAATCAACGTATTTCCTAACTATGTATAGCTGCACGGTGGCGGAGCCAGGATTGGACCAAAGCCCGGGCCAAAAACTAAGCGCAAGAAAAAATTCTATAAAAACTTTTGCAATAACACATAAATTTGGTACAGAAGCAAATACGAACATATATTTTCAAATCTATTGATAACGCTCCAAGAATGTGCATAAAATATGAAGAAAATCTAGAAATAATTGTTCCTAAATCGTCTCTTCATGTTCTGTTCCTAAACGTGAAGTCAATTGCAAGCAATTGTTAAAACATAGCACCATATCACTCAATCACGAGTCATTCATCATCTGTTCCTAAACCGAGAAACCCAACAGGAAATTACCTAGTTGAGAGCAGCAGCAGCTTAGCCGGAAGCAATCTGCAGGAGTTCTGCAGTTTGAATGATGAAGATAGGAATTAAGCGCAGAGGAGGACGAGGTAGTACCGCAAAAATCCGTCGCCAGCCGATGGTAGTGGGCGCAGAGGAGCCAACGAGGGCAAGCAGAGGCGGCCCCTCTAGGAAAGACGTTTTAGGTGCAGGTCGGAAGCGGGCAAGCGGCGGGCTCCGGCAGTAAGGCGACCTAGGGTGTGGCGGTGCGCTCTTGCGCAGCGACGAAGCGGGCGAGGGCGACGGATCACGCCAGCGAGTGAAAATTCTAAGGCCGAACCGAGTTGGGCACTTGGGCCTGACCTGATCAGCAGCCGGGGCCAAATATTCTTTTCAGGAATAGAAGGAAGAAAATTTCCCAGCGCCCCGGGCCATGGCCCCTTGTTGCCCTGGGCCTGGCTCCGCCCCTGCACCTAATCCTTGCAAAGGACAAAGAATCTGAAACGGAAAAAAAAACTGACAAGATCTCCATTGTACCATTGGTCTAGTGGCAGGTAATTTTCTATATCAACTTATCAAGCACATGTTCTCTTCTTCTTATGAGTTCTCCTATTATCCAGAGCAAGGGTACACTGTACTGTAAGTCTTTCCCAACTCTTCTGAGATCACTTGAGCATGCCAAAAGTTTCTAAGTGCGTATATTTGCATAACTATAGCATGTAAAATGAACCGGGTACAAACTTTACCTAGATTAAAAAAATCTTGAAACTTTCCTGTTACATATTCCATGTCAGATAGTCGCATGGCCTCATTTGTTATAGACATCCAATGAAGTATTACCTAATTATCAAAATACCTATTGTATAGAAGTTTAAATCATTAACATCAATGGGAAGCATTCAAACAAATATTCAGTGTCAAAAACAAAATTCAATATCAAGTATACACATAGTCTCATTTGTGTGGAGCATTTTAACAAACACATGGTGTACGGGTCAAATATATCAGTTAGGGAGAGCACATATACGGGAAGAATTCAAACAAATATTCAGTTTCAAAAAAGAAATAAATATCAAATAAATGCATGATCTCATTTGTCTGGAGCATTTAAACAAACACAGTGTAATGTCAAATATATCAGTTTGGGAGAGAGAGAAACAAGCAAACCTGTGAGTAGAGGAAGATCCTGCGAGGACTGGGGAGTTCAAGCACAACCGTGGTTTCAGCAGATGGGGCTTCCGGCTTCTCCCAATGTGGACAGTCAGTGCCTCTAGGGCCATGGACTGGTCGCCGATTAGAGGCAGCGTCTTCCAGGGAGAGAGAGAGAGAGGATCAAGCTCGAGTAGAGGGAAGGGTCATGGGGTAGGCAACAGAGAAATAGACAGGAAAGATGGTACCAGATTGGAGCCCCGCCAGAGACCAGATCGACGTGGGGAGAAGATCTGGGATCGCATCCTTGCAGTCTTCCGTCAGCTACGCCAACACTGGGATGGCCCCCCTCGCCACCACGGCGAGCACGACAAGGAGGAGGAGGAGACCTTGAGCGGAGGTAATGAAGAGGACGAGGCGTGTTTTCCACTTTTCCTTCTAGCATACCACAGAGATGGCGATTCCACCGACAATACACGAACCAGCCAGGCGCCGACAGGTGGGACCAAGTAGCGTGAGACTCGCTGGAGCAACCACAGACGCCCGCAACGCTTGGAGCTTAGTGCTCTTTAGGGATATGTTGATGACATCATATTTGTCTTACCATATGTGTACATAAAACGTTGTTATCCTATGTGCATTGTGAAAACAGAAATTTGCCTCCTGGGTCGCCTCGGTAGCAACTCAGGAGGCTCCCCATGGCGCCACCAGCAGATCACCCTCTAGCAAACCCTCCACGACGTCAAAGCCGGAAGGCCGTCCAACGGCGGCGACACCATGGCCCTTTCCATTGAGATCTTGTTACCCGTGTCCGTCTCTGTTTGTTGATGTGAGGTGAAGATGCAGAGCAGAGTTTGGGCACGACTGCATGTTGTCGTGTCGAGATTCATCTAGGCTGGGATTCGGTGGTCAGCTAGTGGTCCTCTCGCTCCGCAGGCCGGCGGCCCGGTTAAGATCTCACCGATCTGCCTCCGGCGCTACATTTGTTGAGTTCAACGCAGAGCTAGCAACTGGACTCAAGTGGGTTGGGCGATGCTAATGACCTTTCATCATGGTCTTCTGTCAGATGTTCATGGTCTGTGAAACAAGTCCTACGATGGACGTCCTCGTCTTCGATTGCGGCGGGCATTGTTATCAATCAAGGACATGCTCATGACCTGCTGTCTCCTAGGTGAATATGCAATGAATATTTTGTGCACGAGTTCACGGAGTACACGTGTTTAAGGATATCAATGGGTAGGGTATCGACAGGGTAGAACAATACCATACCCATACCCATATAGTCAATGGGTACAAACTTCTACCCATACCCGTACCCATGGGTATAAAACTTTACCCATACCCATACCCGGCAGGTACCCGTACCCATTTGCTACCCGGTGGTTAGGTCAAACTGAACACAAGTACTCACAATTTTACATTTATTGATAATTTTTTTGATTAAAAATAAATTATCTCTACTCAATAACAGGTAGTTGAGTACATAAAAAATTATCAAAATAAAAAATCACATTATCATATTCTAACTCATAAGTCAACAAACGTAGACATGTCGCACATGAAATTGATAATAAATGAGCAGGGTATGGGTATACCCGCGGGCACAAGGCTATACCGTACAGGTAGGATATGGTTACTACCCGTGAATATAGAACTGTACTGTACCTATACCCTGCCGATGCAGGTACCCGTACCCGTGGGTAGAATTACCATCCTTACACGTATTCATGCTAGGACATGCCTTCTGTAGCAACGACTTGCTCCTCGTGGCTGATGATACCATCGAGGCATACATGGTTGAAGACTAGATAGGCTCTAGAGGTTCTATCTCGCATGCTCTTGTCGAGTCGAGAAGAACCCGGTGAGTACTTGCAACAGACTGGAAGAAGTATTTGTGTTGGACGATCCACGTTTTGTACTGGTGTTCTAGAAAAGTTGGAGTGACCCTAGCAGACTTCATTCTTGGCGGTGCTCCTTGAGCTCAGTGTATCAATTTCCGTGGTGAGAACCCTAGGCTTGGCCTTTAACTAGTTTTTCTAATTCGAATGGTTTTTTATGCAACTTTCTAGTCTTGTGCCTTGTATTTACCGAAGAGGAGAACTACTTCGCAATTAGGGCTGGCGAGAGTGCACACATGCTGGTTTCCTACCACATTTGCTAGAGTCACAACAAGTAGAAAGTGGCAGCAGATGCAGGGTGGAGGTGCATCATTGCCAGCAGAGCCTATGTCATAGGAACAACGACATAACCAAAAGTTTCTATAGCTAGCAATTAAATCTATATCGAAATAACATATAAATAAGTGTTGTATGAATTTTTTCCAATGCCCATTAGATTTTTTCGATAAAGAGTATATATTAGGGATTTCTATTCTCGTGCCCTCCGGTCCTTAGTTGTACTCAGTTTTCCCCAGCTCCTTAGTTTTTCCTCAGTTTTCCCCAAGTCCTTGTCTGAAACCCGCAGAAGGAGCTCGGACAGAAGGAATACGTTAAGTTGACCGTTTCGTGCTGACGAGTGGGGTCGTGTCGTTTGTGGGCCGCGTCGTGTGGGGCTGGTAGGAAGGGACCGCGTGGGACAGGACGAGACCGTGTTTGGAGCCGTGTGGGTCCGGGACGTGGGCACGAGTGGTTTCTGTCTCTTTCGCCCAGATTAGCAGTTTTCAATGTACCTTTTCCTCTCTCTCGCTCGATCTCATTCATATTTGATAGCCCAAATTGGTAGCAAATCTAGAGCAGCTTCTCCTTCTATTTTTTAACGCCATTCATTTCTTTATGCCTTCGTTTTTACCCAATCAAGTAGGAAATCTAGGGCACAAATCCAGAGAAAATATAGGATAAGCTGCATACAGCAGCCAACATAGCATAGATATATTCACGACAGATCCAACAGTAGTACCGATAGATACAACATAAGCTACATTTTACATGAATTTAAGCTGCTCTACTGATAGAGCAGTCACATACAGAAAGTGCAGTAGGCACGTTCAACGCCTCCAGGTAGCGCATGTGACTCGCTTGGAGGTTGCGCAGGTGAATCCCAAGTGCTTTGTGTTTGGCCATGAACGTATGCACGTTCACGGTCGTTCCAACTCTAGCGCCGCATCTGCCAATGGATTCAGCATGGTTCACCAGGCAGTTGAAGTCGGTGGCGCGGAGCTTCCTATTGCAGAATGGGCACTTGTAAATGCCTCGAGCAAAGGGGACATCGTAATAGCCGGACTGCAGCCTCCTGAGGACGTGACGAGTCTTGGTGTGGAAGGACTCGTCATCGCTGTCGACGTCGCTGCTCTGAACCTGTCACGTAGCACCAACGATCGTGTAAAAAAACACGGAGTCAATTGCAACGATGATGGAACAGAGAGTGAACAAAGATCATGCATGATAATATGAGCTCGAAAAAAAGAGGTAGCCTCAGTTACATTGGACACACTTATATCCAGGATTTGAGTCAGTAAACCAAAGATCATGCACAACAAATTTGTACACACCGATTGTTTACTGACCAAACCCTGAATCAATTTGTGCCCAAATATTCATCATCATCGGCACAAATCTTAAACAAAAGCAAATCACAAACAAGTAATAACGCAAGATCTAACACAAAAGGATTGAACTAGGAACAGACGAACCCTAATAACGCAAGATCTAACACAAAAGGATTGAACTAGGAACAGACGAACCCTAATAACGCAAGATCTCACACAAATGGATTGAACTAGGAACATACGAACCCTAATAACGCTAGATCTAACACAAAAGGATTGAAAATGGGATAAGAACAAGGGAGCAAAGGGTTACCTCCGGCTCGTCGTCGACGATGCTGGTGTCGTAGGGGTTCTCCGGCGCGACGTACGACACTGGTTCGTACGGGTTCCAAGCGACGGGGGCCTGGACGGTGGCGGCGGCTGATGCGCCGGCTGCTATGTTGGAAGCAGTGATAGGGGCCTGGACGGGGGCAGCGGCCGATGCGCCGGCGGCTAATGCGCCGACAATGGGCATCTCATTCTTCTCCATCGCCGGCGGTTTTCTTCGGGGTTTTTTCTTCGGTTGTGGAGAAGATGATGGGACAGGAGAGGCGGTTGTAGTGAGAACGTGCGTCGAGGGAGAGAAAAAAGGCTCTATAAAGACGAAGGTGGCGTGTACCGCAACACGCGTCCGTTATGCACGGCTGCAGTGTGCACCGCGACACGAGTCTAACCCTGGGACGTTTGGTGTACTCAGTTATAACCTCGGTCCTTATACAGAAATTTTATCTGTACTCAGTTTTCCCCTCGAGTACTTAGACTGGCAAGTGCAATATACTCAGTTTTACCCTCAAGTAGCTGGTCAACAGAGAGTCAACAAATGAGATTAACATATCTAATTGAGTCATTTCATGCGCAAAAAATCCAAAAAAATAAAAATATAGTGGCACCTACTCATGGAGTCTTCCTACGCAACCTGCCACCTAGAAAACCTTAACAAATATATATATATATATATATATATATATATATATCAAGTTTTACCACAAATTGCCACTTCTCAGAATCACTAGTGTAGCTATGAAGATGCATGATTTTCCACTCAAACCCCTTTGTAAAACATCTTCCCCAAAAACATAGTTTGTCTAAATGATGCCATAATTGTCACACTCATGTATATTTGAATTTCAAATAATTTGATGTAGCCCAATATGAATTATATTGTACAAAACACGCATTTTTCATTTTGTAATTCTTTTGTTTGAATCCCTTAGTCTATTTACTATTTATGTGCCCTTGAATTCTTAGTACTACTCAGTTTTGCCCTCAAGTTCTGTCACAAATGCTCTCAGAAGCCCAAACTTATCCTGATTGGTTGAGCCGTTGTCACACGGATCGACTCCACGAACCGTTGGTCAACTGATCTAACGGGCAGTATACCCCTCTCCGTCTCTTCGTGGCCACCCCTCTCTCTCTCTCTCTTCGTGGCCACCCCTCTCTCTCTGTCGGTGGAGAGTTCCACCCCTCTATTTATGTGCAATAACGAGTTTGCCACGTAATATAGTTTGCAGATTTCGGTGAATGCATTATTTGTCACCCCTCTAACAAATATCAACTATCTTTAGCTTTCCTTTTATTTTAGGGAATATAGTTTGGGATATAGTTTTGGTAATTTGAAACGGCCCAAAAGTGGTATAATTTTGGTATAAACATGAGGCATACATATTTGCGGATTTCGGTGAATGCATTATTGTCACCCCTCTAACAATTATCAACTATCTTTAGCTTTCCTTTTCTTTTAGGGGATATAGTTTTGGCATATTTGGGGGATTTCGGTGAATGGATTATTTGTCACCCCTCTAACAAATATCAACTTTCTTTAGCATTCCAATATAGTTGGTAATTTCGGTGAATGCACACACTAACTATGAAAACAACTACAAGTACATGTAACTGAATAATGGATTTGTAATAAGGTATCCCTTGTAACAATTCTAGCGCCTGGTGAGCAATGATAAGAATCCGATCGCAATTATACAACAGAAAAAACAACCAGCCATCAGATTAGCTTGCTTCTTTAAATCGATCGGCTGCCTTAACTGCTTGTTCATTTTCTTCAGTTCTCCCTTCACTTCCACCAGTCCTGCATTGGGAGCATTAGGCATAATCGGAACGGCTCCTCTCTCTGACGCATTCTCTACAGCAAGTCCCCCCTCCCAAATTGCGCTCCCCAATAGCCCCAATTGATTCCTGCAATTGAAGCCTCTGAACGTACACATCGATCCACTCGAAATGCCTGCATTTCTTCAGGATCTGAAAACAAGAAAGAACCCTAAATCCCAAATTCGAGGGAATAACAAGAAAATCGAGAGAAAACAGAGAAATTGGAGCGAGATCTAACCTTATCCCCCTCTCTATATGGCAAGCTCTCGCATGCAAGGAACTCACGTCCACGGTTGCCGTTGTCGTCCGTCTTACAGATCGACCGCTTCAGAGGCTCCTGGCGTGGGCAGTCAGGGCATCTTGTCAAAGGCACAGGTCCATACTGCGGCCATGAAGAACGGGAGGTCGAAGAGAAACTAGACACCACCCGCCTGCCGAAGAAGGGATGCCGCTGGCGGAGAAGAAGAACAATGGGGCGCGGGGAAAGTTAGGGGAAGCAATGGCACCGGCACGGGCGCGAGGAAAGAAAGGGGAAGCAATGGCACGGGCGCAGGGCTGGCTCGGGCTCCCATTTTGCAACGGTCACCTGGGTAAGCTGTGGGTCCAACGCGCTACGTGGACAAGTTGTGGGTCCCACGATGATCTAGATAAATGGAGACATGTCCACTGCGGGGCACCAATAGCGGCCCCACTTGCTAGCACCAACCAACGTCAACTAAACAGGAATCCTCCGCCCGACCTCCTTCTGCGGGTTTCAGACAAGGGATTGGGGAAAACTGAGGAAAAACTAAGGAGCTGGGGAAAACTGAGTACAACTAAGGACCCGAGGGCACGAAAATAGAAAACCCTATATATTCATATTGCGTGGATACCAATTATACCCAGCCTCTACAACAACCTCATGCCCTAATGGCATAAAGGATGCACACAACCAAAAAGAGAGAGAAGAATTACAAAAAGAAAAATCCCACTACAGTGATCCATTTCTTGAACCAGCAACACTGACACCACCAAAACAACACCATAAGATCAGCTCTCCATAAGCGACGCCTCCAAGAAGGAAGCAGTACACAAACGATATCATCACCCGATCATAGATCTTAGGTTTTAACCCTGAAGAAAGTCCTCACTCTCAAAACAATGCCTTCAACAAGAACATTGCCAGACACAACCAATTAAGGCCAGACCTTGGATTTTCACCCTGAAAAGATAAGACTCTGAACTTCTCCTGTGAGGTCGTCCACACTTACATGTCGCTGATTCAAGTCACGAAACACTAAGCCAATTCCACATCACCACCAAGACCCGACCACCATTGCTAGTCCACCGATCTCAGCCTTCCTGACATATTCCGCGAGCACCATGGAACGAAAAGAGTGCTCCATGATATTAATAGCCAGCAGAGCTTCGAAGCGCTCCCGCTGAAACCAAACGGTCAGATAAAACATGTGTACGCACGACCGAAAACCACCCAATCCAGCAATCTTAGGGCATTGATTCCACAATGAATTTTGCCAGCAGGGCCATCCGGAACACGACAATCTAGCCAGACTGATGGAGACAAGCTTCCGACAGATCTTCACTTGGTGCGAGAAGAATCCGAGGAGCACCACCATTATTATTCGCAAGACTAGCAGCCCCCTCGCCGCCGGTCAAACTACCAACCAGATCGGAAGACATGAAGAGGGCAGTCCAGCACAGCCCGTCGGCGTGGCAAGGACCAACACCAGGTTCACCTGGTCCAGATCTTGGCCCAAGACCCAGATCGCATCGAGGCGACCTAGAGCACCACCGCGCGGTCGGGCGCTCGGCGCCCGGCGGCGCACCACCCCCTCCTCGTTGCCGCTCTGATGGAGGCACTCAGGCTTCGGCCAGGCCCAGCCACGCTGTCGATGTCCCTCCGCCGCCGCCAACCATCTCCCCTGAACCGCGGACGAGATAGCACCTCCCCTGCCCACCGCTGAATCGGTCGGAAAGGCGCCGCCATCACCGCCAGTGCCGCGGTAACGGTGGATAGGAGAGGGATGTGAGGTGGGGGACTTAGGGTCGGGGTAGGGGGAACCTCCGGAGCCGCCCGTGGCGAGGCGACTCGGGAAGGGGCGGAGGAAGACTCAATGGCCATTAGATAAGGACACGAGCAAATGAATTTTGCCAGCAGGACCATCCGGAACAAATGTTTGATCACTCATCCTCTCAGTTAAGGACACGATGTGTAGCACTGAACCTGGCTCCCATCCTTACATCCAAGTACGATTCCTGCGCCATGCCACATCGGTTGATCATGCCAGATCAGGCAAGCATCTTCCTGTAATAACTACGGTTGGTTACAAAGAGAGCTAGCACGAGTGCAGTAGACGCGACACGAGCAGGAAAGCGGCCGCTGCGTCGACCCTGCGATTCTTGTGCCATGCTAACTAGACCTTTTTCTGGCATCAAAACCTACACAGCCTCCATACTTCACCCAAAATAACCAACCATCCTCCAAGTTTCTGAATTTCTGGCCAACTTTAGACAAGCAAATAGGAATGGCGTTCTCCCTACAACAAATAAAATATACACTCATTGCTACAGATCTTGATACAAACAAAGCAAATGAATACATACTTAGTGATATAAATCTGGGTGCAAACAAACAAAAATATTCCGAATGAAATTCTAACATGTTAGTTTCTGCCATTGAATCTTAATTAGAAGGCAAGAACTCAATGAATACTACACAAATCATGAACAAATCCAAGTAAAATTTCCAGATTTGTGAAGAAGCACAAGTGAAAGAGGGGAGATCTATGTGTGCTACCTGCATGATAGAATCATCACAGCAAGGAAGGGGAAAGAAGCGAGCAAATCCTCTCGATCGCCAGCGCGAGGGGGAGCGCCAGGAGAGAGGCCGCACGTCTGTTTCCCCGCCAAAACTGACTCACATGTCACATCACGTGGCTACAGTCCCCGTGAAAATACTCTGTTTTATGTCTCTTCCTATCTCGGGTGGTGCTATGCACCGAGCGGTGCGGTGCTCGCACAGCACCGCACACCCCTACAGGCATGAGATGGCTTGCTGGGCCGCGGCCCAACAGCTTCAGGTAACTGATTTTCCTTTTTGTTTCTTTTTTCCTTTTCTGTTTTTTGTAGAATGTGAATACTTTTGGAAAATAAAAAATTCAAATTCTGAACATTTTTTTACTTGGAACAATTTTTGAAACTGAACGTTTTTTAAATTTGAACAATTTGCTAAAATGATTTTTTAATTAATTTTAAAAATTGTTCGAAATTTGAAATTTGTTCAAAATTCAAAATTCGTTCAAGATTAAAAATTTGTTCAAATTTTAAAAAAAAATCAAAATTTAAAAATTGTTCAAAATTTAAAATTTTGTTCTAATTTCAAAATTCGTTCAAAGATAAAAAAATAGTTCAAATTGCAAAATTCGTTCAAATATAAATTTTTAAAATTTCAAAATTCATTCAAGATTATAAATTTGTTCAAATTATAAAATTCGTTCAAATTTAAAATTTTCGAAACAGAAAAAATAACAAGAAAAATAAAACAGAAAACAAAAACAGGAAAATGAAACAAAAAAAGGAGAAACAAAAAAAGAAAAAACGTAAAAAAGAGGAAGCCCGCACCTAACTGGGCCGGTCCGTACCGCGCGCGGAGTGTGCGGTGCGCGGTACGCACCGACCTGGTCGGTGTATAGGGTTTACCTCCTATCTCTGCTTCGAGCAAAGCTTACGTGGGCCGGCTTGGGCTGGCTTGTGTGAGTTGAGAGAGGGGAGGGAAAGCAGGGCCGTGGGATTTGAAACAAACGGCTGGCTGCCTCTGACTTGCTTCACGCAGGTTAGAGAATCCGCGCCATGTTTTGCTTGCTTCTTCACCGGTTGATTTCGGCTAGTGCAAACAGTGCATGACAAAGCACATTCTTCCTTGACGATGTTGGCACTCTCTCTACCGTTAGAACTTAGCGGTCCCACGATATAGCACGTTTGAACCAGATCACAGTGCACAGATGTTACTTAACAAGAGTAGGGGAGTAGCCCCGAATTTTAGCTTACTATTTTAAGCTTTTTTTGCGTATCATTTACTACTCCCTCAGCCTGCCAACATCTCTACTTCTAGCTTTGTCCTAAGGGCATCTCCAACGGGGGTGACACAAAACGGACATTTAAATTGTCGCGTCTGTTTTCGTCGCCCGTCAGACACGAAAATGATCGGTTTTGTCCACGTGTCTGTTTTGCTTGGGCTGAGGCATATTTTTTTCATAATTATTTGTTTTCCACTATTTCATTTAAACATAGTTCCAAACAATACACAAACTAATACATAATTAGGAACATGGTTTTACACAAACTAATACATAATTTGGAACATGGTTTATACAAATTAATACATAGTTTGGAACATGGTTTACACAAACTAATACATAGTTAAATATTGCAAAATGAGAAAACCTAACTAGTGTTGGTTTGGAAGCCAAGAAAGAACACTCTCAGGCACTCTCAGTCACCCAAACCGGAAAATCTAGCTGGTAATGATAGTCCTATCGATACTTTCGAGAACGAACATCCAGAAACCACCACTAGTGGCTTCAATTGGCCTGTGGCCATATTCACTGCAAAGAAAAAAAATACTCTGATAGTTCTAACTCTCAGTGTCCGAGCCGGACTCATCGGTGTGGTAGTGCCTGCGGAAGGATGTGTCGTCGAACACCTTGACGATCATCTCGTCGTCCCCCTCGCAGAGGAAGATGAGCTGGCAGTCGGGCTCGAGCGCGAGGTTGCGGGTGAACTTGTTCCACCCGTTGTGTAGGTACATCTTGCACTGCCCTTCGAACAAGACCTCGATAGGCCACCGGTAGAAGTTGCAGCTGGCCTCCCGTAGCTGCAACCGGGCCGGCTTGACGCCATCGACGAACTCGGTGAACTTGTCCGGGAGCCGTTTGATACCGACGGGGTCCTCGTCAATGCGGAGGAGGAACTCGAAGCAGCGGTCCTCCTGCAAAGACGACAACGACGCATGCAACGACGATCGTGGGGTCGTAGCTGCTCCACCTTGGCGGGCCCATCCCCGGGGGCGACCACGCCTGCGGCCTCGACCGCCTCGCCGGCCACCTGGACCCACCATGAACTTCCTCGTGGGGCTGGCTGCGTCGCAGGAAGAGCTAGGCGGCGATACGGTGGAGGTTGTGGGGGCTAGGGTTTGTGTGGACGAGTGGATGAGAAAGACGAGCACGCTCTCTCTTTATATAGGCCCGAGGAAGGTGGCGGGCGCGGCACGTGTGGCATCGCCATTACTGTGTTGGCAGAGGTGGGGAGTGGTAGCTCGACAGGCGAGGCATCGCCATTAACGTGGCGCAGATTGCGAAAGCGACGCAGCGGCACCAGTCGCGCCTGGGTCACTGCTAGACGGGCCCGACGAAACATCCGCTAGACGCGAGCAGACACTTTGCGCGTCCGCACAGCGTCCGCAGAGACGCATCCGAGGCGCATATTTGGGCCAGGTTTGCGTCACTGCTGGAGCAGGACCCAAACGCATATTTCGACCACGCGGACGCAAACGGTCGCTCAGCGTCCGTTTGAGTCGCTCAGTTGGAGATGCCCTAAGTTAAATTTGAATTAATTTATATCATGCGTTTCGGTTTAACAGCGGAACGCGTAGTTTAAGATAAACTTTAACCATTAATTTGGTCAACACAATATAAATTATATGTCTACAAAGGCTATATCGTTAGATTCATAATTCAAAAAGTTTTCGAATGATATATTTCGAAAAAGATCCAATTGGTCAAAATGTTTTTTAAAACTAAATGCGTGCATGTTAAATTAATATCACTTGATTTGTCTTGAAATTTAGATTTATAATCTACAAATTCGACATCACATATATTTATTCTTACGTCTATAGAGTTAATAAAATTCAAAAGAAATTGATCGTTGGGCAAAATTAAAAGTACAATTATTCGTAGAATAGAGGGATACCAAAGACGATTTCACCGGTACAGATTGGACCAAGAACCGCCCGAATAGGTAGATGTGGCGCCTGTAACTTCAACAGTTCTACCTCATCGGCAGACTTGCTGCCATCAAGGCAAAAATGGCATAGAAATTATTTCTTTTTACACATAGCCACAGAAGTTACGTTTTCTTGAAAATTTGTATGCGAACATAAAATGTCCATATGTAAACACACAATTTATTTCAATTTTGTGGACATTTTAAAATATGTTTTAAACAATGGGTGCATATACACCTAGAACTTAAGATAGATTTCCGTGCCACATCGTCTTACGTCAAAAAAAAAAAAAAGCGGAGGAAGTTCTACCGTAGGGAGCCTGTAATATCTTCTGTCATTGTGGTTGGGATAACTAAAAAAAATAGTGAGCTAAATGAAATAGTGTGGTCTTTCAAAATACGCTATGCACGTTATAACGTGCTAATAGTACGCTATTTTACAAAATAGCATAAAAAATATAAAATAATTTACAAATATAGCATGTATATATACTAAGAGTTTCAGCAACAAAAAAGTTCGTCAAGATCACAATGATCACCAAATCAAATTTTAAAAAGTCCAGATAACAATAGCATACAAAGATTTGTAACGTTCTAACAAGTAACATCAACAATTCAACAACAGTAATCCAGAACTAGATAGAGAATAAAAATTTAAGAACTAACGAGCCAACAACATGGAAGAAGTAGTAAACAATCAAAATCAGGTGAACTAGAAGGAGAATGAATGGTGTCATCATCCAATTCAGAAGAAGAATCCGCAGATTGCATCTCATTGTCATGAAAAACTACAAGCTACTTCTTCCAAGGCTTTCTTTTTGTTGTAGCAGTAGCTCTTACTCGTTGTGATGTTGATTCTTCTTATTCAACATGTACACAACATGCGAGGATGCATGGGAAGTGTCCATGTGGTTCCGTGGTTGCCGACGGGTTGAATGGCTAGCGCTGCAAATGTGAATTTTGGAGGCACGTGGGCAAAAAGGATCAAAATGGCTAGTCGGCTCCTCTATTTCCATGTGAGAAAATAGCGCTGCTACAACGCTACGAAAAGAATAGAGCTCATAGCTCCGCTAATAGCGGGATTAGCGTCCTAGCGAGCCAAATATGCATTGCGTAGCGTTCACTCTCCAAATAAACTATAAGGCCGCAATAACGCCGAAATCGTGCGTAATTTTTTTTTTGGGATAACTCATCATTTTCTTACCCACTAGGATTAGATGGCTGTGGTTATTGATAGCATTGGAAATTTATGATAAAAATGCATACTCTAATCATGCATGAATCATTCTCGTTTCCTAAAACATAACAAATTTGAGCAGGCTATAACAAATACAGGTGACCCCTTCCCCCTGTCAACAACTAAAGTGGAAGGAATAAATCAGACCACTAAGGGGTATCGGAAGATCCTAGCCGTCCACATGGGGCCAAAGTTTGAAAAGTGGTGACACCAAAGCAAAAGCCATAACAAATATATATTTTTTGGTGGAGGTAGTACCATTTAGCATATCTTTCTTTGCCGGAGAGTGATACGTCTCCGACGTATCGATAATTTCTTATGTTCCATGCCACATTATTGATGATATCTACATGTTTTATGCATACTTTATGTCATATTTATGCATTTTCCGGCACTAACCTATTAACGACATGCCGAAGAGACAGTTGCTGTTTTCTGCTGTTTTTGGTTTCAGAAATCCTAGTAAGGAAATATTCTCGGAATTGGACGAAATCAACGCCCAGGGGCCTATTTTCACACGAAGCTTCCAGAAGACCGAAGGGAAGACGAAGTGGGGCCACGGGGCGCCGCCACACTAGGGCGGCGCGGCCCAAGGGGGGCCCGCCCCGGCCTAGCGTGTGGGGCCCCCGTGTGGCCCCCTGACCTGCCCTTCCGCCTACATATAGACTTCGTCGCGAAACCCCCAGTACAGAGAGCCACGATACGGAAAACCTTCCAGAGACGCCGCCGCCGCCAATCCCATCTCGGGGTATTCAGGAGATCGCCTCCGGCACCCTGCCGGAGAGGGGAATCATCTCCCGGAGGACTCTTCACCGCCATGGTCGCCTCCAGAGTGATGAGTGAGTAGTTCACCCCTGGACTATGGGTCCATAGCAGTAGCTAGATGGTTGTCTTCTCCTCATTATGCTTCATTGTCGGATCTTGTGAGCTGCCTAACATAATCAAGATCATTGATGTCTACGCCCCCTCCTTTTCCTGTAGACAGTGTTGGGCCTCCAAGAGCAGAGGTTTGTAGAACAGCAGCAAGTTTTCCCTTAAGTGGATCACCCAAGGTTTATCGAACTCAGGGAGGAAGAGGTCAAAGATATCCCTCTCATGCAACCCTGCAACCACAAAGCAAGAAGTCTCTTGTGTCCCCAACACACCTAATAGGTGCACTAGTTCGGCGAAGAGATAGTGAAATACAGGTGGTATGAATAAATAGTAGCAACGGCACCAGAAAAGTGCTTTGCCCAGGATAGTAAACAAGCAGTAGTAACGCAACAGTAGTAACGCAGTAAAATAGTAAACAAGCAGTGATAGCAGTATTTAGGAACAAGGCCTAGGGATCAGACTTTCACTAGTGGACACTCTCAACTTTGATCACATAACAGAATAGATAAATGCATACTCTACACTCTTTTGTTGGATGATGAACACATTGCGTAGGATTACACGAACCCTCAATGCCGGAGTTAACAAGCTCCACAATTCAATGTTCATATTTAAATAACCTTAGAGTGCATGAAAGATCAATACGACTAAACCAAGTACTAACATAGTATGCACACTGTCACCTTCACACTATGTAGGAGGAATAGATCACATCAATACAATCATAGCAATAATTAACTTCATAATCTACAAGAGATCATAATCATAGCATACGCCAAGTACTAACACGGATGCACACACTGTCACCATTACACCGTGCAGGAGGAATAAAACTACTTTAATAACATCACTAGAGTAGCACATAGATAAATTGTGATACAAAACTCATATGAATCTCAATCATGTAAAGCAGCTCATGAGATTATTGTATTGAGGTACATGGGAGAGAGATGAACCACATAGCTACAGCGGAGCCCTCAGCCTCGGGGGTGGATTACTCCCTCCTCATCATGGAGGCAGCGATGGCGGTGAAGATGGCGGTGAAGACGGCGGTGGAGATGGCTCCGGGGCAATTCCCCGTCCTGGCAGGGTGCCGAACGGCCGACTTCTGTCCCCCGAATTGGACTTTCGCGATGGCGGCGGCTCCGGATGGTTTTCTCTCGTTTCCGTCGAACCGGTCGATGTTTTTAGGTCGGGGACGAATATATAGGCGGAGAGGCGGTGCAAGGAGGCGGCCGGGGCCCCCACACCATAGGCCGGCGCGGCCAGGGGGCCACCCGCGCCGCCTTATGGTGTGGGCCCCCTGCTGCCCGCCTCCGACTCTCCTTCGGTGTTCCGGAAGCTTCCGGGAATTCTAAGACTTTCGATGTTGATTTTGTCCGATTCCGAAAATATTTCCTTACTAGGATTTCTGAAACCAAAAACAGCAGAAAACAGCAACTGGCCTTTCGGCATCTCGTCAATAGGTTAGTTCCGGAAAACGCATAAAAATGATATAAAGTGTGAACAAAACATGTTGGTATTGTCATAAAACAAGCATGGAACATCAGAAATTATAGATACGTTGGAGACGTATCAAGCATCCCTAAGCTTAGTTCCTACTCGTCCTCGAGTAGGTAAACGATAAAAGATAATTTCGAGGTGACATGCTACCAACATAATCTTAATCATACCATTGTAAAGCTTATGAGATGAATGCAGCGATTCGAAACAATGTAAATGCAATGAGTAAACAATTGAATCATATAGCAAAGACTTTTCATGAATAGTACTTTCAAGACAAGCATCAATAAGTCTTGCATAAGAGTTACTCATAAAGCAATAAATTCTTAGTAAAAGGTATTGAAGCAACACAATGGAAGATTAAGTTTCAGCGGTTGCTTTCAACTTGTAACATGTATATCTTATGAATAGTTGTCAATGCAAAGCAATATAACAAGTGCAATAAGCAAGTATGTAAGAATCAATGCACAGTTAACACAAGTGTTTGCTTCTAAGATAGAGAGAAATGGGTGAACTGACTCAACAATGAAAGTAAAAGAATGGTCCTCCATAGAGGAAAAGCATCGATTGCTATATTTGTGCTAGAGCTTTGATTTTGAAAACATGAAACAATTTTGTCAACGGTAGTAATAAAGCATATGTATCATGTAAATTATATCTTACAAGTTGCAAGCCTCATGCATAGTATACTAATAGTGCCCGCACCTTGTCCTAATTAGCTTGGACTACCGGATCATCGCAATGCACATGTTTTAACCAAGTGTCACAATGGGGTACCTCTATGCCGCCTGTACAAAGGTCTAAGGAGAAAGCTCGCATTGGATTTCTCGCTATTGATTATTCTCAACTTAGACATCCATACCGGGACAACATAGACAACAGATAATGGACTCCTCTTTTATGCATAAGCATGTGGCAACAATTAATTTTTCTCATATGAGATTGAGGATATTGTCCAAAACTGAAACTTCCACCATGGATCATGGCTTTAGTTAGCGGCCCAATGTTCTTCTCTAACAATATGCATGCTTAACCATAAGGTGGTAGATCTCTCTTACTTCAGACAAGACGAACATGCATAGCAACTCACATGAAATTCAACAAAGAATAGTTGATGGCGTCCCCAGTGAACATGGTTATCGCACAACAAGCAACTTAATAAGAGATAAAGTGCATAAGTACATATTCAATACCACAATAGTTTTTAAGCTATTTGTCCCATGAGCTATATATTGTAAAGGTGAAGAGTGGAAATTTAAAGGTGGCACTCAAGCAATTTACTTTGGAATGGCGGAGAAATACCATGTAGTAGGTAGGTATGGTGGACACAAATGGCATAGTGGTTGGCTCAAGGATTTTGGATGCATGAGAAGTATTCCCTCTCGATACAAGTTTTAGGCTAGCAAGGTTATTTGAAACAAACACAAGGATGAACCGGTGCAGCAAAGCTCACATAAAAGACATATTGAAAACATTATAAGACTCTACACCGTCTTCCTTGTTGTTCAAACTCAATACTAGAAATTATCTAGACCTTAGAGAGATCAAATATGCAAACCAAATTTTAGCATTCTCTATGTATTTCTTCATTAATTTGTGTATGATGCAAGAGCTTAAACATGAGCACAACAATTGCCAAGTATCACATTATCCAAGACATTATAGCAATTTACTACATGTATCATTTTCCAATTCCAACCATATAACAATTTAACGAAGAAGAAACTTCGCCATGAATATTATGAGTAGAGCCTAAGGACATACTTGTCCATATGCAACAGCGGAGCGTGTCTCTCTCCCACACAAGCATGATGTAATCCAATTTATTCAAACACAAACAAAAATAAAAACATACAGACGCTCCAAGTAAAGCACATAAGATGTGACCGAATAAAAATATAGTTTCAAGAGAAGGAACCTGATAATTTGTCGATGAAGAAGGGGATACCTTGGGCATCCCCAAGCTTAGACGCTTGAGTCTTCTTAGAATATGCAGGGGTGAACCACCGGGGCATCCCCAAACTTAGAGCTTTCACTCTTCTTGATCATAGTATATCATCCTCCTCTCTTGACCCTTGAAAACTTCCTTCACACCAAACTTCTCATAAACTTCATTAGAGGGGTTAGTACATAATCAAAAACTTACATGTTCAGAGGTGACACAATCATTCTTAACACTTCTGGACATTGCTCAAAGCTACTGGAAGGTAATGGAACAAAGAAATCCACCCAACACAGCGAAAGAAGCAATGCGAAATAAAAGGCAGAATCTGTCAAAACAGAACAGTCCGTAAAGATGAATTTTTAATAAATACTTCCGTTGCTCAAATCAGAAAACTCAAAACTAATGAAAGTTGCATACATATCTGAGGAACACGCACGTAAATTGGCATATTTTTCTAATTTTTCTACAGAGAAAACAGCCCAGATTCGTGACAGATAGAAATCTGTTTCTGCACAGAAATCCAAATCTAGTATCAACCTTCGATTAGAGGCTTCACTTAGCACAACAAAACACAAAACTAAGATAAGGAGAGGTTGCTACAGTAGTAAACAACTTCCAAGAAATAAATATAAAACAAAGTACTGTAGCAAAATAACACATGGGTTATCTCCCAAGAAGTTTTTTTCTTTATAGCCATTAAGATGGGCTCAGCAGTTTTAATGATGCACTCGCAAGAAATAGTATTTGAAGCAAAAGAGAGCATCAAGAGGCAAGTATGAAACAAATTTAAGCCTAACATGCTTCCTATGCAGAGGAATCTTGTACACAAATGAACTCATGAAGAACAAAGTGACAAGCATAAGAGGATAAAACACGAGTAACTTCAAGATTCTCAACATAAAGAGGGGAAACTTAATATTATTAAGATGCATATAACCATATTTCCCTCTCTCATAATAACTTTCAGTAGCATCATTGATGAAATCCACAATATACCCATCACTTAAAACATTCTTATCATGGTCCATATGCATAGGAGTATCATTAATTTTGGCATAAGAAGAGTTATTCTCATTAATAGTAATTGGAGTAAGATTATTATCAAGAATTTGAACATGGTAAACAAGTTGCATATTAAGGGAATTGTTTTTGGTAATCCAATCATGACTAGGATAGTTATAATCTATATCATAGCATTCTTTATAATAATCATCAAATATCGGAGGCACAATGTCATCATAAGAAATAGAATAGTTATCTTTCACAGTCGGTTTATCTGTGTCCACACCATCATTGTTATTAGAAGGAGATGTATCAAGAACATAATGACCAGTAGCAAAAGGATTTTCAAACACCTCTTCCCCAAGCTTAGAGCTTTCTATATCATTATGGGAGGAAGCATGGATAGCACTGACACTATGGCAATTATTGTCATCATCATTTTCAGAATTAGTTTCCAGAGATTTGCAATATCAAAAGTAGTGTGCTCATTCAAATCATGATTGCTAATGTATGTAGAGGGCATAGGAAGATCATCGTATTCAGATTCATTATCACAATAATCATTAGGAGCAACATACTTACGGTTACCTAGCGTTATCTCATTCACGCGGGGATACGCCGTTACCTCTTTCTTTTGATTCTCCTTCTTCTTCTTCTTCTTCGTTCCCTTCTTCTTCTTCTTCTCTTCCTTCTCCTCGTTCCCTTCTTTAGGAGGAAGAGGCTTGAAGGGTAGCTTGTCCGCATAACCTGATTTACTTTCGTAAACAATAGAAGAAACTTGGGAGGATCCCTCCTTTTCATTAATTAGTTGAAAACACACAGCGGTCCTATCATATTTTGGCAAGGTGTCATCTTCTAAAATATTTTGTATGTAAGTATTTGTATGGCTATTATCAATGCAATAAGAAAAACACCCATGTAGGACATCATCAATATCAAGATCACTCATATGTAACAAAGAGATTTTTCTCGACAGTTCTTTACACCCCAAAAATAAAGTAAGTTCATCATGCTGATTAGGAGTAATTTCACCATCACAATACAAATTTGCAGCACTCACTGGGTTCAAATTATCATTGGAGGAGCATTGAAAATTAAAATGACCCACTTCATGGCAAACTTCACAAATAAAAGGATAGAGGGCACAAACTTTTTTACCAAGATCATCTAGAGCCCTAAGCCACTTTCTAGTTTTTTCAGTAGTATGATGGATACAATATTCATCTTTGATTTGATTAATTCCACAAGGTCTATGTATTCCACAAAAATTAACATGCTTATAGAAAATAGCATTCTTAGGAGTTTGAGCATGCTTATTGCAATAATTAACAACAATTTCATTCTTCATGCAAGCCTCTTTAAAAGGTTCATGATACTTATCAAAATTCTTTTTAGGCAATTCAAAATGAGAAGCAAAGGCTTTATAAAGATTTGCAAGCAACTTGAGAGTCAAGACCATAAGTAGCACTCATATTTCGAAATTTATCGGTATCCATAAAAGCTTCAATGCATTCAAAATCATAATTTATACCGACTCTTTACCTTCATTGTTCTCCCATCCTTCAGCGTTCTCCTTAATCCGATCAAGAAGATCCCACCTAGCTTCAACCTCCTTGCTTGTGAAAGATCCCTCCGAACACGCGTCCGGATAGTCCCCGTGTTGTCCTGAAAGCCTCGCATAAAAATTGTTAACAATAACATTACGGGGGAGCTCATGAATGGGACATTTGAGCATTAGTGACTTCGATCTCCCCCACGCTTGAGAAATACTCTCTCCATCACGAGGATAAAAGTTATAAATATAATTCCCATCAATATGCACTTCATGAGGAGGATAAAATTTAGAATAAAAGAGAGATGCAATTTCCTCCCAACCAAGAGAATGTCTATTCTCCAACAATTTATACCAATGCGCCGCTTTACCGGACAGATGAAACAGAGAATAGCTTCTTCCTCACTTCATCCATAGAGATACCTGCACACTTGAATAACCCGCATAATTCGTGCAAAAACAAGTAAATGATCTCTAGGATGGACAGTTCCATCCCCTTTATAGTGGTTGTCCATAACACGTTCAATAATTTTCATAGGTATTTTATACGGAATACTTTCAGCAGTGGATTTAAAATATCGAAGCATCATTAGAGTTATCGCACATGGGAGATAAAGCATTATCGGAACAAATTTTCTCCCTAAAGATGGGAAGCTAAAAAGATCACAAAAACTAGCTTCCCCAAGCTTAGACTTCTCCATAGCATTAGCAGTAATTGCATTCATACTAATAACATCGCTACTAGCATGCAAATAAGGTTCCATAGGTTTTTTAATTTTCGCATCAAACAATTCTAAATCAGGAAAAAGACTAAAAAGCTCACCAATTTTGTTGTTGTTTTCCATTATGCCTAACTAGTGTAAACAAGAAACAAAAAGTTGCAATTGCAGGATCTAAAGGAAATAGCTTCGAGTACTTACAACGGCGCCGGAAAATAGCTTAGTAGCCGGGATCCGGAGTGTGAGTACCTTTTACCTTTCCTCCCCGGCAACGGCGCCAGAAAATAGCTTGATGTCTACGCCCCCCTCCTTTTCCTGTAGACAGTGTTGGGCCTCCAAGAGCAGAGGTTTGTAAAACAGCGAGCAAGTTTTCCCTTAAGTGGATCACCCAAGGTTTATCGAACTCGGGGAGGAAGAGGTCAAAGATATCCCTCTCATGCAACCCCGCAACCACAAAGCAAGAAGTCTCTTCGTCCCCAACACACCTAATAGGTGCACTAGTTCGGCGAAGAGATAGTGAAATACAGGTGGTATGAATAAATAGTAGCAACGGCACCGGAAAAGTGCTTTGCCCGGGACAAGTAAACAAGCGAGTAGTAACGCAGCGAGTAGTAACGCAGTAAAACAAGTAAACAAGCAGTGATAGCGGTATTTAGGAACAAGGCCTAGGGATCGGACTTTCACTAGTGGACACTCTCAACTTTGATCACATAACGAATAGATAAATGCATACTCTACACTCTTTTGTTGGATGATGAACACATTGCGTAGGATTACACGAACCCTCAATGCCGGAGTTAACAAGCTCCACAATTCAATGTTCATATTTAAATAACCTTAGAGTGCATGAAAGATCAATACGACTAAACCAAGTACTAACATAGTATGCACACTGTCACCTTCACACTATGTAGGAGGAATAGATCACATCAATACAATCATAGCAATAATTAACTTCATAATCTACAAGAGATCATAATCATAGCATACGCCAAGTACTAACACGGATGCACACACTGTCACCATTACACCGTGCGGGAGGAATAAAACTACTTTAATAACATCACTAGAGTAGCACATAGATAAATTGTGATACAAAACTCATATGAATCTCAATCATGTAAAGCAGCTCATGAGATTATTGTATTGAGGTACATGGGAGAGAGATGAACCACATAGCTACAGCGGAGCCCTCAGCCTCGGGGGTGGATTACTCCCTCCTCATCATGGAGGCAGCGATGGCGGTGAAGATGGCGGTGAAGACGGCGGTGGAGATGGCTCCGGGGGCAATTCCCCGTCCCGGCAGGGTGCCGGAACAGCGACTTCGTCCCCGAATTGGACTTTCGCGATGGCGGCGGCTCTGGATGGTTTTCTCTGTTTCCGTCGAACTGGTCGATGTTTTTAGGTCAGGGACGAATATATAGGCGGAGAGGCGGCGCAAGGAGGCGGCTGGGGCCCCCACACCATAGGCTGGCGCGGCCAGGGGGCCACCCACGCCGCCTTATGGTGTGGGCCCCCCGCTGCCCGCCTCCGACTCTCCTTCGGTGTTCCGGAAGCTTCCGGGAATTCTAAGACTTTCGGTGTTGATTTCGTCCGATTCCGAAAATATTTCCTTACTAGGATTTCTGAAACCAAAAACAGCAGAAAACAAGCAATCGGCCTTTCGGCATCTCGTCAATAGGTTAGTTCCGGAAAACGCATAAAAATGATATAAAGTGTGAACAAAACATGTTGGTATTGTCATAAAACAAGCATGGAACATCAGAAATTATAGATACGTTGGAGACGTATCAATCATCTATCTGTAATGCTATATGTTGTGTTTGTTGGGATCCGATGGATAGAGAATACTATGTTATGTTGATTATCAATCTATCTATGTGTTGTTTATGATCTTGCATGCTCTCCGTTATTAGTAGAGGCTCTGGCCAAGTTTTTACTCTTAACTCCAAGAGGGAGTATTTATGCTCGATAGTGGGTTCATGCTTCCATTAAATCTGGGACAGTGACAGAAAGTTCTAAGGTTGTGGATGTGCTGTTGCCACTAGGGATAAAACATTGATGCTATGTCCGAGGATGTAGTTATTGGTTACATTACGCACCATACTTAATGCAATTGTCTGTTGTTTGCAACTTAATACTGGAAGGGGTTCGGATGATAACCTGAAGGTGGAATTTTTAGGCATAGATGCATGTTGGATAGCGGTCTATGTACTTTGTCGTAATGCCCAATTAAATCTCACAATACTCATCATATCATATATGTGCATTGTCATGCCCTCTCTATTTGTCAATTGCCCAACTGTAATTTGTTCACCCAACATGCTGTTTATCTTATGGGAGAGACACCTCTAGTGAATTGTGGACCCCGGTCCATTCTTTTAATCGAATACAAATCTGCTGCAATACTTGTTCTACTGTTCTCTGCAAACAATCATCATCCACACTATACATCTAATCCTTTGTTACAGCAAGCCGGTGAGATTGACAACCTCACTGTTTCGTTGGGGCAAAGTACTTTGGTTGTGTTGTGCAGGTTCCACGTTGGCGCCGGAATCCCTGATGTTGCGCCGCACTACATTTCGCCGCCATCAACCTTCAATGTGCTTCTTGGCTCCTACTGGTTCGATAAAACTTGGTTTCTTACTGAGGGAAAACTTTCCGCTGTACGCATCACACCTTCCTGTTGGGGTTCCCAACGGACGCGTGATGTACGCGTATCAAGCTCTTTTTCTGGCGCCGTTGCCGGGGACCTGAAGAAAAGTTACACCACAGAGATCTCTAACTCCCGCGTCAACTTTGCGCCAACAGCTCATTTTCTGGCGTCGTTGCCGGGGAGATCGAGACACGCTGCAAGGGGAGTCTCCACATCCCAATCTCTTTACTTTGTTTTTGTCTTGCTTTATTTTATTTATTACTTTGTTTGCTGCACTAAATCAAAATACAAAAAAAATTAGTTGTTAGTTTTACTTTATTTGCTATCTTGTTTGCTATATTAAAAACACAAAAAAATTAGTTACTTGCATTTACTTTATCTAGTTTGCTTTATTTACTATTGCTAAAATGGGTACTCCTGAAAATACTAAGTTGTGTGACTTCACAACCACAAATAATAATGATTTCTTATGCACACCTATTGCTCCACCTGCTACTACAGCGAGAATTCTTTGAAATTAAACCTCGCTTTCTCGAATCTTGTTATGCGAGAGCAATTTTCTGGTGTTAGTTCTGATGATGCTGCTGCCCATCTTAATAATTTTATTGAACTTTGTGAAATGCAAAAGTATAAAGATGTAGATGGTGACATAATAAAATTAAAATTGTTCCCTTTCTCATTAAGAGGAAGAGCTAAAGATTGGTTGCTATCTCTGCCTAAGAATAGTATTGATTCATGGACTAAATGCAAGGATGCTTTTATCGGTAGATATTATCCCCCTGCTAAAATTATATCTTTGAGGAGTAGCATAATGAATTTTAAACAATTGGATACTGAGCATGTTGCACAAGCATGGGAAAGAATGAAATCTTCAGTTAAAAATTGCCCAACCCATGGACTGACTACTTGGATGATCATCCAAACCTTTTATGCAGGACTGAATTTTTCTTCGCGGAACCTATTGGATTCAGCTGCTGGAGGTACCTTTATGTCCATCACTCTTGGTGAAGCAACAAAGCTTCTTGATAATATGATGATTAATAACTCTGAATGGCACACGGAAAGGGCTCCACAAGGTAAGAAGGTAAATTCTGTTGAAGAAACCTCTTCCTTGAGTGATAAGATTGATGCTATTATGACTATGCTTGTGAATGGTAGGACTAATGTTGATCCTAATAATGTTCCGTTAGCTTCATTGGTTGCTCAAAAAGAACATGTTGATGTGAATTTCATTAAAAATAACAATTATAATAATTCTAGGCCATATCCTGTTAATGGTAACTCTTATGGTAGATATGCTTCACCTAATGAGGAAAAGATGTTAGAAATTGAAAGATCCACCAAGAACTTTATGCAATCACAATATGAGTAAAATAAATTGTTTACTAAAACTATGAATGAGCAATCTACCTTGTTGAAGAATATAGGAAATCAACTTGAAAATCTGAATATGGAGATCTCTGGGTTGCAAACTAAACTTGCAAATGCTGAAAACCGAATCTCATACATGTCTACGTCACAATCTTCTTTAATTAATAAAATGGCTGCTAAACCCGAGGATATAGATTATAAAATTGTTACTACAGCAAATGCCATCCAAGTTAGAATTAATGAGAATATAAGATTGATGGCCGAATTGCGTGCTAGGTGGGAGAAAGAAGAAAATGCTAAAGAAGAAAATATAGCTAAAGTTTGGACTATTACCACCACTAGTAATGCTAATGCTTCACATGTTGCTGCACCTCCTACTATTAATGGTAAAATAATTGGTGTTGGCAATGTTTCCACTTCTAATGCAAAGCGCGAAAAACTGCCTGAAACTGCTAAAACTGCTGAAACTCGCTCGTGATAAAGCCGCTGAAATTTTTTCCAACATTGGGGACAATGATCCCATTGCTTTAGATTATAATGGTTTGGATTTTGATGATTGCCACATCTCTGAAGTTATAAAGTTCTTACAAAAACTTGCTAAGAGTCCTAATGCTAGTGCTATAAATTTGGCTTTCACGAAACATATTACAAATGCTCTCATAAAAGCTAGAGAAGAGAAACTAAATCGCGAAACTTCTATTCCTAGGAAGCTAGAGGATGGTTGGGAGCCCATCATTAAGATGAAGGTCAATGATTTTGATTGTAATGCTTTATGTGATCTTGGTGCAAGTATTTCCGTTATGCCTAAGAAAATCTATAATATGCTTGACTTGGCACCATTGAAAAATTGTTATTTGGATGTTAATCTTGCTGATAACTCTACAAAGAAACCTTTGGGGAGAGTTGATAATGTTCGCATTACCGTTAACAATAACCTTGTCCCCGTTGATTTTGTTGTCTTGGATATTGAATGCAATGCATCTTGTCCCATTATATTGGGAAGACCTTTTTCTTCGAACTGTTGGTGCTATCATTGATATGAAGAAAGGTAATATTAAATATCAATTTCCTCTCAAGAAAGGTATGAAACACTTCTCTAGAAAAAGAATGAAGTTACCTTTTGATTCTATTATTAGAACAAATTATGATGTTGATGCTTCGTCTCTTGATAATACTTGATATACATTTTCTGCGCCTAGCTGAAAGGCGTTAAAGAAAAGCGCTTATGAGAGACAACCCATGTTTTTACTACAGTACTTTTATTTTATATTTGAGTCTTGGAAGTTGTTACTACTGTAGCAACCTCTCCTTATCTTAGTTTTGTGCATTGTTGTGCCAAGTAAAGTCGTTGATAGTAAGGTTCATACTAGATTTGGATTATCGCGCAGAAACAGATTTCTTTGTCTGTCACGAATCTGGGCCTAATTCTCTGTAGGTAACTCAGAAAATTATGCCAATTTACGTGAGTGATCCTCAGATATGTACGCAACTTTCATTCAATTTGAGCATTTTCATTTGAGCAAGTCTGGTGCCTCAATAAAATTCGTCTTTACAAACTGTTCTGTTTTGACAGATTCTGCCTTTTATTTCGCATTGCCCATTTTGCTATGCTTGATGGATTTTTCGATTCCACTAAATTTCAGTAGCTTTGTGCAATGTCCAGAAGTATTAAGAATGATTGTGTCACCTCTGAACATGTAAATTTTAATTGTGCACTAACCCTCTAATGAGTTGTTTTGAGTTTGGTGTGGAGGAAGTTTTCAAGGATCAAGAGAGGGAGATGATACAATATGATCAAGGAGAGTGAAAGCTCTAAGCTTGGGGATGCCCCGGTGGTTCACCCTTGCATATATCAATAAGACTCAAGCGTCTAAGCTTGGGGATGCCCAAGGCATCCCCTTCTTCATCGACAACATTATCAGGTTCCTCTAGTGAAACTATATTTTTATTCCATCACATCTTATGTGCTTTGCTTGGAGCGTCGGTTTGTTTTTGTTTTTGTTTTGTTTGAATAAAATGGATCCTAGCATTCATTGTGTGGGAGAGAGACACGCTCCGCTGTTTCATATGGACAAGTATGTCCTTAGGCTTTACTCATAGTATTCATGGCGAAAGTTTCTTCTTCGTTAAATTGTTATATGGTTGGAATTGGAAAATGATACATGTAGTAATTGCTATAATGTCTTGGATAATGTGATACTTGGCAATTGTTGTGCTCATGTTTAAGCTCTTGCATCATATACTTTGCACCCATTAATGAAGAAATACATAGAGCTTGCTAAATTTTGGTTTGCATAATTGGTCTCTCTAAGGTCTAGATAATTTCTAGTATTGAGTTTGAACAACAAGGAAGACGGTGTAGAGTCTTATAATGTTTACAATATGTCTTTTATGTGAGTTTTGCTGCACCGGTTCATCCTTGTGTTTGTTTCAAATAGCCTTGCTAGCCTAAACCTTGTATCGAGAGGGAATACTTCTGATGCATCCAAAATCCTTGAGTCAACCACTATGTCATTTGTGTCCACCATACCTACTTACTACATGGTATTTCTCTGCCATTCCAAAGTAAATTGCTTGAGTGCTACCTTTAAAATTTCCATTCTTCACCTTTACAATATATAGCTCATGGGACAAATAGCCTAAAAACTATTGTGGTATTGAATATGTACTTATGCACTTTATCTCTTATTAAGTTGCTTGTTGTGCGATAACCATGTTCCTCGGGGACGCCATCAACTACTCTTTGTTGAATATCATGTGAGTTGCTATGCATGTTCGTCTTGTCCGAAGTAAGGGAGATTTACCACTAAAATGGTTAGAGCATGCATAATGTTAGAGAAGAACATTGGGCCGCTAACTAAAGCCATGATCCATGGTGGAAGTTTCAGTTTTGGACAAATATCCTCAATCTCATATGAGAAAATTAATTGTTGCTACATGCTTATGCATAAAAGAGGAGTCCATTATCTGTTGTCTATGTTGTGCCGATATGGATATCTAAGTTGAGAATAATCAATAGCGAGAAATCCGATGCGAGCTTTCTCCTTAGACCTTTGTACAGGCGGCATAGAGGTACCCCTTTGTGACACTTGGTTAAAACATGTGCATTGCGATGATAATCCAGGTAATCCGAGCTAATTAGGACAAGGTGCGGGCACTATTAGTATACTATGCATGAGGCTTGCAACTTGTAAGATATAATTTACATAACACATATGCTTTATTACTACCGTTGACAAAATTGTTTCTTGTTTTCAAAACAAAAGCTCTAGCACAAATATAGCAATCAATGCTTCCCTCTGCGAAGGGCCATTCTTTTACTTTTATTGTTGAGTCAGTTCACCTATTTCTCTCCACCTCAAGATGCAAACACTTGTGTGAACTGTGCATTGATTCCTACATACTTGCATATTGCACTTGTTATATTACTCTATGTTGACAATATCCATGAGATACACATGTTACAAGTTGAAAGCAACCGCTGGAACTTAATCTTCCTTTGTGTTGCTTCAATGCCTCTACTATGAATTATTGCTTTATGAGTTAACTCTTATGCAAGACTTATTGATGCTTGTCTTGAAGTACTATTCATGAAAAGTCTTTGCTTTATGATTCAATTGTTTACTCATGTCATTTACATTGTTTGGATCGCTGCATTCATTACATATGCTTACAATAGTATGATCAAGGTTATGATGGCATGTCACTCCAGAAATTATCTTTGTTATCGTTTACCTGCTCGGGACGAGCATAAACTAAGCTTGGGGATGCTGATACGTCTCCGACGTATCGATAATTTCTTACGTTCCATGCCACATTATTGATGATATCTACATATTTTATGCATACTTTATGTCATATTTATGCATTTTCCGGCACTAACCTATTAACGAGATGCCGAAGAGCCGATTCATCGTTTTCTGCTGTTTTTGGTTTCAGAAATCCTAGTAAGGAAATATTCTCGGAATTGGACGAAATCAACGCCCAGGGACCTATTTTCACACGAAGCTTCCAGAAGACCGAAGGGAAGACGAAGTGGGGCCACGGGGCGCCGCCACACTAGGGCGGCGCGGTCCAAGGGGGGCCCGCGCCGGCCTAGCGTGTGGGGCCCCCGTGTGGACCCCTGACCTGCCCTTCCGCCTACATATAGACTTCGTCGCGAAACCCCCGATACGAGAGAGCCACGATACGGAAAACCTTCCCGGAGACGCCGCCGCCGCCAATCCCATCTCGGGGGATTCGGGAGATCGCCTCCAGAGCACCTCGCCGGAGAGGGGAATCATCTCCCGGAGGACTCTTCACCGCCATGGTCGCCTCCGGAGTGATGAGTGAGTAGTTCACCCCTGGACTATGGGTCCATAGCAGTAGCTAGATGGTTTTCTTCTCCTCATTATGCTTCATTGTCGGATCTTGTGAGCTGCCTAACATGATCAAGATCATCTATCTGTAATGCTATATGTTGTGTTTGTTGGGATCCGATGGATAGAGAATACTATGTTATGTTGATTATCAATCTATCTATGTGTTGTTTATGATCTTGCATGCTCTCCGTTATTAGTAGAGGCTCTGGCCAAGTTTTTACTCTTAACTCCAAGAGGGAGTATTTATGCTCGATAGTGGGTTCATGCCTCCATTAAATCTGGGACAGTGACAGAAAGTTCTAAGGTTGTGGATGTGCTTGTTGCCACTAGGGATAAAACATTGATGCTATGTCCGAGGATGTAGTTATTGATTACATTACGCACCATACTTAATGCAATTGTCCGTTGTTTGCAACTTAATATCGGAAGGGGTTCGGATGATAACCCGAAGGTGGACTTTTTAGGCATAGATGCATGTCTGGATAGCGGTCTATGTACTTTGTCGTAATGCCCAATTAAATCTCACAATACTCATCATATCATATATGTGCATTGTCATGCCCTCTCTATTTGTCAATTGCCCAACTGTAATTTGTTCACCCAACATGCTATTTATCTTATGGGAGAGACACCTCTAGTGAACTGTGGACCCCGGTCCATTCTTTTAATCGAATACAAATCTGCTGCAATACTTGTTCTACTGTTCTCTGCAAACAATCATCATCCACACTATACATGTAATCCTTTGTTACACCAAGCCGGTGAGATTGACAACCTCACTGTTTCGTTGGGGCAAAGTACTTTGGTTGTGTTGTGCAGGTTCCACGTTGGCGCCAGAATCCCTGGTGTTGCGCCGCACTACATCTCGCCGCCATCAACCTTCAACGTGCTTCTTGGCTCCTACTCGTTCGATAAACCTTGGTTTCTTACTGAGGGAAAACTTGCCGATGTACGCATCACACCTTCCTCTTGGGGTTCCCAACAGACGCGTGCTGTACGTGTATCAAGCTCTTTTTCTGGCACCGTTGCCGGGGACCTGAAGAAAAGTTACACCACAGAGATCTCTAACTCCCACGTCAACTTTGCGCCAGCAGAGAGCTCGCTCTTTTTTGACATTCGACGAATGCACCACATAAGTTCACGAGGATTCTATGCTAAATACTACCACTAGTCCGGTGCGCTCTCACTCGGAGTGGCTGCCTCATGGCAACTTTGGCGATATGCTGGCAATTAGCGTGATGCCGATCTCCCCTCTCCCTTAATCCTCCATTTCCTTTACTCCATGTCCTAGATCCATTTGCTTTGAATCTTGTTCTCCTTGTCCTTCCATCTCCACGATCTACTCCTCTCCCCAAGTTTAATTACCTTTTCCCCTTTGTGATTCCGAAATCCTTTCCACTTTCTCAATCCTAATCTTCTAGTCCTCGTTTGGCTCTATCATCTACTCCCTATCAAAATCCTTCACCTTCAACTAAGCCTCCATGTAGAAAGCCTTGAATCCTTGATCTCCGCCCTCAAGACCGGAGGGATTTTTTCTGGTTTGACTCGGCTTTTACCCGCGGCTCCATAAACGTGCTATTTGGGGGCCTGTTTTGATTCAAGAAAGTGTCCCAACCCACAGGGCTTCCTTCCAGTTGAACTTTTGGAGGAGGTTACTGTGCTGCATTGGTTGGATTAAGGCATCAGTGGCAAGGGCTAATCGAAGAGGAGTTTGAGGGAGATGTAGATGCGGAAGTGAGTGCACAGACTGGTGGTGTGTCGGAGGCCGGTGCTGATGACAAAGTCGATAGGGTCAGCATGAAGGCCATAGGATGGAACTGCCAAGGCAAAGGCCTTGGCATGGAACTTGGCAGTGCAAAAATGTGCTACCTTGGCAACCTCATCTTCTCCACAAAGGCTCAGATCATCTTTGTCTCCGAAATCAAATCCTCGAAGGTAAAATCTTCTCATTTAATTTAGCGCTTTGGTATGGATGATAGTGTTGTTGTGCCTTCTCGGGACGGTCGGGAGGCCTCTGTCTCATGTGGAATGCCGACCTCCGAGTCACTATCCATGTAGAAAATTTTCATGTTATCTTAGGGTTGGTTGTAAATATCTCCTCTAGTCAAGAGTTTGGTTTAGTTTGCATCTATGGATATCCCTGTCACCGCCATACCAACGCGATATATGATCAAGTAGCCACTTTTGTGTATGATAATTTGGGTAAGCCTATGCTATGTATGGGATTGATGATGGCTACTAGCAACGCCAAAAAGATCTTGATACGTTGGGACTCCAAGTGCAGAGTGTTGTATCAGCAGAGTATCTTCCGCACAATGGTGTCTCGAGGGTTTATATCGAACTCTCGGGGAACTGGACAAAGAGTATTCTCTTCTCTCGTCTTCTAGCAATCCTGCAAGTAAAATAAAAGTCTTGTGTCCCCAACTCCACCGTGTGGTTGTTAAGCACAATGTTTTGCGTAATTAATTAAACACAAGTAAAAAATAAAGCGAATAAAACTAGATAGAATATAGTAACTAAGTAAAAACTGTAAAAATGTTGATCGTTTTTGGTGTTTTGGATGCAAAGAAATTAAATATTTTTGTATTTTCGTACTGCAAATAGAAAACAAGATAAAAGCAAAATAAAGGTGTCTCTTATGATAAAAAGTGGACCGGGGTTCATGGGTTCACTTAACTATTCTCTCTTTTAAGTTGCAGTGAATAAATAGTAATTTATCAATGAGATATGAGGATATAGAACAATAACCTGAGTAAAATACACATTTATATGGGCATCATGTCCTAACATAGAGATGGCGAAAGGAAACCATCCTAACCAGATGCCTTGATAGGTCCAATCTGAAATAATGCATCTCCTTTTCTTCATCCGGAAAATCCTTACATATATAGCTGATTGTTCATATCATCAGTAATTCTAACTGGAGTTAGATTAATAATAGCCTCCCAATTAAGAGTAGGGATGAAAGCTATCTTAAACAAAACAAAAAAAGAGTAGGGATGAATCAATGTTCTCAGTTGACACAGTATATTAACTAATTCTCCATCAATTTGATTAGTCATACAAATCTATGAGTCTGTTTGTAGGGATGAATCAGGTTGTTCGTCTAGTGCAAAATACTTGGATTGAGAAAACTTATTTCCCAACCGACTCTACATACTTGTTCATATATATCTACACAAATATTTACGGCCACGCTATAACAAGTATCTCATCTCGTGAGGGAAATGTGCAAAAACCGTCTCAATTTCTTCAGCCGACTCTACATATTTTCTCATACTAATTTCTCGGACAACTTTACATAATGTTCAGAACAAATATGAATTTTTTTGATTGTTATGTACGTAACGATTTGTTCGTTTAGTACAAACAAATATATTGTTTGTTCTTGGAGTTATAAAAAGGTGAATACTTGCATGGATCTGAGTGGCGGATCTACATTTCGTGGTGTGTCAGCTGGGAATTGAGAAATTATGTGGCGTAGTAAAACAATTCATTATTTCAGAATTTTAAACTATGCCTGACAACATGCATACCACCTTTGTGAAAACAAGATGCCACAAGTACTAAAAAAATAGCAGGACATGTGCAAAGATGAGTCTACAAGATAATAAATAATTGCTTCTATATACTTTTACGCATATGACATTACTCTACCTAATATGGGTAACATATAAGTGTAATCTATATTATTGTGACTATCCCTCTTAATTTGGCGGGAAAACAAGTGTTCCGCCGCCCTATCACACCTTCTTTTTCTTAGCGCTGCATTTCTGTCTGTTCCAATTAAACAACGTTAATTCCTCAGGTTTCCCCAAAACAAATTTCCCTCTGGTGTTTATATCTTGTTTTGTTTTTTCAAAAGAATCTCGGCCTCGTGCCTCCTACCGGTGCCGCCGTTGACCGCCTCGTCTCTGTGGCCTTTGGGCCATGCATGGAGGCGTGGTGGATCTCGAACCTCATCGGTTGGAGGGCTTCGTCCCCTATTTTGAGGGTTTCGTTCTTCGTTTTTAGAGTCAATGTTTGTACGGGTGGCGCTCAGGTGGTGGTGGCGGTGTCTCGTGCAATAAGGTCTCCCCGGCTTCAACCCCATCTCGGTGGCAAAGTCGATAGGCTTGTGGGAGTGGTGTGCTCTTCGAGGATTTCGTCTGGCTGTAGGGATCTTCGGATCGTCAAGGAGCTTCATCGGCGGTTCTTCCTTCTTCTTCGTCTCTGGGATGGATGTGATCTTTTTGACCCGTTCGGCGACTTCCCGTCCGCAACCAACAACGTCAGGCCGATTCAGGGAGCGGACAGAGGTTGAAGATGAAGGGCTTCTCAAAAATCTTGTTGTAATTTTCATTTTTTTGAGGTGCTTTGTACTGTTTGTTGTTTCTTTTAGTGTCGAAGTCCTATTCGTTAAAAAAAAACACTTCCTTTTTTTTAGCAGAGAAGAACACTTACGTGACCTTGGTTGCTATCTAGTGGATACAGAAAGTTAGAAACGCGCCAGATCAAGGAACGCGGTATGCATGCATGAAATGGCGGATCAAGTTTCTTTCATTCTGCCGCAAAAACTAACTGTCGACAACAAAATTATTGAGTTTGTCAATAAGAAACTCAAGCACACACTCCCTGTCTACCATCCGGATCTACGAAATCAACCACGCTAAAACTGTGAACAAGGCTACGTACGCGCGATGCCACGCCTCGTCGAGCATGTATCATGCTCGAATCAACCCCGCCAAGGCTAGAACCGCGAGACACACCCACAGCACTAAGCCGCGACCAGACGAGGAGGCTAGAGCGGCGGCGCTGTCGTCCACCATTACCGGTTCTCCGGGCGCCGGCGCCCCCGGCGCAGACGACGGCGGCCGAGCGACGGGAGGAGATGGCGCATCTGCTGACGCATCCGGGGACGGCGCCGGCGCCGACGAAGGCCTGGCCTTGACGTTGAGCATGAGGCGCTGTCCCCTCTTGCAGTGCCTGGCGTCGGTGCTGGCGAAGTAGGCGAATCCGGGGGCGTCGAGGAGGAAGAGTGCGCTGCCGTCCTTGTTGGCGGGCGTCGTAGCCGAAGCCGTCCAGTTGCAGTGGTAGTACGCGTACTTGTTCACCTTGCCGACCGAGTCGTTCTTGTACATGAATTCTTCACAGAAGGGAATGAATTGTAAATGAGGATCGCATATAGATCAGAATGCAGGTGTATATCGATGCGATCCTGTGCTTGCTTCCTTACCAATGGAGTCCTCAACGAAGAACTGGATGCTGTCAGCCCACTTGATGTACATGTCTTTGTTCTGCGGCGGCGGCACAACCCAGCCGTCCGCACCGCCGACGATGTACCGCTTGCCGATAGGCACAGCTGGAACGAGCCCGGCGCTAGCGCCACGCATGCCGACGGCAGCGGCGGTGACGAGCAGGAAGAAGAAGGTGTGGGAGTGAGCCATCAGTTGGGAGATCGACAAATCAATTAACACTGCAAGAGTGCCGTATATGCACACCACGCAGGGGTTTATAGAGGAGTCGGCCTGGAGGAGTGAGATCTACTAGAAGATAGTAAGGAAGAATGCATGGGGATCAGTCGGTTAGGTAACCGCTGTGATCCTCAGAGCGTGGCGCGCGGTGGACTATGCTCGGCAGTTACGGCTGCGCGCGGTGAAACTAGCGCTGAGTATCAAAACATTTTTATTAAAATCTATTCCGTGGAAATAATGGCAAATAATGGCAGGCAGACCAGCTGGCTGACCAAACTAACCGCGGCCGATCAGATTGATTTGTTTCTACATGTGCACGTAAGTGTGCATGGTGTGAATAGATTTTTTCTTTCCACGGAACACTTGGTTATAATATTTTTTGAGGACTTTACTTGGTAGGCAAAAAAAAATACCAGTAGGTAACCGTATTTGCCATATTTCGGAAATACCGGAAGTACCGGCCAAAAACAAGTCGAGATTTGTCAAAATAATTTACTATTTTGCCCAAAGTTTAATGAAAAAGTTGATTAAATTATTTTAATACCGGAAATTTTTGTTTTTTATTATTGTTTTGGTGGAGGTTTCCGCCGAAATATCGAAATACCGGGTAACAAAAAAAAACCCTGACTGCCATACATTTTGTAATGAACGTTATGTCCATATTAAGCTGGCACACTAGAGGAAAAAAAAAAACATCGTAGGCGTGTGGCTTCCCCTTTGTCATGTGCCGTAAGGCCCAGAACATGGCACAGGTTGTTGCCGTGCGAGGCCCAGAAGGAGCACGACAAAGCCATGGAACACATCGAAAGCGGCGAAAAGAATACAACAAAGATGCGTAACACAGTGAAAAGAACATGACTAATATGTGGAACACGGCGAAACAAGGGAACAACACACAGACAAACAAAGAAACACAACAAAGGCCCCAGACATGTGGCTGTGATGCCCGCTCTTCACGGAGATGTTATAACGGCCAACCTTTGACGTGCGTATTTAACGGACACAGTGCAAAACAAAATAGGGCCACGTCGGCTCCTCCGTTCCCGCGCCCACCAAATATTCCCGTGCATGTATTCGTCGTGTGTAGGGTTCAAACACACGGCAAAGGACCGTTTTGCCGTGTGCATACCAAGGAAACACGGTAACGACCCATCTTCCTTGCCGCTTTCCTTTCCCGCCCTTTTTTCCCTTCCTAAAATTTCCCGCCATTTTATCGCCGTTTCAGCCCTCTTGTCCCTATATAGCCGAGTCTCGGGCCAACAACTCTCCTCCAAACACAACCACCGAAGCTAGCAACTCTCCTCCAACACCACCACTGAAGCCTCTTGTCCGTTGCCATCGAGATGCCTTCTCATCGCCACGCCAACCATAGCTCCACGAGTTTCGTCGTCGTCTGCTTACAGCCTGGGGGCCATTTCGTAGCTGAAATCTCTGCCGCTGGAGTGCGTGTGTGGCTTGGCACATTCCACACCAGGGAGAAGGCTGCCCGCGCATGCGACAACGCGACGTGGAGGTTTTCCTGGACCGCCGCATGAACTTCCTAGTGGTAAGGTCCTTGGGGGAAGCCCAGATTCTCGCTCCGGAGCTCCACTTTGTGTGATAGCCTCATAGGCAGATGCGCACTGCCACGGTCAAGGGAAGAGGCCAATTGCCATTGCCGAGGCGGACGAGCAGTTCGTGGCGCAGTGGCGGAGATATCACCCCGAAGACGTGGAATACTTACGTGCATTCTAGGAGCAGAAGACGGCGGAGAGGATTGTGGCGAGGGTGGTAAATAGGCAGAGGAAGGCCACCATTCTAGAGGAGTATGCTAAAGGAGAGGCATCGACATTCAACCCCGACTCCAACTATTGGTTGGACGTCATCTCAACTACCACTTCAGAGGACAGAGTAGTATGTGCATGTCCACTAATTTCAGTGTATAGTTGGTGTGTCTATATAGTATATAGCTTATCGTGTGTCTATATGTATGTTTCCGGAGTATTCAGTTCATGTGTGTCTAGTTATTAATCCAGTGTGTGCTAGTACGCGTGTGTCTAGTTATTAATTCAGTGGCCGCCGCGTGTGTCTAGTTCTGTAAGTTTCTTGTTCGCCTGTGTGTCTAGTTTCCCTTTCCCGTAAGAAAAAACCACTTTCTGTCTTCCGAGTGCGGAAATTGGATTTTTATCAAGCAACTACAAGGGACACATTTAACAATTCAGCGGAACCTAAGCATATAAATAGAGGACCACGTATACATTATGATTATGGATTTCTATTTTTGTGTCCTCGGTTCCTTAATTGTGCTTAGTTTTCCCCAGCTCCTTAGTTTTTCCTCAGTTTTCCCCAAGTGCTTGTGTGAAACCCGCAGAAGCAGCTCAGACGGCAGGATTCCCGTTAAGTTGATCGTTCCGTGCTGACGTGTGGGGCCGCGTCGTGTGGGCCCGCGTCGCGTGGGGCTGGTAGAAAGGGACCGTGTGGGACATGATGAGATAGCGTTTGGTTGCACGTGAGCAGGAGCTGGGTTTTGTCTCTCTCGGCCATTGGCATTTCCCTTTTAAGAGTACCTTTTCTGCCTCCTTCTCTCTGCCTTTTTTCACCTAATTAGTATCAAATCTAGAGAAGCTTGCATTTCTGTCTTTCTTCAATTATTATTTGTGTCTTTTGGCCCTCGTTGTTTGCCCAACACTAGTAGAAACAAGGGCTTTGGTTTTTTGCCCCAGATGTCATTTGCACCGGATTTGGCACGAACCGGTGCTAAAAGGGGTCATTAGCACCGGTTCGTGGGGAGCAGCCGGCCGAGGGACCTTTTGCACCGGTTCGTGTTACGAACCGGTGCAAATGATCTATCTTTTGCACCGGTTCGTAACACAAACCGGTGCAAAAGGTTCGTCGCCAGGCACGTGTCAGCCGAGGAACCTTTAGATCATTTGCACCGGTTCGTAACACGAACCGGTGCTAAAAGGTCCCCAGCCCTATTTCAGCTCAGCTACCGGCCAAACAGCCCACTCACTTCATTTTTGCTAGGAGAAGGTGTGTGTGTTGAGTGCTAAGTTGCTTCTCTTTGGCATGCACATAAGGTGCTCGATGAAATGTGTGAGAGAGTGATGCCGCTTGATTTTACACCCAATAAAAATGAGATGAGGTGCCGGAGCGACACTTAAGCTTTCTCCTCTTTCTTTCCTCCTCGATCAAGGTTTAAGCAACAACTTAACCCTTTCATTTGTACGGTGCTAATTTCCACTATTTATAAATATTATGATGTTTTGTAATTGTTTATTGATAAACTTAATTAATTATTTGATGTAGATGAACCGGCGGCAATGGATGTACGTTGACCGACGTCTACCCGAGTTCAGATCGGGCCTGGAAGAATTTATCCGTGTGGCTCAGGAAAACCCACAGGCGGATGGTTTTATATGTTGTCCATGTGTTGATTGCCATAACTTGAAGCAATACCCTGAATGGCAAGTCATTCACTCACACCTGCTTTGGAAAGGTTTTATGCCCAGCTATAATTGTTGGACCAAGCATGGAGAAAGAGGGATTATGATGGAAAACGACGAAGAAGAAGAAGAGGATGATGATATGTACCCTAACTACGGTGATATCGCAACGAGGGCATGATGAAGATGAAGATGCAGGAGGAGGTGATCAAGATGAAGAGGCATCGGATGAGCCCGTTGATGATGATCTTCGTCGGGCCATCGCCGATGCACACGGAGATGCGAAACGGAAAACGAGAAGCGAAAGTTAAAGGGCATGTTAGATGATCACAAAAAGAAGTTATACCCAAATTGCGAAGATGGCAACACAAAGCTCGGTGCCACCCCGGAGTTGCTGCAATGGAAGGCAGAGGCTGGTATATGTGACAAGCCATTTGAGAAGTTACTGAAAATAATGAAGAGGAGGTTTCCAAAGAATAACGAATTGCCCGACGAGTACGTACGAAGCAAAGAAGGTTCTCTGCCCTCTAGGATTAGAGGTGCTGAAGATACATGCATGCATTAATGACTCGCATCCTCTACCGCGCTGAGTATGAAAATTTGGAAAAATGTCCGGTATGCACCGCACTTCGGTATAAGATCGGGCGTGATGACCCCGGTGATGTTGAGGGCGAGCCCCCTAGGAAGAGGGTTCCTGCCAAGGTTATGTGGTATGCTCCTATAATACCACGGTTGAAACGTCTCGTTCAGAAATAAAGAGCATGCCAGGTTGTTGCGATGGCACAAAGAAGACCGTAAGAAAGACGAGATGCTGAGACACCCCGCTGATGGGTCGCAGTGGAGGACAATCGATAGAGAGTTCCCGGATTTTGCAGATGACGCGAGGAACTTAAGATTTGGCCTAAGTACAGATGGAATGAATCCTTTTGGGGAGCAGAGCTGCAGTCATAGCACTTGGCCTGTAACTCTATGTATCTATAACCTTCCGCCTTGGTTGTGCATGAAGCGGAAGTTCATTATGATGCCAGTGCTCATCCAAGGCCCAAAGCAACCCGGCAACGACATTGATGTGTACCTACAGCCATTATTTGAAGAACTCTTACGAGTTGTGGAGCAAACCAGGTGTACATGCATGGGATGAGTACAAACATGAGTCATTTAACCTACGAGCGTTGCTTTTCATGACCATCAATGATTGGCCTGCTCTTAGTAACCTTTCAGGACAGACAAACAAGGGATACAATGCATGCACGCACTGTTTAGATGAGACCGAAGGTGCCTATTTGAATAAATGTAAGAAGGTTGTGTACCTGGGGCATCGTCGATTTCTTCCAAAGAGGCACCCCGTCAAAAAGAAAGGCAATCATTTCGGAGGTGAGGCAGATCGCCGGTGAAGCCTGAACTCCGTACCGGTGATCCTTTACTTGATATGGTCAAGGACCTAAAAGTAATCTTTGGAAAGGGTCCCGGCGGTCAATCTGTTCCGAATGACGACGTTACCGGACACGCACCCATGTGGAAGAAAAAATCTATATTTTGGGATCTACCCTATTGGAAAGTCCTAGAGGTCCGCTCTTCAATCGACGTGATGCACGTGACGAAGAATCTTTGCGTGAACCTGCTAGGTTTCTTAGGCGTGTATGGGAAGACAAAAGATACACCAGAAGCACGGGAGGATCAGTATCGTATGAAAGTCCCAAAAGACAAGCAAGAACAGGATTACAAGGATACAGGGAGTCGCTTAAGTCCTCGCCGCCTACGCTCTTACCAAAGCGAGAGAAGGATATCTTTTTTGAAGTCCTTTACGGTATCAAGGTCCCGTCTGGCTTCTCCTCCAGTATAAAGGGAATTATAAATATGGAGAAGAAAACATTCCAGAACCTGAAGTCGCATGACTGCCACATTATTATGACGCAGTTGCTTCCGGTTGCACTGAGGGGGCTTCTGCCGAAAAATGTTCGAATACCCATTGTGAAGCTATGTGCATTCCTTAATGCGATATCTCAGAAGGTAATCGATCCAGCTAGTCTTCCAAGGTTACAGAAGGATGTGGTGCAATGTCTTGTTAGCTTTGAGTTGGTGTTTCCACCATCTTTCTTCAATATTATGACACATCTCCTGGTTCACCTTGTCGAAGAGATTGCCATCCTCGGTCCTGTCTTTCTACACAATATGTTCCCCTTCGAGAGGTTCATGGGGGTCTTAAAGAAATATGTTCATAACCGTGCTAGGCCGAAGGAAGCATCTCCAAGGGCTATGGAACGAGAGGAGGTCATCGAGTTCCGTGTTGACTTCATTCCCGACCTTAAGTCGATTGGTGTTCCCGAATCGCGACATGAGGGGCGACTAAGTGGAAAAGGCACGCTAGGAAGGAAATCAATGATATGTAGGGACGGCATTTCTTTCACTCAAGCACACTACACAGTTCTACAAAGTTCCACCTTGGTGGCCCCGTATATCACCGATCACAAGAATATTGTGCGCTCGTAACATCCGGGCAGTCCGAAGACTGGATTACGCATAAACATATGCGGACATTCGGCGGTTGGCTCCGAGAACATCTCATTAATAACAACAATATTGTAGATCAGTTGTACATGTTGGCTGGGTCACCATCTTCGACTATAGTGACTTTCCAGGGTACGAGATAAATGGAAATACCTTCTACGAGTTCGCCCAAGATAAAAAGAGCACCAACCAAAACAGTGGTGTCCGCATTGATGCAACAAACACTAGCGAGTGGCAAAAAGGACACATATTATGGTTACATCGAGGAGATATGGGAACTTGACTATGGACCTTCTTTTAAGGTCCCTTTATTTCGGTGCAAATGGTTCAAGCCTGGATGGAAAAGGGGTAAAGGTAGACCAGGCTGTACGGAATGACAACGAGTGGATACCAACAATCTTGGTTACGGAGACGAACCATTCGTCCTAGCCAATGATGTGGCTCAGGTTTTCTATGTGAAGGACATGTCCTCTAGACCGAATAAAAGAAAACATAAGGAAACGAGCTCATCCGATGAGCCAAAGCGTCACATAGTTCTTTCAGGGAAAAGAACCATCGTGGGAGTCGAGGACAAGACGGACATGTCAGAAGATTATAATAAGTTTGCTGAAATTCCACCCTTCACAGTGAACATTGATCCAACCATCGCGTTAAATGCTGAAGATACTCCATGGTTACGGTCGAAGCGATCATAATGTATTAATTATTATCATGTACCTTGAGCTCATATTGTGAAGCGTTTGTTGTGATATGTATCTGTAACATTGGTCGGAGGGGGCTATATATAGCGGTGTGTGCCTCCAGATAATCCCCTCCCCCCAGATGAAACCACCCCAGATAAGGCAAATAACAGATAAGCCTCCCCCAGATTTAGCCCCCCCATCTTTAGCACCGGTTCCAGCCAGGAACCGAGATAAAAGGATATATAAACTAATCCACCATCTTTATCACCGGTTCCAGCCGATAACTCGGGATAAAAGGGGTATATAAACTAATCAACCGTCTTTAGCACCGGTTCCAGCCATTAACCGGGATAAAACGACAACGACTTTATTGAAATTTAACAAGATACGTTAACTAAACTTAAACTAAAACAACGACAACACTGCTTTATTGAAATTCAACAATAACAACTTCTACTAGTTCTTCCGCGCATCTGCTGTTGCCCTCCTGGCTGTCGCCTCCTGCCGCAGCTCCT
Source organism: Lolium rigidum (assembly GCF_022539505.1). Taxonomy (NCBI): domain Eukaryota; kingdom Viridiplantae; phylum Streptophyta; class Magnoliopsida; order Poales; family Poaceae; genus Lolium; species Lolium rigidum. The sequence continues at coordinate 262,812,035 of NC_061508.1, forward strand.
CCTCACGACGACGCTTATGTATCTCCTCACTATCCAGATCCGCCACACGCGGCCGCTTATGCAGCTCCTGGAGACTCTGCCTCTCAAACGCTTCTATGGTAGCCGCTAGCGCCGCCTCCTCCCACTCCTCTATCTCCGCGAGCTGCGGGTCCACCTCATCCGCTGCTGCCCTCCTGGCTGCCGCCTCCTGCCGCAGCTGCTGCTGCAGCTCCTCCCACTCCTCTATCTCCGCGAGCTGCGGGTCCACTTCCACCGGCGGTGGGTGCGGCTTTGGAGGCATTGTGCAATGGGCTAGGGTTCAGTGATGAGTGAAATGGGAGACACGGGGGAGTACTATTTATAGAGGGCGTTTAGGCGGGAAATCTCCGCGCTGCGCGTCGTGGTGGGAAAATTTCAAGTGCGGCGTCGTGGCGGGAACATATCCCGCGCAGCGTCGTGGCGGGAAAATGTCCAGCGCGGCGTCGTGGCGGGAACATATCCCGCGCGGCGTCTTGGCGGAAACCCGCGCAGCGTCGTGGCGGGAAATGTCCAGCGCGGCGTCGTGGCGGGAACATATCCCGCGCGGCGTCGTGGCGGAAACCCGCGCAGCGTCGTGGCGGGAACTCGATCCCGCGCGAAACAGAGAAAAAAGGCGGGAAGAACGCAAAATTTTCAGCCTAAATTTGGGTCTTTTGCACCGGTTCGTGGCTGGAACCGGTGCAAAAGACTCTTTTGCACCGGTTCCAGCCACGAACCGGTGCAAAAGACCCCTGCTACTTAACTGCGCGCGCCCCTCCTTCTTCCCCATTCGCGCGAGGAGATTTTGGACGCCGGCAGGCTGCCAAATTTTTGCACGCCCTGCCGCCGTCGCCCGCCGCCCGCCCGCACCGTCGCCCGCCGTCCGCGCCGTCGCCCGCGCCCGCCCGCGCCGTCGCCCGCCGTCGCCCGCGCCCGCCCGCCGTCGCCCGCCGTCGCCCGCCCGCGCCCGCCGCCTGCCCGCGCCGCGCCCTGCTCCTCCTCTTCCTCCTCCACACCGCGCCGCGCCGGCCTGCTCCTCTTCCTCTCCTCCGCGTCATCGCCCGCGCGCCGCCGCCCGCCCGCGCCGCCCTGCTCCTCCCTCCGCGCCGTCCGCCGCCGCACGCCCTCGAGGTGAGCATGCGCTGCCCGCCCCTGCCCCCTCCTTTTTTTTTGTTTTAGTTAGTTTTTAATTAGGAAATTTTAGTTAGAAATTTTAGTTAGGAAATTTTAGTTAGAAACAATTTAGTTAGGAAATTTTAGTTAGAAAATTTTAGTTAGGAAAGTTTAGTTACGAAATTTTAGTTAGGAAATTGTTAGAAATTTTAGTTAGGAAATTGTTAGAAAGTTTAGTTAGTAAATTGTTAGAAATTTTAGTTAGGAAATTGTTACAAATTTTAGTTAGAAAAAATTTAGTGTGTTAGAAAAAAGTTAGTGTGTTACATGTGTTAGGAAATTTTAGTTAGAAAAAATTTAGTGTGTTAGATGTGTTAGGAAATTTTAGTATGTGTTAGATTTTAAATAGTATGTGTTAGAAAAAATTAGATGAAATATGTAAGTACTTTATTTTAGATGTGTTAGGAAAAAATTAGATGGAATATGTCAGTACTATATTAGTATGTGTTAGAAATTTTTTAATTACTTTGATTCATATTCATAAGTACTTTATTCAAATTCAATATTATATTTGTTAGTTTGCATACAATGCCGCGGCCTCCGCGTCCTGGAGCTAGGACAGTTTTAGAGGAGATGCAGCAGATGGGGGAAGTTCGGGACTGGGCTCCGCCGGGGTGGCACTGGGAGGTGTTATCTTCCGGGGCGCGCACCTTGGTGCGGAATCCGGGTCCCGTCGTCGACCCGGATATTCTCTGGTGGAGGTCTTATGGGCCACGTTCGTTTCAGAGGGAGCCGGCCCCGCCGGAGGAGGTAGCTCAGCGCATTGAAGCGGAGGACCAGCACGTTCGCCGTTACATGTATGCGTTAGACAACATGTATAGGACCGGATGGAGCGTTATGCAGGGATCTCATGTTAGCTATGCTCCCGTTGTTGTTCCGTGGCTTTGGGGGTACACCCAGCGCGGCTCAGGACCCGGTCGGCGCCCTCTAGGACCCGGTCTGCGCGGTTGAGTGGTTGAGTGTTTGTAGTAGTGATTGATGTATTATCGATCTATGTATGCATGTAACTGCACTATCTGCTTTCAGCACTATTATTGATCATGTATTGAGCATTATTCTTAATTACTTGTAAGTCTTTGCAAAACTTGTAAGTCTTTGCGAGAATCTAGCTTCGTTGTGTTTATAGCATTAGAATAACTTTTAAGTCTTTGCGGAAACTATGGAAAGAGACCTAGAACAAGAATACCTCGTCGAGGAGATTATCCGTGATGATGACGATATCACCTCTCTTTACCTAAACCAATCCGGCGAGGGAGACGAGCGAACCCGAGGAGACGGATCCGATGAGGAAGATGATCAAGACCACCGTGGAGACGGCTCCGGTGAGGGAGAAGGTGACGACTGCGAGGGAGAAGCTCACCACGTCGAGGTGTATATATATTAATTAACCAAGCCTACAGATATGTGCATATACATATATTAACGTTGTTTCTTCTTTTAGACCTCCCAATCAACACACTCTACTGGCAGAACTAAACGAGGCGCGGCCAGAAAGATGGAAGAGCATGAAAGGTGCATCATCACGGAAATCGCTATAGACGGCGAACCGATTTCTCCCAAGGATCACGCAAAAAAGTTTGTAAGTCAATGCGGAGTTATTGTTAGGGACACCATCCCGATCACCACTCAAGAATGGAAGAAACCTGCAAAGGAGGACGAAGGAGTTACTTACGTCGATACGAGATCCAAAAATCTGATGTTTAGGAAACTCATGGTAAATTTCACATTTCCGGAGCCAGCCGACTCGATAGTGATAATAAAAGGCCGGACCTCGAGGATCCCGAGCTGAATAGCATACAACGAAGAGTCAAGAAGTGGGCTCTTAAGAAGATGGCAACGCAGTTCAACGACTACAAGAAGAAATTGGACAACTCCTTTGTCAAGAAAAAGAAGACTCCGGATTTCAACGGCCCCTATGAGAAGATAAAAGACCACTCGGGAGGCATTTGTGAAGTACAAGACATCGGAGAGGGCAAAGACAAGGTCGGACACCAACAAGAAAAATGCTGCTAATAAGATGTACTTCCATACCATGGGGCGAGGAGGCTACAAGGTCGGCAGACCTAAGTGGGAGAAATGGGAGAATGACCTAATTAAGAACGGGATCCAGCCAGAGGTACGGAAATGGAACCAGCGGTCAAGGGATTGGTTTTACGCGCATGGGGGCACGTTGGACGCACATAGGGATGGCAATGGGTACCCATGACCCGCGTACCCACCGGGTAAAAACCCAATAGGAGTACGGGTATGGGACAAAATATTACCCATGGGTTTGTAAATGGGAAAATATCATACCCATCGGGTAAGGCGGGTACGGGTATGGGATCGTAGAACCCATACCCACGTACCCATGTACCCATCTATATTTGACAAGTAGGCCGTTGTAATATTCTAAAGTACTTAATCCCCCCCTAATCACACCTTTACATAGCTAGGTTGAACCTCAAACTTTCTGGTCTCACAATTGCTGGTAGGTTAGTCAGGATTAGTCCCCTATTTAGGATTGTTTCACCTCATGTCATATTTTTTGATCAATTTGATGTGTTATAAGCACGGGTATTTTTACCCGCGGGTACCCATTTACCCCGCTGGGTGATGGGTATGGGAAAAACTTGCACCCGTTGGCGGGTATGGGTACGGGTGATGGGTAAGATTGAAGGTGACGGGGACGGGTATGGGATGGCTCTACCCGTACCCATACCCTGCGGGTGCCATCCCTAGACGCACAAGGGTTCTGCATATATACACAAAGACATCGGGAAAACCCACTTCCCATCGAAGCCTTTAGAAATGCTGCAAAGGAAGTTGAAGAGGGGAAGTTCCGTCCCGAAAGAGAGAAGGACCAGCTCACATGCGCCCTTGGGAATCCTGAACACCCAGGACGAACACGAACCATACCAGGTGGCAAGCCGTGGTGTATTGGGTTTCCTGCAAAACGAAGAAATATCCCGATAGAAGCCGTCGTAGGCAAAAGGATGTGGTTCAAGAACGCGTTGCTAAGCTAGAGGAGCAAGTGAGGATGATAATGTCGGGCTCAGCTCACGGTCACCCAACCTCAACCTAATCCGCGGATAGAAGAAGTTGCATTCGATGCTACCGGCCGGGGATCTCGTGGAAGAGCAGCGTGGCTTCCACGGAGCTGCCCTGGTGATGATGCAGATGTGGATCCGCGCATGGCTCCTCCCTCCCCCGTGGATCCGCAGATGCCTTCCGATCTCTACCCCGTGGACTTTATCACGCAGTCGACACCTTGTGAGCTACATTTCTAAACGATGGGCTACTTAACGCTCAAGGCGGCGATCGGCTATGTCTTACCGCCGGTACCTGATCAAAGATATCACTTCAAGCCGGTTCCACCTGGATACGCTGTTGCCGGGGTGGATCAAGTTATGGATGGGTATGGGCCGCCGAGGCTTGACCACCCTGCCGGTGAAGGGGATTTGCTAGAGCTGGGAGAGGCCAAGCACACTACGGCTCTATGGCGAAAGGAATTCATTGTGATTCCGGGTTGGAAGGCGCCAACAAGGTCTCCACCGAGCCAGCATTCTCCACCGATGCAGCCGTCTCCGGTGCGTGAGCCTTCCTCGCCGGCGCGTGAGCCATCTCCGCCGCCGCGTGAGCCTTCCCCACCGGCGCGTGAGCCATCTCCGCCGCCGCGTGAGCCTTCTCCGCCGCCCAAGTATAAGAGGAAAATTAGGCGGACCGCTACGACACAGCTGAGTCGTAACAAATCACCGAGACGCAAACAAGAGCCCCTCCCAAGAGTGCCTAAGGTTGCTCCCAAGAGACCTTATGACTATACAGTTGAGGAAAATGCCAAGATCGTAGCCGAACAGCACAAGCAACAAATGTTGAAACTTAAAAGCCCCAGCTTGAGCCGGAGCCAGCTATATCTCTCGGAAAAGAAGTTGAAACTGCTGAAGAACCTTCATCAACCTGAGCCAAGTCTTTCATCGAACTATGACCGGTCTATTCGCAAGTCAAATGTGTTAGCAAAAGAGCGGTGGGAAAAAAGTAAGGTAGATGGGAAACCAGTTCCCAGCCTTGGAGCCCGAAAAACTCGTGCCCTCGCTCCAAGTGTATCCCGATGTCCTAGCGTGCCTTGATCCAACGATGGTAAAACTATACAAAGATGAGGCAGATGCGGCCGGTATGAGTATTCCCGAGTACTTAAGCCGCATCGAATTCATGGCCACGGACGATGTCCAATTAGCATACCATTACACATACGGGGAACCTCTTGTCAGAGCTGCGGAGTTGCCTAATCTATCAACACAGCTGCGAAGACTACATAATTGGTACTTGGATGCATGTAAGGACGGCCGGAACCGGATCATGGTGGCAATAAGAGATGAGCACTACGGGCGAACTGACGTGATGAACATCGAATTTTGTGAATTATTTCAGTTATTCAACCAAGACGCCCTCGACAAATCTCTCGCTGAGTGCATACCTGTCTCGTAAGTATTATTTATGTAATTAAGTCTCTACCGCGACTCGTCCATTATTGCATGCATATAACCATACTCTCACTGTATTATGCAGAATGAAGATTCGCGAATGCCGCAAGGGGCAAATCTATGATCTTGGGTTCGTTGACCCATATACCGTGAATGGGTATACTATCGACAACTCTCCCAAGGACACGGAGAATAACTTGGTACATGTCTTAAGGAAAAACTCATACAAAAGGGCAATACTATTTCCTTACAACTTCGCGTGAGTGTTACTCTCTTCACACATTAAATCTTTTTCGCTTACTCCATGTGTTAAGTGTAATTGATGAGTTATGCATATATATATATGTGTGTGTCCGCAGGTTTCACTATATCCTCGCTAGTCATTGAACCCGACACCGGGATAGTAGAAGTCATGGACTCGAAGAGTAAACCCCTTGAGGCGTGGGGGGACATGGCTGATATCCTCCACAAGGCTTGGAAACGGTTCACCAACAAAGCTCCGGGTTTAAAGAATAAAGATCTTCGAATAAAACATGTACCGGTAAGTACTAATGGCTAGGCCGCGCATCTCTTTGATTCTAGTTTCAATACAATTATTATCATCCTTGATTATATATATATTATTTTGACTGAACTTTGTTCTCGTAAAGTGCTTGAGGCAAGAGGACGGGAATAATTTATGCGGGTTCTACGTTTGCGAGTTCATCCGCCGAATACCCATCATGTGAGGGACATTTTGGAACAACTTGATGTAAGTAATTAAACAACATTCATGGCTTTATTTTATCGATCACCTTGTGTTTCATTCACATACACACATATATATATACTGACCATCGTACCTTCTTCAAATTATTAGATCGAACGGTTGCGTGGACGGTCTTCTAGCAACAGAGCGTGTACGAGCAATTCAAGAAGAACCGGCGGGGTTCTTACTTGAGCAAGTCATAGCTCCGGATGGAGAACACTATGTGGACAACCGCCAATATCAAAGTTGATGTAGACATATATATATATGCATGAACGTGTGTCACTTTGATCGATATATGTAATACAATGGTTTCCTATATATATATTTGAATTGTTTGCATTAATATTATACCGTGTTTCGAATGGAGGCAGAGTCGCCGCGGCAGCGTTTTAGTGAAAATTCCTGCCGCGGCAGCAGTCCGCCGCGGCAGCGTTTTAGTGCAATTCTCTGCCGCGGCGAGTCTACCGCGGCAGGGAATGGCACCAAAACCCTGCCGCGGCACAACCCTTTTGCACCGGTTCGTATTACGAACCGGTGCAAAGGTCCCCTGCCGGACTCTCCACGAGACGGCCACGTGGTGCCCCTTTAGCACCGGTTTGTAACAGAACCGGTGCAAAAGGGGGGGGGGCCTTTTGCACCGGATGGTTTGCACCGGTTGGCCATCCGGTGCATATGGGCCTTTTGAACCGGTGCAAAAGGGCAGTTTTCCACTAGTGCAATATGGCAGCAAATCTAGTAGGGAGCCCAATCTAGTACTCCATCTGGTCCATATGTATGTAGTTAAATCTAGAAGCAAATCTACAGGGAATGTACGATAAATTCACAAGGTCATATAGTAGAATAGGGATAGATAATAGGGATCCCTCCCTAGATAATAAGCTGCATTCAGCAGCCAAACATAGTAGGGTTCGAGGTTCTTCACAGCACCATCATACTAACAACATAACAACGAGGGATTCCTAGCTAACAACAAAGGGATCCCAACAACAAAATGGAGAAGGCAGCAGCAAAGACACGTCCAGGACTCCGCCTACCCCATCTGCCTATGCCTCCGCTTGTTGCTTCCCTTGGGAGCCTTGGGCTTGAGCGGAGGCATGCGCCCGTCGGAGATCTCCACCCGCTGGATGCTGCGGAGGTGCATGCCGAGCGCCAAGTGCTTGGCGCGGAAGGAGTGGGGGTTCACCGACGCGCCGACCTTGGGGTTGGTGTTGCCGATGTTCTCGGCGTGCGTGAGGAGGCAGCTTGAAGTCGTGCCGCCGAGCCTCTTAGTGCAGAAGGGGCACCCGTAGACACCCTTGTTGATGGCGAAGTAGGAGACGTATCGGCCGACCCGCAGCCTCCGCAGAGACTCGGCGAGTCTTGATGTCATGGTGCTCGTCGTCGCTGCCGATGTCGCTGCCAGACAGCTGATCCATATCAAACGGGACCTATTAGTGAATGAGTTGCAACGATGACTAACGTGCATGATAACAAAGTTAGAAAAAACAGAGGCAGCCTCAGTTAGAGTGGACACGATTATATGTCTACAGGGACGGTGTAAGCGAACCAAAGCTCATGCACAACAGATTTGTACACGTAAATGGTTCGCTGAACCCTCCCTGTAAAAATCTGTGCCCACCGATTCATCATAGGCAAAGAAACATATTCCAGATCTGAACTTGAACACATTCCAGATTATTTGCAAAATTAAACGGTTGATATCTTTTGATTCGTGCATAAAATAACTGATTGAGATCCTATGATTACTTGCATAAATTAACTGATTCAGATCCCATTATTACTTGCATAAATTAACCGAACGGCCGAACCCCAAATCTTAAATGAAATCAAGGAGGGATCAAAGCAAAATGGAATAAAATCGGCGCAAATATTAGCCCAATACTCATCCATCCACGAGATCCATCTACACCAGCAAAAATAGGGTTCAAAAAGGAATGGGGAACAAAAAAGGAAGCAAACCGTAGTTACCTCGTTCCATGGGTCCTCCATGGAGGTGTCGTAGGGGTTCGTGGGCGGGACGTACGGCACAAACTCGTAGGGGTCATATCCCGGCGGGATCTGACCGCGACCGGCGGCAGCAGCCTCCGATGCACCGGCGGAGGAGGCGGCGACGTCCGTTGAGGGGACGGCGTCGAAGAGGGAGGCGTCGCGCTTGGAGCCGACGGCGCCGTGGACGATGGGATTGGCATTCTCCTTGTCCATCTCGCTGGCAGAGCAGAGGGAGAGGGAGAGGGTTTTTTGCTTTGGAGAAGATGATGGGACGTGAGAGAGGCGGCGTTGCGTAGGCGAGTGAGAGTGACAGAGATAGTGGGAGGAGGCGTCTATAAAGGCAAGGGGTGGTTAATGCGACCCGCGTCCTACGCGTCCACCGCTGCACGTCTGTACGTCTTGGACTTCTGCAATGCGACACGCGTCCACGATTGCACGTCTTCGACTTCTGCACCGCGACCGGCGTCTACGCGTCAACAATTGCACGTCTTCCATTTCTGCACCGCAACACGCGTCCTCGAGTCTAACCCTGAAAATTTAGATATACTCAGGTATAACCTCGAGTATTATACTAGCATTTTTTGTGTGCTCAGCTTTTCCCTTGAGTGCTAATACTCGGCTAGTGCAATATGGTCAGTTTTACCCTCAAGTAGCTGGTCACCGTACAGATCAACAAATGGGATTAACTAGTTAAATGAGTCATTTAATGTGCAAAAATTCCGAAAAATAGTGGCACATACTCATGGAGTCTTTACCACAAATTGCCAGTTCTCAAAACATAGATAAGTCATAGATAAATCAAATTTTACCACAAATTGCCACTTCTCAAAGGCCTTCTCAAATCACCTAGTAGCTATGAAGGTGCATGGTTTTCTACAATAAACCGTTCCCAAAACAGTTTTCCCCAAAACATACTTTGTCTAAATGAGGCCACAATTCTCACACTCATGTATATTTGTATTGCAAATAGTTTGAGATAGGCCAAGATGGGTTTTATTGTACAAAACACGCATTTTCCATTTTTTAATCTCATATTTGAATCCCTTAGTCTGTTTATTACATAGGTGTCCTTGGTTTTTTGATACTACTCAGTTTTGCCCTCTCCCTCCACAAATTCTCTCATACGTGCAACATTGCCCTGATTGGTCTAGCCCATGTCACGCGGATCGTGCCCGCCGACCGTTGATCGTATGATCTAATTAACGGGCAGGATAACCCCTCTCTCTCTGTCGGCGGTTACCTTCCACTCTCTAAGTATGCTAAAGGGCGGTTTTCTGTATTCATTTTCACGCGCTAAAAATTATAAACTCTTTTAGGCATTACTTTTCACGCAAAAAATGATAAACCATCACCGATTTGTTGTAGCCATTAATTTTTACGCAAAAAATGATAAACCATCACCGATTTGTTGTAGCCATTAATTTTCACGAAAAAATGATAAACCATCACCGATTTGTTGTAGCCATTAATTTTCACGCAAAAAATGATAAACCATCACCGATTTATTGTAGCCATTAATTTTCACGAAAAAATGATAAACCATCACCGATTTGTTGTATCCATTACTTTTCACGCAAAAAATGATAAATCATCACCGATTTCTTGTAGCCATTACTATTCACGGTAAAAATGATAAACGAACCAATCTATCTATCTCTGTATTTGAAGTTTGGAAGGGTTCACCATCTAGTTATGTTACCTTTCGAGGTTTTGACCTGAAAAAAATGGGTATTATAAAGGGAAATAAAAGTTCAAAAAAACGTAAAAACAAAACAATCTACCTATCTTTGTATAGAAGATCGTCTGTATGATTTTTGAGGTCATTTAGAAAAGGTAGAAAAAATCCCTTTTGAGAAGGTCGAAAAAACCTAACTTGTTACAAAAGCTGGTTTCAGTGAGACCTAACCAAATTTGGCATACATTATGCCATATCTATAACAACAAGGAATATCTAAAAGGGAAAGTTTCACAAAATTTGAAATTTATGGCGAAAATGATGCCATACATGATGCTGTTTTTCGAGGTTTTGACCTGAAAATCAATTGGTTATTATAAAGGGAAATAAAAAGTTCGAAAAATATAAAAACGAAACAATCTATCTATCTATCTATGTATAGAAGATCAGCTGTATGAAATTTGAGGTCATTTAGAGAAGGTAGAATAAATCACCTTGTTAGAAAAGCTGGTTTCAGTGAGACGAAACGACATGCGTTAAGCAAAGTGATTTTTTCGAACATCTCCAAATGACCCCAAATTTGCCATACATGATGCCATACGTGTAACAACAAGGAACCCTATCTAAAAAGTGTCAAAAAAGTTTGCCCAACCGTATAGCTCTATCAAAAAGAACCTCACCATGGCGCTAGTATAATTTTGGGCTTAGTTACAAACTTTCGTTACCTAACCTTCAACACGAAACTTGTTTCAAATCACTTTTGGCGGACAAGAAACAAATCCCTCCTTGATTCGAGCACCACAGCCTCCAAACTTTGCCGATGCCGATATCGGCATGGTCAGAACGGCTATGCTCGCCGCCACTGCTAGGGTCACCGTCGGGATGCACCCTCAATCCCGTCCCCTCATTCGATCACCGACACACCGAGATACCGCCGAGGCCAATGCCGAACGCATATGCCGATGCCAATGCCGAACATGCATCCACGCCGATGTGGGCACGGCCACGCCGCCCGCTATGCTCGGGACACCACGTACCACCGCGAGGTCTTTCCCTTCGCCACCATACTCTTCTAGCACCCATCTATACACGCCGTAAAGGAGAGACACTAGTTTTCTCTACATTGCTCGCGTTCGTGTCGGACACCGGCCACCAAAGTTTTGAGGTAGTCGTCGATGTCGCCGATCATTTCTTCTCTTCTTTGCATGGTTAAACACGTCTAGTTCATATCTATCTAATGCGTCCGGTCTCGCCTCATGCAGCTTCTTGTGGACGTCGATCTCATCTCGGCACCCCGCAGTGCCACCTCCTCGTGCCATCGCCGTAGAGCTCCGTTTAAAAATCTATTCCTACCCGTGTATTGCCCCTTGTATCGCCGCCATGGCCCACTTGTCATTCGATATACCGAAACCCCACTCGTGCGCGTTTTGGTCGGCATACAGACGATGCTTACGGTCAAACAAAGATGGATGGTCTCGACGTGTCTTTGCGGGCTCTACGTGGCCCCACTAGTCGAAGATAACGGTCAACCGTCGGGCAACCGGCCGCATGAAGATCTCGTGATGGTTTCAGACAAGGTCTTGGGAAAAACTGAGGAAAAACTAAGGAGCTGGGGAAAACTAAGCACAACTAAGAAACCGAGGGCACGAAAATAGAAATCCCTTATGATTAACATACCTGTTGCACCTACTAGCTTTTTGGAAAGCCCTGCCGATTCCGCTTGAAATGGCCTGGATATGAACTAATCGTCCACTTTTCGTTCGCTTCAAATTTTTTATGACCGCTCGCTATTTAATGTGTGGTTTTCTCCTGATTTCGCACTTTTCCAAGCCGGTGACCCCGGCACCAGTTTTGGCAAAACGTCATTTCATGTGGGCCTCGTTTTCTGCAAAATTAAATCATAAAAAAATCATAAAATGTGAAACTTTCACAAGACTCCGTTATTTGTGACCTAGAAGCGACGAAAAAAAATTCAAACTTGGGATAGGACTGCTGAAAAAGTGTTCAAGAAATGAGTTCCAACCAGCGAAGTTACATGGCTTTTATGGCAAAAGAGCTAGGTATTACCCTCCGGCCAGGGATAGTTTGTCGGAATGAGCCCGTATTAGTCACGTTCGTGTGCCTTGGGTGGAAAGCAACGTGTTTCCGAAAACCCATTTTCTATTTTGCGATTGCTAAAATGAGTTTATTTGTGAAGCAACTACAAAGGATGCATTCAACGATTCAACGGACCTATGCACATTGATATAAGATCACATATACACTACGGTTCATATGCCTGCTGTGCACACTGGTTCCGTGGTTGCCGACCAGATGAGTGGCTTGAGTTAGAATTGGGGATTTCGGCGGCCTGTGGACCAAAAGGCCCAAAA